>NC_070582.1:35719761-36045594 GCF_027409825.1 Scomber japonicus | reverse complement strand
ATGGGTCTGAGACCACCGATAAGAGGTGGTCTCAATTTTATTTTATAATTCATTTATATTTATTCCTGAAGTGACATGCAATGAGTCTTTGGTGACTCCAGGGCATCATCAGATTATTTTCTAGTCGCAGCCGTGCCTCGTTTTCAAACTGTATCATTTGCCAAAAGTGAGCAGAGGTGGGAAGTAATAACGTATTTGTACTTCGTTATTGTACTTAAGTAGATTTTCCAGATATCTTTATTACTTGAGTATTTATTTTTCTGACGACTTTCTACTTTTCCTCCCTACATCTGAACACAAATATCTACACTTTCTACTCCTTACATTGTCAAAACAACTTGTTACTTGTTTCAACCTCAGTGACTTTATAAAAAGAAGACATGATGAGTGATAGAAAACCAACCTCTTCTTTTTTATTTTTTCTCACTCCTCCCTGGGCAGCTGTTCATATCAGAATCCTCTACTAACAAAGAAAGTCCAACAATGTGCAGACAGTGCAGGAATATGACAGCAGCAGTGAGACTCCTGACATATGAACACATGCTGTACACTGTGCACAGTTTACAGAGGTCCATTATCACAGCAATCTGTGACAGTGAGTGAGTCAGTGAGGAGAGATTTATGGGATAAAAAATACATAAAATAACAGATTATGCGCAGCCCTTACATTGTGATTAACACGTTAACTCTGACAGCCCTAATATTTATATTAAATGTTTATATATATTCTGTCTGAAATTTGTGTCCAGTGATTTTTTTCTGTACTAGTTGTTAACAAAAGAGGAGAATGAAGGAGTTAAGCACCAAAGTGACCTATGAGAAGTAGCCAGCTCAACTATTACATATTTTGGTTTGTATAGAAATATGCATATGTGAACCTGAACCGTACCTCTGTACGCTACATTGTAACAATTTATTGCCTGCTGCGGACCAAACAATCAAACTATAGGTCTGAAAACGCCTTAAGTGACAGTGGATTACAGTATTATGCTATGATTCTTGAAAATAATAATGTTATACACCTCTGTTTGCAAGTCTGTAACTTTCTTTCCTCCTGTTTCACATATGGAAGCCCTTCTACTTCTTGCTCTGCATGATTTCATTTTCCATGCAAATATTCTTAGTTTCCCGTTTCTTAGCATGTGCAATGGTAGCAGTTCATCAAATAAGCAGCTTGTTCTGAACATGACAGTGTGAAGTTTGACCTGTCACGACTGCATGTACGTTCTCATAGCTGTTTGAACATAATTCATTGGAAAATGACTTCCATTATATGGATAATGCCGATATTTGACAGGTGGGTGTGAGCACTGATGGTACTGATGGCTTCAGTAAACTGCCATGATTGAAAGGGTTTGGATATGTGTTGCAGTGAGAGCAGTATGACTTTGGAATGCAGTGTCAACTTGGGATTTATCACTTAAACTACCATACAGAGTTTGGCAATCAATCCCTTTTATAACATTTTCTTTTTTCACTGATGAAGAAACAGTTTTTGGTTGTGTGTATTGTTATAACTGCACGACTCATTAGACCTCATTAAGGCCCAAATATGCTCAACGTACGTACGAAAATGTCTACGTCCTTTTCAAACGATTTTACCGTCACTGCTCACATACTTCCATTCGTCCTTTACGTTCAATCTCAATCTTTATTTTTTGTATAGCGCCAAATCACAACAAAGTTATCTCAAGGCACTTTACACATAGAGCAGGTTCTAAACCAAACTCTTCAGGTTTTAACTTTAAAGAGACCCAACATTCCTACATGAGCAACAGTGGTGAGAAAAAACTCCCTTTTAACAAGAAGAAACCTCAGGCAGAACCAGACTCAGAAGTGGGCGGCCATCTGCCTCGGCCGGTTGGGGTAGAGAGGAGAGAAAGGAAGGATAGAGGAGAGAAGCACAATGAAAATCAACAATGGAGCCAGATGGTCCGGGACTGGAATCTGTCATCCGGACGTCTACAGGCCCAGATTACCTGTGAGACGAGAAAGCACAGACAACTCCGGGGAAGAAGTTTAGGTTATTGAATGCATTAATAGAACATGAATGTTAATGGATATAGATGGATGGACAGAGAGAGAGAGAGAGGGTGGAGGAGAGAGGAACTCAGTACATCATGGGGGTCCCCCGGCAATCTAAGCCTGTAGCAGCATCAGTCAAGAGCTCAAAGAGCCCTAACTATAAGCTTTATCAAAAAGGAAAGTTTTAAGCCTACTCTTAAATGTAGGGAGGGTGTCTGCCCCCCGGACCAAATCTGGAAGATGGTTCCACAGGAGAGGAGCCTGATAGCTGAAGGCTCTACCTCCTGTTCTACTTTTAGAGATACTATAAGGTACTATAAGCTCTTTAAGATATGATGGAGCCTGACCATTAAGAGCTTTGAAAGTGAGGAGGAGGATTTTTAATTCTATTCTGAATTTTACGGGAAGCCAATGCAGTGAAGCCAAGATGGGAGTAATATGATCTCTTTCTAGTTCTTGTCAGAACACGAGCAGCTGCATTCTGGACCAGCTGGAGAGTCTTTAGAGACTTGTTAGGATAGCCTGATAATAATGAATTACAGTAGTCCAGCCTAGAAGTAACAAATGCATGGACTAGTTTTTCAGCATCATTTTGAGACAGGATGTGTCTAATTTTTGCAATATTACACAGATGAAAGAAAGCAGTCCTTGAAATTTGTTTTATGTGTGAATTAAAGGACAGATCCTAATCAAATATAACTCCTAGGTTCCTTACAGTGGAGCTGGAGGCCAGAGTAATGCCATCCAGAGTAGTTATTTCATTTGATAATGAATTTCTAAGGTGTTTAGGGCCAAGCACAATAACTTCACTTTTTTCTGAGTTTAATAACAGGAAGTTGCAGGTCATCCAGGCCTTCATGTCCTTAATGCATGTTTGTAGTTTAGATAATTGGTTAGTTTCATTTGGCTTTATTGATAGATATAATTGAGTATCATCTGCATAACAATGAAAATGTATTGAGTGATTCCGGATAATGTTTCCTAAAGGAAGCATATATAAGGAGAATAGTATTGGTCCAAGCACTGAGCCTTGAGGAACACCATGTCTAACTTTTGTTTGCATGGAGGATTTATCATTAAAGACCGTGTAAAGTGAAATCAGACATTTTCTTCTAAACACATTAAATAGGTCATAAATGTATTTCTAAAAAAGGTGTAAAAAGCATTTCAACCATTTAGATTTGAATTGTGGAGCTAGGCTTCATACACTGTGTTTCCAGATTTCTGTGTCAGGATTTAGTGGGCAGGTCTGAAATCTTGGCCGCGTTACGTAACGCGGCCAAGATTAGCATAAACCCGCCCCTGCTGCTGTTGCAGTATAAATACATTCAGCGCATTAGCCTCAGTCGTTTTCCAGCTCGCTCTTGCGTTTTGGATAGCATCAATTAAGGTAATTTTCAGCTAGCTAACTAACTATTCATGTCTCCTTCTCGTGTTTGCATCTTCACTGGAAGTCTGGATTTTTGAGCAGTCCGTTGTGTCTGGTTAGAGGGGCCGTACCGACCGCCTCCCTCCCCGGCTTACGTCCTCTCATCCGGCCGGTGCTACTGGCATTACGTGCCCGCCACCGACCGTCTCCCTCCCCGGCTTACGTCCTCTCGTCCTGCCGACAGCAGGTGCCTATATCACCGCCACCAGCCCGCCTCCCTCACCGGCTTACATCCTCCCATCCCGCCGACAGCAGGTGCCTATATCACCACCACCGGCATTTTGTGCCCGTCAGAGAGTGTAAGTAACGTTATGTGCTTATAAGTTATAATACTGTACATTTAGGCAATTAAATGCATTTTGCTTAATGTGCAAATCCTGAAAGTGATTTTACATCATGCACCCTGTCATGCCCGTGTAATGTTAGCATGCATGTAATCGTGACATAATTTGGCCTTATTCCCTGAGCGTCATCCATCTGACAACACAATGATAATCGACAGGTAATATTTTATGTGCACCAATATAGCTATGACAAGGAATTATATGTAGACTGAGGTTTTACGTTTGTGTGTAATGTAAAACATGGACCGAGGGACACCTAAAATGGCTTCCGACGTACCCACGAGGTATGTTGTGTGTATGTATGCAGTGTTCATGATGACAGCCTAATGTCTCTTTTCCTTATTCCTGTTTTCTTTTCCCATGTACAGGTCTCAGTGTCTTCCTCCAGCATATCTGGCAGCCACTGTTCCTGTGACTTACCTTGTGCCTAGACTTGGGCGGTATATATATTTTTTTCAAGCCTTCATAGCTTCCAGACATTTACCTTGGTGTATGGTATTTATTACACATTTCTGGAGACTAATTTCCGTGGTGACTAAAACATTTGAAATTAAACCACTATAACAGTATGAAGCACTCAGAAAGCACCTTGGTATACTGCAACACCTTTATACCGCCCAAGCCTACTCCTGCCTCAGCCAATCTCAGGACCAGAGCTCCACCAGCCTCCATTGTAAAAGAAGTAAGTTGTGACACACACAAATATATCATTACTCAATAATACATTTATTTTATATTGGACACATTTTATAAACAAATAACAATATAAGCAAGCAATAAACTATAAATAATAAATCAATCTAAAGGGGAGGTTTAAAACCTGTGTATTCCCCATCTTCATCAGGGTACTCCTGATGAATGCAGAGGACAACACAGGAGGGGATGACAACCCGGTTGTCCTTTCCCAGGTATCCCCAGCACCAGGACACAAAACTCCTGTAGGCCAGGTAGCGAGCACGCCTGTAATAAAAAATGTAGAAAAATACTTTGATTTATATTTTTATGTATGTTTCTTTTTGGTATGTTGTCCTCTGTGTAATCAAATTTGACACTGGAACTGTCTTTCACAAAACATTATTGACATGTGTTGTCTTTTAGAAGAACCTATCTGAAACCAAACTGAACTTATTTGTTTGATTGATGTAATAAACAAAAAGCCTTTCCCTCCACATTTTTTGTCATGTCTTACAGATTGGGACCTCGGAAGATGAGTTTGATTCATCAACCTGCAGTCTACCTCATCATATTGGCTAAATGAATGGACAAGAAAATGGACAGCAGTTTTTTTATTCCAAGGAATTTCCACGACCACACAGCTACATTTTCAGAAATAATAATAATAATAATCTAGTGATTGCTTGTATAAATGTCCAATCATGTGCATTCAGTTTATACATCTATATATCAAGGTGATGTACATGTTGGTTGATTTACTATGTAGTGAAAAACAGCTCCAGAATGAACCAGTATTTATTGTTTGCAATCTGTCCAACATGAGAGTTTATATATAGCTCAGGAAGATGAAGGATTAAAATGGATACAGTCAAGCATCACTCATGTGCTTTAAGTGTAAATGAAATACACTCTATACATTAGTCAACTATAATATGATTGTATAAATGATGTAAGTTTATTCCCGGGTACTAAACCTTACCTCTCTTTGAAAGGCATGTCATTTGATCAACACAAGTGTAATTTATAAATATCCGAAATCAGTAAAACAATTATTATATTGTCTATGTTACCCAGATCTTTCCTTTTCCGCCAGTGGTCCATGGTCTGCCTGATAAATGTTTAGGGCATTCTGCAGGGAGTAGGGGTTCAGGCAGACTGGCTCCAAGCCTGGATGAAGAGTCATGCAGCGTGGCTCTTCAGGCAGCTCTCCACATCTACTCTGAACCTATAGGAATATGTGTAATAGGTGTTTTAGTGCTAGACATCTAGTATGCTGCTGCTTATGTATTCATTATTTGAATTATTATTGTGAAAAACAGTTTTCATTTACATACAGCATTCAGCTCCTTGCAGCAGACATGTTCAACCTCTGTGGGCATTGTTCTGCATTCTCCACATGTGCACCTGCACAAGTACATTTTTAATCACAGTGTGACGAATGTGCACCATTTCAGTTGTCAGTTCAGTATGAAGCCTGGTTCAGCAAAATGACCTAATCAGTTGAAGCATATTGTCTTATTCAGCCTGTGTGTTGTAATGATGACATTCAGCAATCCACGAATTAATCAGAAGACACAGGTAAGTAACTGACTAAGTGAAACTGGTTAGTGTTATATTTAACTTTTTTGTAGTCTAATTAGTTACCTAATGCGTTTCCCCACATTTGTTGAATAGTGTGATCTGAAAAAACGAGTAAACTGCCTCCTTTCAAAGCTGGACAAACTGAATTTACTTGGGTTTACCACCCACTACACTCTTAAAAACAAATACTAGTACTACCTTTATTAGGTATAAACAAAAGGAGTAATTAAATTAACGAAACAGTAATAAAAGTCAAGTGTTGTTTAATCTGTGAACAGACAAAACAATCACAATTCTTCATTACATGAAACCCTAAAGTTTTTAGCTAGGCTATAATAGTCAGTGGGAGTGTAACTCGGTTGGTAGCTCGGCGGCTAACTCGGCTAACTGTAGACTCCCATAGTCAGTAATACATATTGCTAACTTGCATAAATAGGAGAAATACATTACCATTCTGTTGCAGACTGTGAGGCACGAGATTGTGCATGTTCATTGTCTGACTCCGAGTCAGTGTCTGGCTCTGATGGCTCAAACAAATAGGGCTGGGTCACTGCAATGCTGTTGTTAGCGCTAGCGTCCATTGCTACTGTTGCTATGTTACACGGAGGCGGCCCCCTTCCGCGCGTGGGTGTGTTTCCAGCGCCTTCAGCAGACACGCCCCCAGCGTTTGGCAGCACAGAGAAGTGCTTGATTTTTCATGATTTTAAAAGATAATTTTACTTACTTAGACAATTTTTCTAGCATTCAAATTTGGAAGGATGGTTAATAACACATCTGTCTGTGATGTGACTAACTCAGAACACAAATATATTTTCACTTTACACGGTCTTTAACATTTAAAAACTGAAATCTATCAGATAAATATGATTTAAACCATTTCAATGCTGTTTCTTTAATGCCAATTAAATGTTCAAGTCTCTGCAACAGGATTTGATGATCAATAGCGTCAAAGGCAGCACTAAGGTCTAACAGGATGAGGACAGAGAGAAGTCCATTATCTGATGAGGTTAAAAGGTCATTTGTAACTTTTACTAGTGCGGTCTCTGTGCTATGATGAGCTCTAAATCCAGACTGAAAATCCTCAAATAAACTGTTACTATGTAGAAAGTTACACAGCTGATTAGCAACTGCTTTCTCAAGGATCTTAGAGAGAAAGGGAAGGTTTGATATCGGCCTATAGTTGGCTAGAACCTCTGAATCAAGAGTAGGCTTTTTAAGAAGTGGTTTAATTACAGCTACCTTAAAGGACTGTGGTACATAACCTGTCACCAAAGACAGATTAATCATATCTAATAAGGAAGTGCTAACTGAGGGGAATACTTCCTTGAGCAGCCTGGTTGGAATCGGGTCTAAGAGACAAGTTGATGGTTTGGATGAAGTAATCATTGAAGTTAATTCTGTAAGGTCGACTGGAGAGAAACAGTCTAAAGTATCAGGTTTAACAGCGATTTCTAGGTATTCTGTGTTAGAAGATAAATCAGAGTTTACTGAGGGCAGGAGGTGATTGATTTTGTCTCTAATGGTTAAAATTTTATCATTAAAGAAACTCATGAAGTCATCACTACTGAGAGTTAAAGGAATACATGGATCAGTAGTATTGTGGCTCTTTGTCAGTTTAGCCAAAGTACTGAAAAGAAACCTTGGACTGTTTTTATTCTCCTCTATTAGTGATGAGTAGTAGGCGACTCTGGCGTTATGGAGGGCCTTCTTATATGCTTTAAGACTGTTTTGCCAGGCTAAGTGAGATTCTTCTGATTTAGTAGAACGCCATAGTCTTTCTAATTTTCGTGAAGTTTGCTTTAATTGTCTAGTTTGGGAATTGTACCATGGAGCTGTTCTCTGTTGTTTAATTACCTTCTTTTTTAGAGGGGCGATGGAGTTCAGAGTTGTTCTCAGTGAGTCTGCAGCACTATCAACAACACAGTCAATCTGGGGGGGACTAAAGTCAGAATAGGTCATCTCTGTTGTATTGAGACATGGTATTGAGTTCAGTACTGATGGAATTATTTCTTTAAATTTAGAGACAACACCATCAGACAGACATCTAGTAAAAACATGTTTGTCTAACGGCGTATAGTCCAGTAATAGGAATTCAAACGTTATTAAATAATGATCTGATAAAGAAGGATTATGAGGGAAAACTATTAAATGTTCAACTTCAATACCATATGTCAAAACAAGGTCGAGGGTGTGGTTATAACAGTTCATTTTGAGAGAAGCCAATTGAATCCAATAAAGCAATAAATGCAGTGTTAAGGCTGTCATTATCAACATCCACATGAATGTTAAAGTCACCAACTATAAGTACTTTATCAATACTAAGGACTAAATTTGATAAAATGTTGGCATGGATGTTAACCAATACACCACCAGGGGGCAGCACAGATTCAAAAGTTTATGACAACAACAAACTCAAAAACAAACATGGCGACTGTGGAGGAGATATTGATAATGTTCCTCTTGTATAAAAGACAAAAATGATATGTTTAAAGTTTTTAACCAACTCTCACAGCCTTTCCTCAAAAAGTTCCGCCATTAATATTTCTTCTTCGTGTCTCACTAGAGCTACGTATCGGGTCGTGACAGCAACACTGCCTCCCCATGGTTTCTGGTGGTACTGCTCCGTTTGGTCCGTATCCGATACAGACAAAATGAACGCAGAGCACGGACAGAAGGCTCCGTCCGTATCCGTATCCGTATTTAACGTTGAGCATAAATGGGTCTTTACTGTCATCATATGAACATGTCTGTTCACTGACAGATTTTTTTACTCATTGTGCAGCTCATTTGCAGTGGCACTGTTGGATGTCTATACTCATTTGTCATGAGCTACACTATCCCAATGAAACATGAGACAATGGAGGTTTCACCACGTAGATCTGCATGTTGAGGTTTAATGGTGATTTGATGGAGCACAGTATTTTGGCAAATTAGTTCATCATTTGATTTGAATAGATAAAGCTCAGTCCCTTTTTAATAAAACTGTACTGATGTGTTGTAAGGTACACTAAACAGATGCTGATGGGAAACTTGTATCTACAACTCTTCAGGCAGGATGTTTCTCCAGAAACAAATAAATCTACAGCCACCCTGCAGCCAGAGGCAAAATTCAACATAAACAGCACCCACGTTTGTTTTGTATTGGGGTGAAATATTCTGCCTGCATTGTGCTCTTTGCCTTGAGCCATTGACTGGATACAGCAGCACAATAATGATGATTATAAAGACACATATAGATGCAATTTTTCCATAAAGAAGCACTAACCAGTAATGCTTCTATTTTTTATATACTGCAGTATTTTATTATTATATGTAAACTGTGCCAGAGAGGCTGTTCAATATCTCAACATGGTTATGTAAATGATGTAGTGCAGCAGAGCCAACCAGTTTGTGCCCCTGGCAGAGCAGACAGACACGTGAAGTAACTGCTTGTTCAAAACTCATGAAAGTTAGACATTTTCAAAGATGTCAGCTTCACTGACTCTATTTAGTCAACGTATAACTGAAATCAATCGCTTCCTGTAACCATGAACCAGTTTCTTACACCTCTCTACTGGAATTTTGGACCACTCTTCTTTTGCAAACTGCTCCATGTCTTTCAGATTTGAAGGACGTCTTCTCCCAGCTGTTGTTTTGAGATCTCTGCACAGATGTTCTCTGGAATTCATATCTGGACTCATTGTTGGCCATTTCAGAACCCTCCAGCTCTTTGTCTTTAACCATGTCTGAGTGCTATTTGAAGTGTGTTTTGGGTCATTGTCCTGCTAGAAGATCCATGACCTCTGACGATGTCAGATGGTCGAAAAGAGTGCAGAACATAGAAAACATGCTCATGCACAAAACATGTTTCCTTTATTGCACAGGTTATACGCATGTAGAGTGGATGCTTCTCTTGCCTGACAGTGTGAGACAGAACAGCAGTACTGGAAAGAAGTCCTTAGACGTGTGGTTGCTGTTATTACATTTTTGGGAGCGAGAGGACTGCCATTTCGAGGTGACAACGAACTGCTGGGCTCGGCGCACAATGGGAACTATTTGGGACTGCTTGAACTGATAGCGGTTTGACCCCTTTTTAAAGGAGCCCTGGGGAAGCATGGCAATAAGGGTAGAGGTAAGCAATCTTACCTGTCCTCAACTGTGTGTGAAGAATTTATTTCATTAATGGGTGACAAAACTAAGCAAGTGATAGCAGAGGAAATCAGACACGCTAAATATTTCTCTGTAATCGTTGATTCAACACCAGATCTAGCACATGTAGATCAGCTCACATTTGTTTTTCGTTTTGTCAGTTCAGATGGCAGAGTAGTGGAAAGATTCATCAGATTTGAGCCCATCCACAGCCATACAGGTGTAAGCCTAGCTGAATCTGTGATTGAAATGGTGCTTGGGGTTAGATTTGTCAAACTGTCGTGGCCAAAGTTATGATAATGCTAGCAACATGTCAGGCAAATACAGCGGGCTCCAGGCGCACTTGAAAAACCAAAACCAACTAATCCATTATACACTGTGTGCTGCCCATTCGCTGAACCTTGTAGGCGTTAACTGCATTGATAATTGCTGTGAGGTGGTGAACTCTTTTTTTGAACTGCTGCAGTCTCTGTTTATATTTTGCAGCGCATCAACACATCGCTGGAATAGAGTTTTCCATAACAGCGAACATAACATTACATACACTCTAAAATCCCTCAGCACCACTCGATGGAGTGCCAGAGCAGACTCCACAAAAGCTCTCAATCAAAATTACGGGGCAATTAGAGATACATTAGCCAAAATAGCTTTAGACTGTAATGAGAAAACACAAACCAAACTCAAAGCTGCTGCATTGGTCGCAAAACTTGATAAACTGGAGACAGTAATAATGAGTATGTTGTGGGACCGGGTACTGCATAGATTTAAGGCAACAAGTGACCAACTCCAAAAAAGCGATATGGATTTAGCTACTGCTCTTGGCCTTTTGCAGTCACTGCATTCATATGTTGGCAGTCTACGAGAACAGTTTACAGACCTCGAAGAATCGGCATGCGCTGTCAGTGCTACACAAAATTACCAGGTTGACCCTCTACGTGTGAGAAAAAGAAAGAAATTTGCAGACGAGTCTGGTGATGACGGCGAAGTAGCTTTTACGGGTTTAGGTTGAAACATATTATGTCATCATTGACAGACTTTGTTCATGCCTATCCAAGCGCATCGAAGCCTACACATGTGTGACCTCTTTGGAGTTTTATTTGAGAGGGACTGTGATGACTGTTATGTGCGTGAAAGAGCTGCTAAACTGAGCTCCACGTATCCGACGGATCTGGACAAATAAAACAATCCTATCTAGAAAATAAGAAACATGCTCTAAGAAAACAAATGACAGGAACTTAACTCCCTAACTACGTAAACAAGAGAAAACAAAGTTAACAAAAGTGGCAGTCCACCATTACTACTCAACATAAACTATCAAAACTATATCTACTTTCAAAAACAAGACAGAACAAAAGTGTGGCCGGTTGGGAGAGGAGGAGGACGAGGAATTGCCTGCTGCCACCAGGCGGCTGCCATCTTGGCTATTTTGTAGCAAGTGCCTCCCAGCTGCAGCCAATCACAGGCCAGGGCACGAACCTCTTGCACCAATCGTAGTCTCGTTATGGCACACCCTCATTTGCATGTCAGAAGGAAATCAAAAGAAAAACACAGGGCACACAAACAGCAGACCAAAACAAATGACCAATCATAACACAAACACATTTTGAACTCCGAAAAAAACCCAGGTTGAACGTAACATTGCATATATCGTTTTTTACCTCTATGTATAAAAACTATTGTGTGTTGCATTTATGAAATGAAAGAACAGAGAAAACTAAATTGTATTTATGCATACACAAACATTTTGAACTCCGAAAAAAGCAGGTTGAACGTTCCTTACAAATAAAATACTCAATGTCATTTTGAGTCCTCCTCATATTCACGAAATTAAAAGCCGAACTTAAATGATCCAACAGCCGTCTGCGTCTCTTCCTTACTGAAGCGTGCAGCTGCCAACCTGTATAAAAAAGGGACTATTTCACTGAACAATGTAAAATAAAGCCTATATTTACAAAATAATAGCAAATTAAAATATTTACTTTACCTGGTTAATGTGACTTTTGCTCCTGAAGCTTAGTGCACAGCATCTACACATCAGGGCTGTAAGTCGTCACCCTCAAGCTGTCATCTGTGAGGCGTGAGCGATGTTTGTTTTTTATATAGTTCATGGTGGAGAAGACCTGCTCACATACATATGTGGATCCCAATATCGACAGGACTCCAAATGCATATTTTTTCATGTTGGTGTAAGTGTCGGGGATGGCATTCCACATTTCAAAAATAAGTTGGTCCGGTTTGGGAAGGTTTTCAATCTCTTTCCATTTGTGATTGTGAGCAAGTATGGCCTTCTGACGGGCAACATCTTCAAGATCAGCTAGCAATCGCTGGAACTTGGACACCCACATATATTTGTCGGCTATGTCGGCCAGTTCCATCTCCAGATTGGGTTGACTTACACTTGCAAATGCAGTCATATTTAGTAGGGATGGATGGATGGTCAGGGGAGTGACAGGGAAGGATAATGGATGTTTTTCATCTCTGAAGTCACAGAATCGATGTTTGCATTGCAGTGATTGCAGACTGCAAATACTCCACATTTATCACGTTGTTAGCTTGTTTGAACTCTCTCAAAGAGGGGAAGTAAGACAGTGTACCTCTCTGTAAATCTCTGGCAAACACTGTCACTGCACTCGAATGCTTCCTTTCCCCTGAAGAGTGGTGTTCAGCGTGTTCAGCGCGTTCAGGTGCGCTGTCATGTCTACCATGAAGTGTAGTTTTTCCAGCCACTCTGGCTGTTCCAGCTCAGGAACGTTGAGCCCTTTGCTACTCTGGAAAGTTTTCACCTCTTCCAGACACGCGGCAAAGCATTTCAGCACCTCCCCTCTGGACAGCCACCGGACTCTGTTGTGCAGCAGGAGATCAGAGATGCGTGCTTTTTACCTCGTCCAGTAACAAATGGAACTGAGATTGAACTGAACTGGTGATTTAAACCTTTTGTCATTATTTTGTTGGTTGAATGACAACGTTCATTACTTCTGTGCATTACGGAGGAAATGTCTGAGCACACAATGCCTCCTGGTGCAGGATGCAGTGAAATGTCACTAGCGGCCTACCCAGCGACTTCTCCAGTAAAGCCACAAAGCTCTTGTGCACTCCTGTCATACTCGGTGCTCCATCAGTAGCCACTGACACCAGGTGGGTGGTGTTTATTTCTTTGGTTCTTAGACAATCCAAGACAGCCTCACAGATGTCCTCCCCCCGTGTTTGGCCTATCAGTGCTATCAACTCAATTATTTCTCCCTGTGGTCCAGCGGAGTTCACATATCGGCAGAACAATGCATTTTGTTCAATATCACTTGTGTCTTTGAACTCATCACAGGCGATTAAGTACGCCACAGCTGAATTGATGTCTTTTATTTGCTGTGTGGTGACGTTTTCTGCCATCTTTATGGTTCTGTCTTTGACAGTCTTCGCAGAGAGAGGCATATCTCTGATTTTCTGCACATTTTCACTCTTGTTTTTAAAGTCCATGAATAGATTTTCTGAAATCTTAATGAATGATTCTTTTATATATTCTCCATCTGTGAACAGCTTCCTGTGCCTGACTATTTCCTGAGCCGCCACAAAACTAGCATATGTAGTTGAATGTGCAGTCTTCATCCACTTCTTGAAATTATTTTGGCTCAGTTCAGCCTTCCGCATCAGTTCTGATCAGTTCTCATCTCCATCCGGATATTTTTCAGCAAAGGCTGTGTGCTTATTCTGGAAATGTCTTACAACATTTGACTTTTTGTTGTTTGCCAGTTTCTCACCACATATTAAGCATACTGGTAAACCAGTCTCGTCAGGGGTGAAAGCAAATGAATCTGCCCACGTAGCATTGAATGTTCTGTTTTCTTCAGAAACTTTTCTTTTCTTAGATTTATCCATGGTTGGCTTACCTGGGGTCGAAAAGTTCAATAAATAGCGGGCTGGGTCTGCCGGTAGGTGTCGCACATCGGCAGTTGTGACCGTTAGGACCCGTTATGACCATAGGTTGTGACGTATATTTTGAGCGACAAAGAATTAAACACATTTATGTTACAAGATCACCATAAATTCAAATTTAGAATTATATTTAAAAAACTAACAAACTAAAATAAAATACTCGATAGAAAGCAGTATATGTGCTGCAATGCACTGTGGGAGTTCAGTGTTTTTGGTTGATGTTACAACCATGAGTGTGACTGGTGTGGCATTCAATGTCATTCAGTTGTTGCGTAGCTCTCATTGGTTCATTGTTGAATGAGTGCTTTACTCTATTAAGGGACAGTTAGTGTGAAAAAGTGAAGGGATTTTATCAGCATCTTTACTCCACACAGAGAGCCATAGCAGAGGGACGAAAGAGCCGCGGGTTGCTGACCCCCAATCTAGAACAATTAAACCCATGAGGGAACCATATGCCCTCTGGTTGGATTGGTCCTATATTTGATCTGTTTTTACATGTGCAAATACTGTGTGCACAAAACTTTTTCACACTTGCACAAAATATCTCTATAGCTACAAAACTTTATTACAAATCCACAAACCATTTCACAAGCTCAAAATTTATATCACCATTATTTGATTCCACGGCTTGACTTCTCTTCAGTGGTGGTTCAACACAGATACCTTGACCACGCGTTGCCCACAGCGTAGTTACACCACTAACTATGACTCAACCCAAACTAGGCCGGACCTGCTGAGATGACGGCAACAATAAGACATAATGTGATTTTGTGATCAAGGGTTGATGACAGATAACATTAAAATTAAAAAGGCTTAGAGAAATTGCGTTAACTTCCCCTTAGTATTCCCTGTTGTAATACATTAGCCTCGAGCCACACATTTTCAGTTTTTGTTGACATTGTCAAAAAAGTGATAATTCTACTTTGTTTATTACTGAGGTTATACTAAGTGGTGGTGGTGTACCTCCTCATGTATGTTAATGGAGTGGACAAAATATTAGGAACACCTTATATGAATATAATTCACCCTAATACACCACAATCACTCAATAATGAACATAAAGCTGAATTTTCACCTTCTTGTCAAAAAATGTATAAACTTCATAAATGTAGAATTTATAGCAGAGCTGCTGTATTGGATTAAATTAGATTGGAAGCCAGTGAGTGTATTTTATATAGTGAACTTATTCTCTGAACTATATTTTATAGTATTATACAGTTAAGTAGTTATATTCAGCTTCAGTAGCATCATGTTTTTGTTGAATGCCTCACTCTCTCTCTCTTCAGGTCTGTTGAATGAGAAACATCTGAGTGACTTAAAACTGACGTTTTGTAACATCAGCTGATAAAACGCGCAGCATCTTACGCCGTTAATATCACTGTTCATATACTCTGAGCCGGTTAGCCTGAAACTTGTTACTATAGTAACGTCACAGTTACCTGTCTGAGGATTAACGTTGTTAATGGTGACATCACATGGCGCTGTTTTCATTAGTTTTTCAGGCTCTGCTGTTTTTTTCTGAGCAGGTTCTGCCCATAGGTTCTGCCTCAGATGATATAGATTTATGTTTTAACCAGCGGTCTGTGTTTGTTTCCTTCAACTTAATATCACTATTAGCGTGTCTGTGTTATACTAGCGGGAGGTACAGAGAGCTACAGGTGTGTTCAGGGTCGAAGTCAGACAGTCGGACACAGCGGTTCTGGCCCGCAGCAGATGTTGGTTGAAAAATATACATCACTGTAAATGTGTACGGGAATTTCCCGCATTATAAGTGTTGGATTTGCGGGAATCAATTAAATTGTGTGCAATACCCGCAATCCCGCGCTGAAATTCAGGCCCTGGGTCTCTTTGTCAGTGAGTCCTGGGCTGGGATATGATTTCTTAAAGAAACTGCCCAATGACTGTTTCTTCTGGGTGGGTAGCACTGCAGCAGCTCCTCCCTCTTCTTCTTCTTCTGCTTCCTCTGTTCTGGCTGAGGTGGACGGGTCCTGGTTTCCCCCCAACATCTCAGGCACTGCTCTCATTTTGATGGCATCAACCTTTTCTGGCTTGATGTATTGTACCTTGAAGCGTGGATCTACCAAGGTTTCAACATCAAACAGTTAATCTGTAATCTGGTCACCATACTTTTCGTCCAGGTATGCCATGACTGTCATCTTTATGTCCTTTGTGAGCTGTGTTTCATCGTCAGACGGCTTCAGAAATTGTGTTCTGAAAATATGGAGTATCGGCTTGAGGTATGACACACTCACGTAACATTCACCAGAGAGTGAATCAGTGAATTCCAGTAGTGGCCCCATGCACAGACTCCAACACATCTAGGTCTTGCCAGGAGGGAACCAAGTGCCTGGTCTTCTTATCTGCACTTAGGACCTAAGGATGGCTTTGTGTTGCTCCAGTATCCTCTCAACCATTTTTTGACGTGAACCCCACCTGGTGGGTGACTCTGTCATCAGCTTGTGCTGGGGTAGGTGAAGCTCTTCCTGAGCAACAGCCAAGTAATAGCATAAGTTAAACTCTTGAGGTTGTTTATGATCTACGCTATATATTGTTCCGATTTGCTTTTATGTCTTTTATATTTTAATTGTGAGTACTTTTATTTTCTGTTCTTTACCTTTTATGCTTTTATTTTCTTATCCTTTACTTTTGTCTGGTTTTATTTATGTCAAGCACATTTTGCATCTATGAAATGGGCTATATAAATAAAATTGCCTTGCCTATTTTTATCCCTCCTTTTAACATTGTTGATATTTTATATATCCTTGTTTTTTTATACTGCTTGTTTACTATTCATTTTTTCCTTATGCTTCTCTATATTTTTGCTACCACTTTGCTGCTGTAACAAAGAAATTACCTGTAAAAGGACTAAAAAAGAAAAATGTTTTTCATCAAATTGATTTAAGATTTCTGTGAAGGTACACAACTCAAATTCACTTGATTGATTTGCACATAAGAGGGGCAGAGGAGACATTATGCATATATGGGTTCCAAATCCGACCATTTCTGTGTATGATTTTATCATTATTAAGGCAAAAGAACTCAATTTATGTTCATGGACATTATAATGAATAGGCTATAGGCTTAATATTAGTTTACATCCAGCGTGCTGCGTGGACTTCATTACATCTGCTGCACCGCTGCTACCACAATTATGAAATGCTACATTTCTACAGTCTGTGACTGTGACCCTCATAAAAGTAATATTTTACAAATCTTCATTATATAAAATAACAAAATTTGTAGTCATTTGGTGATTTCTAAGTCCTTCAGTTAAACTAAGTCTCTCAGTATGATGCATGCCAACACCCACTACCACCTCAGTAATAAGCATGATGAAGAATATTAATTTTATGAAGTTGTCAAAGTTTTTTCTTTTTAATAATAAACTTGTAGGTAATGTAGGATTTCAAGCTCAGTTTTTCATATTTATATGATCTTACAACACAATTAAAGGTTGAATATGGAAAATGAGCAGAACACCGCCATCTAGTGTCTCGAGATCGTAGTCGCAACAACCAAAAATAATTCCAGCAGTCGGGTTGCCAGGTTCGTTGCCGAGTGTGTCAGTCGACCAGCCTGTGCCATGTCAAGTGATGAATCATGCTGAAATCAGCAGGCTGAAGCGGATTTTATTTTAGCTCTAACTCTGTAAATATACCACTTTATCCACATGTCTAACCTTTTTAGGCGAGAAAGTATCCCTTTAGATGCACAATGTGATGCTAATTTGTCCAAATAACATCTGCTTAAAGTTTTGTTCCTGCGAATTCAGAGCCACTCAAGTTAGCCGTAGCGAGTAACACACTTCCGGTCATTTTCAAAAAATAAAACACCCGTTGCCTTTTATTATTAAGAAAACTATAATGATAGAGTTGGTGCTTTTATTTTGAAAACAGGAAGCGAACATACCCTCGCTGTAACTGACTTGAAACCACCGAGGTACATTACATTGTAACAGATATTCTGTCTTACCTTTGAAGTTTTGTGATGAAAAGTTGTACTTGAGAGCAAACAACGCTGGTTTTAGTAAGTCCAACACGGCTCTGCTTGTTTACAACTCCATTTCACCCAGTGCCAGCCTACAGTAGCTGCACCGGAACAACAGACAACCCTGGCAACCCGCACTTCCGGCCGCTAAATGGCTGGTACAATGTACACAGAACGTCATTGTCGAACCCTTCAAAAAATTTAAAAAATATTAATTCAGGGGTTGAGCATAGCTCAGCGGGTAGAGCGCCCGCCCCATGTGTTGAGGCTATAGTCCTCATTGCAGATGATCCCGGTTCGAATCCCGAAGCGAGCGGTCTTATCCTGCTTGTCATTCCCCCTCTCTCTGCCTCCTGTTTCCTGTCTATCTCCACTGTCCTGTACATTAAAGGCAAAAAAAGCCTGAAAAAATATACTTAAAAAAAAAAAAAAAAAAAAATTAATTCAGACTACATTTTTTTTTTAATGGAAAAGCAATACTTTCATTCTGTGCCTCTCAAAATGCCCCGTGGCTGTATTATTTTTAAAAAAATATAGCTTTTAATAAATATTCTACATACTCAACCTTTAAGGTTGGTATGTAATTTTGCTCCCAACTTACCAACAGCTGAGTGAAGTCGATGCCCAAAGCACTGCAGCTGAGCCCAGTTACTCCGTGATGTGGCTTTAACTATATTTGTCCCACTGTCAGTTGTGATGCAGACTTGTTTGCCTTCACTCAGTCCCCAGGATGCAAGCGCTTCTGTCAGTCCTGAAGCAATGACTTCACCTGTATGGTCGTCGGAAAAGTAGGCAGCTTGAAGACATTTGCTTTTGAAATTCCAATCTTGGTCGATGAAGTGGACAGTGAGGCTCAGGTAAGGTTGAGACATGCGACTTGACCACATGTCCGATGTGGTAGCGAAATATGACACATTTTGCAGCTTCTTCTCAACCGTCTCGCTGCACTCCGCATACAGCTTTGGAAATGCTGTCTGAGATAAGTGTTTACACCCAGGGAGTTGGTACCGTGGGTCGGTTACTTTAATCAGCCGCTTGAATCCCTCATTTTCAACCGTGCTTACTGGTAGCATGTCTTTTGCAGTACAGTAGGCTATTGCATTTGTGATGTCGCTATGTCTCTTCATTTTTTTGTCATAAGACATGACGCTGGAAGGGTTGACTCCATGGTCTGCTGCTGTTGCTTCTCAGGCTTTGCCCAGGTTGTTTTTGGGGGCATTAGCTCTTGCGTCGGTCTGGGATTTTGTGTGCTCTAGTGGGTGGCACTGCTTCAGATGGTAAAAAAGATTGGTGGTATTCCCTGTCTTTGTGGGAACATGCTTTCGACACAATTTGCAGTGCACGCAACTCTGTTTCTTGACCGACTTTAAATACCCAAAGTACCTCCACACTACCGAACTTCCTGGGCCCTTCCTTTTGACTATATCATTTTCAGTCACCTGGTTGCTCATGATCTCTGTTCTCGTTGTCCCACTGCTAACCCACTAAGGCTGCGGCAGCCCAAACAATAGCACATGTGCTGTGTGCGTCAACCTAACTTTGGCTCTATTCCAGCATAATTGCTTTGTTAATTTACTTAATTATGATTGACTATTCTTATGTCTCTCACAACATGGACGAATGAATTCTATCGAAATTGTATCGACCGTGTCTCATATTTCTATCAAGAAAAAGGTATTTCGCGATATGTATCATTATCGTTTTATCTCCCAGCCCTACCTTGGCAGAATCTCCACTTGGATAAAACAAACCTTTACCAATCGCCAGCAGCTCTCCCATAGTAACTGTTTTCTGAACCGTCAGATGTCCTGTTCCACCTACATGTCTTGTTCAGACCTGGTGATTAGGCATGGGTTTCAAGTTTCAAGGTATACCACGGTATGAAAAAGTCACGGTTTCAAAACCACTAACATTTTCCATCATACCGTTCCTGGGGTATGAGCGGGTTTTTTTTTTAATGTGATGTCTCGTCAGAGAGAGAGTGGAGGTCGTTCAGGTCGTGTGCAGCTGCAGCGTGAAGTACCCCTCCTCCAGCGCACCTCTGGTTGCTGTTCCAAACAGGTAGCTGTGCAGGCTGTATGATGGCTGAAGGAGGTGAGCCCCCCGAACTTTTCCCCGTCTAAAAGCGGCAAGTCGGCTATATGGGAATACTTCGGCTACCGTAAAAAGACAGACGGCCGCAGCTCGGAGGAAGAAGGTCCCAACGTGCAAAACATGCTTGTGTACAGTGGCAACGCGAGGAGGCAATACATCCAATATGATAGTGAGCAAGTCTCCAAAAAATGTTGAGATTCAGTTTTAAGCTCTTGCCTGCATTTATTTATCTATTTATTTATATTTATCTTAGAAGTGTTTTTACTTTTTTCAATTATTTATGTTCTTATCTTGAGCCACAGGTTAAGTGGTTGCATTTATTTGCATTTCTTGTAGTTTTATTTCACAAAAGGTTGCAGGTTTAGCCTCAGTTAAAGGACTACACTTATTTTTTTATTTTCTATTCAGAAATAATTCAGTCATTTTTTATTATTATTTATTTTAAATACGTGTTTACTAAAAACAAACAACTGTTCAATGGAATTTTTTTTAAATACAGACATTTCAAAATATCACATTTTATAGCTGTAATCATAATACCGTGAAACCATGATATTTTTACTAAGGTTATCATACCGTCAGAATCTCATACCAGCCCATGCCTACTGGTGATAATATCCCTTATCAAATTGGAGCCATCCCATTTCAACCTGCTGGTGGTCTTTGGCTGCATGTCTATTGCCAACACCAGCGACTGCTGTGTCACCGTTGGCAGGAATTTTCTGATGATCCCATAGCCTCTGTCTGCCTAAGAGCAGACTTGACTGTCTTTACTTCTCCTGACTATTCATGTGTCACAATTCTTTACAGACAAAATGATCTGCAGGGCTCTCAAGTGTCACACATTTGGCGTGTGACACAAGCATTCCCACCCGTTTATACGCTCACACGCCACACATTGTATTTCTCACACATTTACAGTTGTGACCAAAATTATTAGCCCCTCAGGAATTATGGAACATTTTCGTAAAGTTCTTCCCAATGTTTGCAGCATTGATAAAACTTGATATAATCAAACATTCACCAGTGCTTTTAGTAGCTTTTGGTACATTTTGGAATATTAACTAACATTTTAGGCTTGCTTTATTTCAAATATAGAGAAAAATGGGGATGTCAAAAATATTAGCCCCCATAATTGAGTGGTCAATAATATTTCCCCCCGTGTGAATTCTTGTCTTCAAAAACAAACCTAATTAACCAATCAGCTTTCAAACCACACCTGTGCAATCTATTGGCTTCCTAACAACACCTGAACATTCAACCAGCATAAAAGGACTCCAAGGAACAGAGCACTTGAGCACATTATTGAGAGGGACTACTTTTACTCACCATGCCAAAGACAAAGGAAATCAGTCTTGAGCTCAGAAAGAAGATAGTAGAGGCTCATGATAAGGGGGAAGGCTATACTGCCATTTCCAAGCGTTTCACAGTGTCTACAACCGCTGTACGTTGCATCATTGCCAAGTACAAGGAGACAAATTCTGTAAGAAACAAACCTGGGCGTGGCCGACAATGCTCCTGTAAATACAGGTGCCAAAAATTCAATTGCAGCCTGAATGCTGAGAGAAAATGGCAGCATTTACATACATGGATACCCCTGTCATATTGTCGAAACACCGCCAAGCATGCAGGGCAGAAGTTTTTGGAAGTAAGTTCAAATATGTACTCTTTATATTCCCAGTCTGTCAAGCCCAATGCCAAGTGAAACCGTTTGCAGTATAGTGTTGTAATAAATCTTTAATATATTGCAGGTATCCGTATTTGATCCAGAGGATCTGATTGTGGATGTGGGGTAATGGTTTATGGGAAGCACCAACCGTAAAGGTTACCTTGCAGATTTGTGATTCAACCAGCTCTATTGTTGTACAACAAATACAAACATTTTTTTTATTTCTTTGCTATTGATGTTATGTATATATATATCTCTTATCTATTCCAGAATTTTGTGACTTCCATGGGAGCGAGTATATGGAGATTCTGCTGCACATTTCAATGCGATGGTTAAGCCTAGAGATGTGCATCACACGAATTCTGCGGCAGTTTGGGCCACTTATCAGTATTGTTTTATTGTTTTTATTACTAATATTATATGTAAACTTTGAGTGCCACTGGACTGCTGCCTGGATGAGTACATGATTTATTTCCAGTGTTCAAAAGTCACCCTGATCATATTCTGGTTTTGATAATTGCACTAACACTAACTAAATAACCTTTACTTTTGCAGTATTAAGTTCATCTTAATGGTCAGTATCAAGTGTGACAGGAGATGTAAGCAGACAGACACACACAGAGCACAAGGCCGTACAACATGCACTACACTACAGCCCTTTACACACATACACTGTGCTAACACACACATACACTGTGCTAACACACACACACACACACACACACACCCCTGCCTGCATTTGAGCATTATAGTAAGAGTGTCAATATATTGAAGTTGTTATATTATTTTCATATAGCCTTGAACTGTTGTATTGTTTAATTTGCTGAGTAGCCTATACGGGAAATGACTGTGATGATTAAAGGGAACTATGTTGCACTAATTAATAAGGGTTTTTATAAGTGATAAGAAGTGAATGCTTGCATTGTCTTAGCCAGAATCACACCACTGTACCAGAAGAAAAACACAAGGTAACTTGAAGTGGAAAAGTACAGAGAGTGAAAAGATGACCTTGAATGTGTTTTCAGCAAGTATGTGAAAGTAGGATGTTTGTCTCTTAACAGTTGTGTTTCAGGTTGGGCTCTAAGGCGTCACAACAACGGATGGAGTCAGATATCACGAGGAGAAGGAATGACACGTCTTGAGCCAATCAGAAGAAGACGCCGCCTTGCGTTACACCTATTGCTCTGTACGCTGTAAAACACTGGGTCAGGGAAGAGATAGTTAGTCAGACTTCGTGAACTGATGAACTCTGTTGCTTGTCAGGGATACTATAAGTCAGACCCAGAGCTCTGTAATATTGCACATTCTACTGGTGTTAAAATAAAACTGATTGTTTTGAACTAAAATGCTTCTCCTTATATTTCATTAAAAGAATACGCGAGGACAAACTGACAAACTCCTTCAACACCAGCTATTTTAGGTCTTTAAGTATGTTGTTTATTTCATTGACAGTAGTGCAGCTGCATTACACCAGACTAAATACATAATTTTAAGCATAACCTCTTTTTATTTACAGATCAGAATCAACCAAGGTTTAGAAGGCTGGTGGATGCATTTTCCAACCCTATGACAGAAGTCTACCTCCTCTTCTTTCAAGCAGTGCTTCCAGTGTTCTCCACACTGAACCTCCTTCTCCAGAGAGAAAGGTCCTCCATCTTCCTGCTCCACGGAGAGGTAAAATGCAAGGGTTGGCCTACTCTGCTGCCAAATATGTCTGCTTGTTTTTGATTGGCTGATAAGTCCCCTTTTCAGTAATTCATGTAAATATTTTATTAACTACAAATTTGCAGATGACAAAGTTCATCAAAAAGCTGTGTGCGAGGTTCATGAAGCCATCAGCACTCCAGGGCCGAGAAGTCCACAACATCGCCTACCAAGACCCACAAAACCTATGAGTTGGGTGATATATTTGATGTGATGGAAAAGCCATAAAATGTATATCGTCGCTGTCCGATAAAAAAAACGTATCTCCAAAATTCGTTTTTTCAAGGAGCATGAAAAAACTGTTTTTCTCACAAGGTAACTTATAAAGTAAACCAAAAACTGTAAAAGTAAGACATATTAAAGACCTGAAATGAAACCATGTTTACACGACCATCAGTGCCCTGTTTAAATTATTTGAAACGGACTTGCGTGTATTGTTGTGAGCGATAGTGGATATACGTGTTTTATTTTTTTAATACTACGCTCCACATCCGGTCATCTACGAGCCTCCAGGCTCCTTTTTATGTCCCACTAAGTTGGTAAAGTTTTCATAGCAAGCTATTCTACATTTCCACTAAGCACATAACGCTCATCAAAGTTGTTGTTTTTTTGTTGGACATTTTATATTGAAATCAGGATTATTCACGGGCGAATAATCATCTGATATTTACGTGCGCACATCAGTTTGTTTTGGTTCATTCAGGGAAATCACGGACATTAACGTTTATTTTTGGCTTAAAACATAATTTGCCTATCCATACAGTAGTAGCCACTTCAAAGTTCCCCTCCAAGCTGAATGCCAGCCAACTCCCAGCCAAGTTCCAGCTGAGTTCCAGTAGCTGGAGAGACCCCCTCCTACTCCTGGGCGTGTCTATCTTTTCCTGTAAACCCACCTATTCATTGTAATACAGGGTTTGACCAGGAGATGGCGCTTCTGTCACAAACTAGCCCACATTCTGATGTTTTATGATTTTTTACTGACAGGTCAGTGGTCATCCGAAATTCATCAAATCAAAAAATGAAATAACCTACTGACTTCTGATTATTGTGTTATTTGTTTTGAATCTAACACAAAAAAGGAAAAAAAAAAAAGGCTTTTCATATTTTACTTTTAGGCTCAGATAAATAATACGAAATGATAAAAACGGACCACAGGACTGTATTTGATTATGTGCAATTATACAGTACATTTGTACCAGCCAACCCCGGTCTATTCAGTGCTTTATGCCAGGTAATCCCATCCACCTCATTAGCATTATCATTGCTCAACTTTTGTTTGGGCTTAATGGGCCATTTGGTTCCATTGTCACACAAATCACGCACAGAGATTCAGAATCAGAATAGTGTTCTGGACGTCGGAACTATTTTCTGACAGGGGTCACTGTGAGCTTTAATAGTCAAATCTCTCCTGCTTCATGGTGCTGCAGCCAGGTTTTCAGCCTGCTCAAGGCTGAGAAAGAGCGCTCAGATGCCGCGACAGATATGGACCAGACAGAGTTGAATGAGCATTAATTATATGAAAAAGATTAATATAAGTCAGACAAATTGAGTTTAAATTCAGATTTGTTATTATTATTACAGTAACTAACTAGTTAATTAACTATTGATGTAAAACTGAAAACTCAACCACACATACAGTAGCATATGTGCTGGATATAGTGGGGGCACAAACAGTGTCTTGATCTTGATTTTCAGTGGGGGAGGTGTCCAGCTCGAAGGTGATGGGTTGAGGGGGATGGTTACAGTGCTGTCCCATTGTCTTTCAAAGCGAATGCCCCCCGTCCCCCGCTGGCCCGCACTCACATTACCTCAAAACCCAAGTGTACTTAAGCACGGTTGCCTCCGACACAAACGTTGAGCGAAAACATAACACGTGCTGCGCCGGTAACACACAACACAGCCGATCAATTAACACAACGCACTATGATTAAAAAGTACAAGCATGTTCTTCTGAGTCATGGCTGAGTCATGCAGTAGCCTGCTACAGATACTTGTGTAAAAAAGACACACTGATTTCATTCACGCTCGCAGCCTCTCCAGCAGCAGCTGAACAGACTTAGTTTAACTGAATGACTTAGAAGTCGCCAAATGACTTGTTTTAACGAATTTCGTTAGTTTATATAATGCAGATTTGTAAAATATTACTTTTATGAGGGTCACAGTCACAGACTGTAGAAACTTAGCATTTCATAGTTGTGGTAACAGCGGTGGAGCAGATGTAATGAAGTCCACGCAGCACGCTGGATGTAAACTAATATTAAGCCTAATGGACATAAATTGAGTTATTTTGCCTTGATAATGATAAAATAATACACAAAAAAATGGCCGGATTGGTAGGGCTGGGCGATAAAACGATAATGATAATTATCAATGAAAACTTTTCCTCGATAGCGATATGAAACATGGTCGATATAATTTTCGATAGATTACATTCGTCCATATTTTGACAGACAATACGAATAGCCAATAACAACGAGAGTTGCGCCGCACTGAACCAATCACGTGGCTGGAATAGAGTCATGCCAGCAGCTAGTCGCGGCGTGATTGTTTGTGCTGCTGCAGCAGTTTAAAAAAAAGAAAATGAGTGCTCCGACGAAGGAAATGACGGAAGCCCAAGACGTAAGGGATGACATCGTTGACAAGAAGGGCCCGAAAAGTTCGGTGGTGTGGAGGCATTTTGGTTTTTTAAAGTCCGACACGAAACAGAGCAGTGTGCACTGCAAATTATGTCGAGCACATGTTCCGACAAAGACGGGGAACACCACTAATCTTTTCCATCACCTGAAGCAGCGCCACCCGCTTGAGCACGGAGAACTTTTACAAACACAGCCCGGAACAAGTACTAGTCTTCCCCCCAAAACAACGCCTGTGCAGCAGCAACAGAAGACCATAGAGTCTGCTTTATCCAGCGTCATAAATTATGACAAAAAATCGAAGAGACACCGTGATATAACAAATGCAGTAGCTTATTGTATTGCAAAAGACATGCTACCAATAAGCACAGTGGAAAATAAGGGGTTCAAGTGGATGCTAAAAGTTGTGGACCCTCGTTACAAACTGCCTGGGCGTAAACATTTCTCCCAGACCACACTCCCACAGATGTATAATGAGTGTAGAGAGAGAGTCGAGAAAGAACTGCAAAATGTAGCACACTTTGCTACCACGTCAGATATGTGGTCCAGTCGCACATCTGAGCCATACATGAGCCTCACTGTCCACTTAATAGACAAAGACTGGAATCTGATAAGCAAATGCCTTCAAACGGCGTACTTTCCGGAAGACCATACAGGTGAAATAATTGCTGCAGGACTGTCAGAAGCACTCAAGCCACATCCTGGGGCTTGAGTGAAGACAAAGTCTGCATCACAACAGACAGTGGGACGAATATAGTCAAGGCCACATCCCTCAACAACTGGACTCGGCTGCAATGCTTTGGGCATCGACTTCACTAAGCTGTTGGTAAGCCCCCCTCTGCTGTGTATATATCCCTGCTCTGCTGAAATAATTTGTAATTTCATCAATATCATATATAAAAAATAAATGTATGTACAGTGTTGCAATATGCAAACAATAACAAAATCTGGACAGGGTGATTAAATTCTGGCATGTTAACTTAGCATTTAACTTATTGTACTGTTGGATGTTTTCATATTACTGTAAGTAATCTTTTTTTTAATTAATTGAATATTTATGTAAATTTCAATTCCTAAATTGTTTTATTTAAGTTCCTAATTTCTTTAGAAACTAGGAACTGTTTAGAAATGTCCAGCTCAAATAAATAAGGAGGAATGAGCTTGAAATCCCACATTAGCATACAGCAACAAAGTGATAGCAAAAATAGAGAGAATAAGGAAATAACAAATAGTAAACAAGAAGTATAAAAAAACAAGGATATGTAAAATATCAATTTAAACAAGAGACACAAAAACAGGAACAATATATACTGTAAAATAACAACAGTTTAATTTATGCTGTTTATCTTTTTTCCTCAGAGAGAGCAGGAAAAGACAAGAGGGTGGAGCGAGCTGTGGGTGTTTGTAAGAAGGTGGTGGCTTCCTTCTCTTTCTCGTGGAAGAAGAAGAGAGACTTGACTGCTGCTCAGGAAGAGTTTCACCTACCCCAACACAAGCTGGTGACAGAGTCACCCACCAGGTGGGGCTCACGTCAGAAAATGATTGAGAGGGTGTTGGAACAACAGAAAGCCATCTCTCAGAAGAAGAGAAGACCAGGCACTTGGTTCCCTCCTGACAAGACCTAGAAGTGCTGGAGGCTATGCATGAGGCTCTGAATCCTCTACTGGAGTTCACTGATTCACTCTCTGGTGAATGTTATGTGAGTGTCTCATACCTGAAGCCAATGCTGCATCTCTTCAAAACACAGATTCTGAAAACTTCTGACGATGAAACACAGCTCACAAAGGACATAAAGATGACAGTCATGGCATACCTGGACGAAAAGTATGCTGACCAGAAAACAGCTGACCTGCTTGATGTTGCAACCTTGGTGGATCCACGTTTTAAGGTACAATACACCAAGCCAGAAAAGATTGATGCCATCAAAATGAGAGCAGTGTCTGAGATGTTGGAGGGAAACCAGGACCCGTCCACTTCAGCCAGAACAGAGGGACCAGGAGAAGAAGGGGCAGAAGCTGCTGCAGTGCTACCCACCCAGAAGAAACAGCGAAAATCATTGGGCAGTTTCTTTAAGAAATCATGTCCCACCACTAGCACAGGACTTACTGACAAAGAGACAGTGGAAAGTGAGCTTGACAAGTACTTGCTGGCACCAGATGCGGACAGTGAAATGGACCCACTGCAGTGGTGGAAAATCCATGAAAAAAACTTCCCAAGAGTGAGCTGCCTGGCAAAGCGCTACTTGTGCATCCCGGCGACCAGCACCCCCTCTGAGAGGGTATTTAGCACAGGGGGTAATATTGTGACCTGCAATAGGGCAGCTTTAAAACCGGAAGCAGTGGATAGACTTGTCTTCCTCACCCGCAATCTAGTGTAGGCTTATGTCTGTCTGACCCAAAACATTGACAGCACTGAGAGACAGTACTGCACTCATTGGGATTTCTTGTGCCTTTTTTCTGAGCATAAGCTGATAACAGTTGAGCCAATGTCTATTTTATTAATGTTGTCTTTGAAAGCTGCTTGAAATTGCACTGAGAGTATAAGACATTTTTTTGGCTATTTATTGTTCTATTTTATTGTTTGTTCTTTAAAAAAACAATATTTAAAAATGTATACAAAGGAGAGTTTCTGAAAATTTAATTATATTTTGATACTATTTTATTCATTTGACATTGACAAAATAATGTCTGTTTTGTTTATGTTCTCCTTTAAACTTGAAAGAAAATAAATATTTAATTAAAAATTAACCTTCTGATATCTTCATATCTCAATTAAGAGTAGCAGGGAACATTTAAAATTCACAAAATAGTGATTTGTTTTATATCGTGATATATATCGATATCGTCTGATATAAAAAAAATATCGTGATATGACTTTTTCCCATATCGCCCAGCCCTACGGATTGGGAACCCATATAATATTAACACTACGTATTAAATAGCGCGTCCTGTTTTAAATCAGTAGACTGGGTTTGTCTCATGGGCTATTTCTTGGTTTGACAGTGACAGTGATCAGTCAGAGGAATTATTAAGTGTCCGCGAGTGTTTCCTGTGCAACATGTATGTCTATGATAAAATACCTGATTGCTCGGAGGTCATGCACTGTCGGATCGCCAGTGGTTTTTCCCGGTCGGATAGACCTGCAGAGTTTCACTTGGCTGGAGTCCATGAAAAAGGTGTGGTCCACATACCTCACATGGTATGGCCTGGGATTTGAACGAGCACCCCGGATCACTGCAGCATATTCAGCTGGGACATAGATGTCTCTGTGCCTCAGTCTTCTTTCTACCACGCTATGCACAGAATCGCACTGCATTTGTGTGTGACCTCGCTCAGGGAATTTCTGTGTCACTGGCTTTTTCTTTTCAGTGGCAAACTTGAGAAGAGCGTTGCTCAAGAGCAGGTTCCGATTCTGGTATCCACATCCGTCACTCCACATGATGTACTCACTGTATGATAGATGTGCTTCAAGATAATCAACAATGCATGAAGTAAACTCATTGGCAGAAAGACCACCTTCTTTGTCTTTCTGCTTCATGGCTCGTGCACTGTCTTTTCTAAGGCAGTGGTCTTCCCATGTGGCAGCATCAATGTTCCCAGCCTTAAATGCAGTCTCACGGAAATACGTGACACTGTCACGTATTTTAATCTATTGATTCGTTGTCTGGGACACGAAATTTCCACTTTTTTCGTGTCACCAAGAACGATTTTCAAAATCATGTATTTCAATCGGAGGTATTTTTCGTGTCACTCAGCACAACTTTCAAACTAATGTTCTGTCCCGGAGCTTTCTCCCTGCTGTCCCTTAAGGGGCTCCGTACAGATAATTTATTGTTTATTTTTGTCATTTGTTTCAACATTTTTCAACACAAAAACAAAACAAATGTCCTTGATAACTAACAAATTGACAGCTTTTGGTCACCCGTTTCCACTTTCACCTTGGATTCTGAGAAATTGTGACAATTCACGGATATATTTAGTGCAGGTGCGCTGCTCTGCTGGCAAACCGCGACGGTCACACAGGTATGCTTCATCTTTTTCTTTTCAGAATTGTATGTTTTAATGTTTAAAACATACAATTAGTAGTCGTGCTCTGGCTGGAGCGGCAACCTACAGAGCTCTGTTCATAAATGAGTGGACCACTTCATGGCCATTCATTACCAGAGGGAGAATTGAGAATTCATGTTCCCACCAGGGTGTTGCTGATGTAGTCCGCCATATAAAAAGTAAAGGCCACCAAGAGAAACAACAAGCTCTTCAGTCCACAGCCACAATATCACAGTATACAATGCCTGTTCCCTCTGTTGGAGGGATGTCGGCACAAAGGGTTAAGGTAAGATATGTGTAATAGTCCTGTGAAGATTCAGTCAAGGGTTTTGTGATCTAGTTGATCACGGTAAAGTCATGGTTGATAGTTTGGTTTGTATTTCAGTGTAGTGCAGTCCAATTTTCTTAATTTGAGATCTTAGTTGCTGAATGTGTCTATTATCACAAGTGTCCATTTGAAATAAACTATAATCATTTTTAATTTCTTTCAGACAATAAGGGCTGAGGTCAAAATGACAGCTGGGTTGGTAGTTCATAATTTTCCTCTAGCTTTTGCTGACCACCTAAAAGACTGTTTAGGAGATTCGAAGACGGCGCAGGACTACAGATGTGCCAGGACTAAGTCATCCTGCATTATTAATGAAGCACTCACTCCTTATTTTACACAAGAGCTTGTGAAGGAGCTCAAAAACGGCCCGTATACCCTTGTTACAGATGGGTCAAATGACACAGGTATTTCCCACACTATTTATCTCTTCTGCAAAACATTTGTTTTGTGTAACCCATGTCCCAGTTTCAAGTTGTATAATTGAATTGTAATTTACTTCTAAACAGGCTCTTTTACCTGTCAGGATTTGCAATTCCCTGTAAGCCAATCAGAGCAGATGCAGGACATGACAGGTCGCAACAGCTGCATTGGTACCAATCAGCTGATTGACCCAGCTGATTAATACCTGATTGGATCAGCTGATCGCAATGTTTGGTGTGTGCAGATGCAAGTTGAACTGCTGCGTACGGGTAACTACTTTGATCCACTGTCTCTTTTAATGCTTTTAACCATATCACTTCACAACTTCTTATAATGCCATGCCAATAATGGTTGTAGATGTGTGGCCATGGGTTGTCGAGTCTGCGGTAACGCTTGAAAGGCAGTCGAGCTTTTGGAATTGGTGAGTTACCTGTTTAATCTGTTGTGACTACGCTCTGCTCTGATTGTGCATTTGGACATGAGATATATATATATATATATATGTGACATTCGAAACATGTTGACGTTTGACGCTAACGCCGCAGCCTGGAAGTATTTCCTACTCCCGGTGTGAAAGTATGGTTTTGTAGTTTTACTATGAGCTGTTAGTGTTAATTCTTGTTATCTAGATAATGTGCATTTTTAATAACCCAGGGTTAATGACTATTGAATGTATTGAATTTATTGATTAATTAATTGTTTCTCTATTGCATGAGCTACATGTATGTGTATTAAAATAAGCCTGTATTTATATAGGCCAGGTTTTTTGCCTGAACCGGATCCTATGGATGGCGAGCTAGCTGAATGAAAAACCACTGATCATCTGCTGCTGCTGCTGCTGGTGTGGTGGGACACCAGCCATAGTCCTCCCTGTGACCCCTTAATTCATGTAGACACGTACACCTATATACACACTCACACACACACTCTTAACTCATCCCATTTTTTTTTTTTTGATGATTCTCTTTATTGGAAGGCTTTACACAGGTAACAACATACCAGTACAACATGACAGAAGACCAACCCAACATTTTCCCCCATTTTTTCCCTCCCACAATCCCAACCCACTCAAAAATGAACAATTCTCGTCCGATGACTTGTAAACATTTCAGAGTACGTACAGGTGCATGAGTAAGGGAGATACAGTAGACAAGCAAATGAAATTAAAAAACAAATAAACAAACAAACAAAAAACAACAAGAACAAAAAGACAAACCATAATAATAAATAAAATTCAAATAAGTAGGGGGGGCTCAGTCATCACAATCAGGCAGAGATGTTAAAGATTCAATATAATTTAAGAGAGGTTTCCAAGTTTTATCAAAATGGCCTAAGGAACCTTTGAGGGAAAATCTAAGCTTTTCAAGTTTAATGGACAGTAGCACTTCTTTCACCCATCTACTATGACATGGAGGTTGAGGGTGTTTCCAATTAAGAAGTATGAGTCGCCTGGCCAATATAGTGGCAAAGGGAAGAACAGTACGCAAAACTTTAGAGGCAAGAGGCTGCAAGGGGGCACCAAATAAGGCCAAGAGGGGATCAGGAGATATAGAAGTGTTATATGCTGTGCTTAGAGTATTAAAGATTTCAGACCAAAATGTGGCGAGCTTGGGACAAAACCAAAACATATGGGAATGGTCGGCTGGGGATTGTTTACACCTATTACATGAATCAGTTACATTGGGATAAATCCGAGATAGCCTCAAATTGGTGTAATGAGCTTTGTGTACAACTTTACACTGCAGGAGGCCGTGCCTCGCACAGATTGAAGAGGAATGAACCAACCGTAAAACTTGTTGCCAATAATCATCGGGCAGTGTGGACCCAAGCTCTTGCTCCCAGGACTCCTTAGGACCAGAAGCCGGGGTGTCAATAGCAGAATTAATGAGGCTGTAAATGTTAGAAATAAGCCGCTTTTGTTTAGGATCAAGAGCCAGTAAAGAGTCAACCAAAGTTTCAGGGGGGCGGCTGGGGAATTTGGGGTTCTGATTCTGAATAAAATGCCTTGCCTGGAAAAAACGAAAAAGGTGCGATTTAGGCAGGTCAAACTTTGTTGAGAGCTCAGAAAAGGTCATAAAGGTCCCTTGGTTGTAAAGGTCTCTAAATTTAGTTATCCCCTTGTCAAACCAAGTCCTGAAAGCCAAATCAGTGCAAGCGGGCAGAAATAGGTGATTGTTTACAATGGGGGAGAGATCCGAGCCTCTATGTAGGCCTAGGCTTTTCCTCAATTGTAACCAGATTCTAAAGGAGTTAGCTACTATTGGGTTTGAGGTAAAATTGGAGGCAGTCAGAGGGAGTTGGGAGCAAAGCAGAGAGTGAAGAGAATGTTTAGATGAAGCAAGTTCCACATCAACCCAAGCAGGGCGCTCTTCATCTGCTGTGTTGGTAATCCAATATAAGAGTTTATTAACATTACAGGACCAATAATAGTGTAGGAAATTGGGCAGCGCCAACCCACCTAGAGCCTTTGGGAGCTGCAGGACAGATCTTCTAATACGTGGATTTTTATTGCCCCAGAGGAAGGAGCTTATTAGTTGATCGAGCGATCTAAAAAAGGACTTTTTAATAAAGACGGGGATATGTGAAAATAGGTATAAAAATTTGGGTAAAACGGACTTCCGGTGACGCAATGAACGTGCTTGCAGCATAGCAGCAGAGCTCCGCTGGACAAAATAACAGATTAGAGTGACAACAATAATATTTTGACGCCGAAACGCTAAAAAAACACTCATGAAGTATGAGCTCCTCCGCCGGCCAAAGGAGACAGGACAAACCCGACCCTTCACGAGGAAAAGTGGAGAATAAGCCGAATCAACCGAGCCCACCTAGCAAAAACATGGCTAGTAGCAACACGTGTCCGTCTCCGCCTGATAAATCGATACTGGAGGAGTTGAAGAGACTCCGACAAGAAAACCAGGATGGACACAACCACACCAAATTGGCCCTTGGCCGTGTTGAACAAACTGTTTCGGACATAAAAGGCCAACTGGCGGAACACGAAGTAAGAATGGGAAGAATGGAGGAGAGAATTGGGGCGGCCGAGGATGCGGAGATACGCCACCAGAGGGCACTGAGATACCTGCTGCACCGGGATATTGAACTCTCGGCAAAATGCGACGACATGCAAAACAGGCTGAGAAGAAACAACATCAGGATCTTTCAAATCCCGGAAGACAGTGAAGGTAAAGATATGGCTGGATTTATCAAAGACCTGCTCCAGAAGGAACTTAAATTACCACCAGACCTGGACATTAGGATTGAAAGAGCACATCGCTCTCTTGTGGCCAAACCCAGAGATGCTACAGCCCCCCCAAGATCGATCATAGTGAGATTTTTGGATGCAGCAGTGAAGGACACAATCATCAAGCAGGCATGGAGCCAGGGTCCAGTCCTCTTTCAAGGAAAGCGGATCTACTTTGATCAGGACTATTCCCCCGACCTACAGCAGAAACGGATGAGGGTACACGAAGTTATCAAGCAACTTAAAAAGAAAGACATACAGGCGAGATGTCTATACCCAGCCCAACTACGCATCAAGTTGAACACCGGGGAGAAGACCTTTACATCATTAACAGGTGCCGCGACACTGCTGAGAGAGCTGGGGGTTAACGTGCGCTATGAAGAGAGGGAGCGCATCGAGGAAGAACTGAAGGATGGATGGAGGAGCCAAGAGGGGAGAAAAAGGAGAGCGTTTCTGTCAACAGCTGACTTTAAGGCCCTTCTGCAGGAGGGAGATTGAAGTGACTGTGTCATTAGGATGGATAAGAAAAACAAAAAACTTGTGTCAACCAAATCGGTGGTAAGATTGACAACCACACATTAAGTTATGTAACTAACGGGCTGCTATCACAAAAAAACAAAACACAAGCGTCAATAGATTATCCTTTTTTTTTCTTTTCTCCAAACATATATTGTTGTCACACAATAAGGCTATGTGTTAGTCCAAGGAGTCTATGCTTGAATATATGAGTGGATTACACTCATCTGGACCTCTTTTACACTTTAATGTAATATTGGTCACACTCGCACTTTTTGTGCTTTTCTCCACAGAGAGGGTAGGTCACACCTCTCTGCCCCAACATCACCGGGGATCTGACGCAGTTTTAGTTCAGTTCCAGCGTCAGATTGATGAAGTGGAAGGTCGTTTTTGTGTTATCTATACTGTTCTTTATTCTTTGTTTCTCCTGACATATCCTACAGACAATGTTTTGTTAGTGATTAGACTTATTTTGTTAAAACAGGTAGGGAGTTATATCACAAGACCATACGAAGATAATGGCTGAGTTGAATTTCATAAGCTACAATATAAGAGGAATTAATAACCCAATCAAAAGGAAAAAAATCTTGGGACAATTAAAGAAATTGCATTGTTCTGTTGCTCTAATCCAGGAAACGCACTTGTCACAGTCTGAGCATTTAAAACTGAAGAGAGAGTGGGTTGATCAGGTCTACAGTGCATCATGTGGGAGGAAAAAGAAGAGAGGGGTTGCAATACTGTTTAATAAATCTGTATACTATAACAATGAGAAAGTTTTTCAAGATGATGAAGGTCGATACGTTATGGTGATAGGCACAATTGGAGGGAAGAAGATAACTATACTTAATATATACGCCCCAAATGAAGACTGTCCTCATTTTTTTAAAAAGATAGCAACCTTATTGGCAGATAAAAGTGAGGGGGTTATAATAGTGGGAGGTGACTTTAATTGCACCTTGGATTCAAAATTGGACAGGTTACCTGCAACAAGAAAACCTCAATCTAAAATGTCCAAGGGGTTATCAGATATGATGAAGGAATTGGGTCTAGTGGACATCTGGCGACAACTCCACCCTAATGAGAGAGATTTTACCTACATGTCCCATGTACATGGGAGCTATTCAAGGATAGACCTCTTCTGTATATCAAAAACTGAACTATACAGAATAAAAGACAGCACACTTGAACCAATCTCCATCTCAGATCACGGCCCCGTGACCATGAAAATTAACTTAGGAGTAGACAACCACTTTAGATATTGGAGACTGAATGTTTCATTATTAACAGATATGAATATTAGACAGGAATTAAAAGAAGCTTTGACTGAGTACTTCATTATAAATGATGATGGTAATGTCTCCCCCTCGATAGTATGGGATGCCAGTAAAGCCACGATGAGAGGAAAGATTATTTCTATAGGATCTAGAATAAAAAAACAAAGACTCGCTAAACAACAAGGACTGGAAGCTGAAATAAAAAAATTAACAAGAGAACACAAACAATTTGGAAAGAAAGACATTCTTAAAAAATTAAAGGAAGTTAAGACAACAATTGGATGAGGTTCTGACATATAAGGCAGAGGGAGCTATGAGATATACTAATAGAAAGTATTATGAGATGGGAAATAAGGCTAGCAGGCTATTGGCCTTTCAGCTCAGAAAAGCCCAATCTAACCGTGCAATTCCCAAAATTAGGAACCCCGAAACCAATCAAGTTGAGACCGAACCCACAAAAATATCAGACTCATTTGCCTCGTATTACAAACAACTATATAAGGCTGAAGAACTAGAATTTAAGGAAGAAAGAACATCAGAATTTTTAAGATCCCTTAAAATGAATAAACTATCAAATGAAGAGGCAGAACTTCTAATAAAACCCATTTCAGAAAGTGAAATTAAAGAAAACATTACTAAACTTAAAAACAACAAAACACCAGGAACAGATGGTTTCTCTGGAGAATACTATAAAATATTTGTGAATGAGCTCACACCCATATTATGTAAATTATATAATTATGTTTTAAAATCAGGAGACCCCCCAAATTCATGGTCGGAAGCCATATTAACAGTGATTCATAAGGAAGGGAAGGACCCCCTTCTGTGCAATAGTTATCGCCCAATAAGTTTACTTTGTGTGGATTATAAAATCCTGACCTCGATAATAACCTCTAGAATCCAAAAAAATATTAAAAAATTAATAGAACCAGACCAGACAGGATTTATATTAGGACGTCAAGGAACAAACAATATAAGAAGAGCCCTGAATTTGCAGGCAATAGCGGCAAGAGACAAACAATCGTCAATGCTTCTCGGCCTAGACGCCGAGAAAGCATTTGATCGAGTAGATTGGGTTTTTCTGAAGCAGACACTGATAGAAATGGGCTTTGGGAGGGAATTTGTAGCCTGGATAAATCTATTATATAAAGAGCCCAGCTCCAAAGTCAGAGTTAATGGTCATTGTTCTAGCTTTTTTAGGATAGAACGAGGGGTGAGACAGGGTGACTCATTGTCACCCATCCTGTTTACTCTTAGTATTGAACCTCTGGCAGAGGCGATACGCCAAAATGTACAGATTCAAGGGATAACGGATGAAGGAGGTTCAGTTCATAAGATAGCTTTATTTGCAGATGATATTTTGCTTTTTGTAAAAAATCCACTTTCTTCCATCCCTGCACTTATGAACTGCCTACATAAATATGGGTCACTGTCTGGATACAAAATTAATGAAAATAAATCAGAAGCCATGATGATTTCGGGTACCTGGCCTACACAGCTGAATAGTATTGTCTCTTTTCGCTGGTCCAAACAAGGATTTAGATATTTGGGAATAATGATTACACCTAACCCCACTCAACTGTTTGAGGCAAATTACAACAGATTAATTAAACAAATAAAAAATGATGTGACACGCTGGGAAGTCCTACCCCTGTCTTTAATCGGCAGAATAGAGAGTGGGATAGCGGGTTTAGAAGGTGGGCAGACAAAGGTCTCCGTACAATTAATCAACTTTTCAGAGGAACAGAATTTAAATCATTTTCTCAACTCCAAGAACAATTTGACCTCCCATCGAAGGATCTATACAGATACCTTCAGATAAGACATTATGTTACAAACCATAAGGAAAAGGAAATGGTTAGTAAAAACCCAAATGAAATAGAAGAATACTTTATTAGTGTTTTAGAGAAACATTTCCCAACAAAAAAACACTTGTCTAATATTTATAAAAGGCTAGCAACGAGCACTCTACAAAACACGGAGTACATTAAAGAAAAATGGGAATTGGAAATGAATGTTATAATTGAAGATTCTACATGGGAAGACATATGGGCAGGCTGCCACAAGGGAATTAATAGTCAATTATGGAAAGAGTTTGACTGGAAGGTAAAGATAAGATTTTTTAATACTCCTCTTGTTATCTCCTCATATGTGAAAAACTCTAATTTGGCACTATGTTGGCGAAAATGTGGAAATATTGGTGACACCACACACATCTTCTGGGACTGTCCAGTACTGCAGGGATTCTGGGGTGATATTAAAAAGGAAATCGATACTATCCTGGGTATAGATGTTACTCTAGAACCAATGTTATTTTTGCTGGGAGCTATACCCAAAGATATATACAATGCAGACCAACGATATGCACTGAGGATTCTCTTATTGGTAGCAAAGAAAATGATCACAGTGAACTGGAAAGAGTTAAAACCACCAACTATAGGTCAATGGACCCAGAGACTGAAAAATGTATATATGATGGAGCGAATGACAGCTACTCTCCAGCTCACAATGGACACTTTCATGCAAAGATGGACTTGTATTTCAAGATACCTGGGTGTATAATAATGGGTATATGCGACAGAGTAATTTTGGGAGCTCCTCTTTGGAGAATCATGCTCAGCTACTATCTGTAGATATCTGCTCTCCTACCTATTATTGTCAGGGATGTTACTAATGTTTATATCATGACTATGTATATTTTCTCATCTACATTACCTTTCATTCTCCTGTACAGTCTAACATGCATTTTCAAAGTCATATGTCAGGACATGTTTTGTAAAATGTTTAAAATGTCTAAATAAAAAGTTCAAAAAAAAAAAAAAAATTGGGTAAAACAACCATTTTAACTAAATTAGCACGACCTACTAAGGATAGAGGGAGACCAGACCATCTGTCAAAGTCTAGTTTGCACCTCTCAAGGAGAGGAGCAAAATTTTTGGAGAAAAGTTGATTGATTGAGTTAGTTACATGCACCCCCAAGTATTTAAATCCATCAGTGGCATATCTGAAGGGGAAAAAATTGGGGGGTAAATTCCTGGCCAGATAGTTGAGGGGGAGGAGTTCGCTCTTATGGAGGTTAAGCTTGTAACCTGAATAGGACCCAAATTTATCTAAAATATCTAGAACCACGGGGAGGGAGGCAGCAGGATTAGACATGTACAAAAGAAGGTCATCGGCATACAATGATAATTTATGGACTGTGCCGGCTCTGGTGATGCCCTCAAACCCACCCTCCTGACGCAGCCAGATGGCTAGAGGCTCAATAGCTATGGCAAATAGGAGGGGGGAAAGAGGGCAGCCTTGTCTAGTTCCACGAAAGAGGGGAAATGGGGCGGACTGGAGACCATTTGTGTGGACGGAGGCTATTGGGTTGGCGTAAAGCAATCTGATCCAAGATATAAATTCTGGGGGGAAGCCAAATTTCTGCAAAACAAAAAAAAGAAAGGTCCACTCCACCCTGTCGAAGGCCTTTTCCGCGTCAAGTGAGATAATCACTTCCGGGGTAGATGAACTGGGAACACTAATGATATTTAAGAGCCTCCTTGTGTTATGAAATGAGTGCCTTCCAAGCATGAAACCTGTTTGGTCGGTAGATATTATATTTGATAGGACTTGTTGTAGGTGTTGAGCTAGGATTTTGGAAAGGATCTTTAGGTCAACATTTAAAAGAGAAATGGGCCTGTAGCTACCGCACAAAAGAGGATCTTTATCACACTTAAGCAGCAGAGAAATAGAGGCCTCCGACAGGGTGGAAGGTAGGCGACCCTCAGCAAAGGATTCGTTATACATTTTTTGGAGGGCTGGAGCGACGGTAGCAGAAAACAGTTTAAAGAATTCAACAGTGAACCCATCAGGGCCTGGGGTTTTACCATTCTGAAGTGACGTAATAGCCTCCTGTACTTCCCTGGCAGAAATCGGATTTCCCAACTCCCTACACAGATCCTCATTTATTTTAGGAAAAACAATCCTGTCCAGAGGATTGTCCCCAACCCAAACATCTGCAGGGCATTGAGAAGAGTAAAGGTTAGAATAGAAAGAGCAAAATATCTTATTAATCTTAATAGGATCCGAGGTGACTTCACCTGACGCAGATTTGATCCTAGGGATCAGCCTAGATAGTGCAGCTGCACGTGCCTGATGCGCTAATAATCTTCCTGCTTTGTCTCCAGTCTCAAAGAAACGTTGTTTAGCGAGGAATAACTGCTTCTGTGTTTTACTAGTGGATAATAAATCAAATTTAGACTGAAGCTGAAGGCGCTCTTTATAAAGAGCAGGGGTTGGAGCAGTAGCATACAGATTGTCAATTTTAAATATCTCCTTAGTGAGTGTCTCTGACTCCACCCTTTCTGCCTTCTTTAGGGATGAAACATATGAAATAATTTGCCCACGCATAAACGCCTTAAAGGTGTCCCACAGAGTGCATCTAGAAATCTCAGGGGAATCATTTGTATCAAAGAATAAGGAGATCTGCGTTTGAAGGAAGTGTTTAAATGAAGCTTGAGCTAGCAAAGAAGAGTTAAGTCTCCACTGTCTGGAGGGGGGGACACGTCTAGGAAAGTTAATATCCACAGATACAGGCGCATGGTCTGAAATAACAATGCTATGGTACTCACATGCGTGGACCTCTGATAGAAAATAATTATCTAAAAGAAAAAAATCTATTCGCGAATATGAATGATGGACATGTGAAAAAAAGGAAAAAGCTTTGTCTGAATGAGATTTGGCTCTCCATGGGTCAAATAAACCTAAACTGGTCCTATATGTGTCAAGGACTTTAGCTGACTTGGACAGCACCTGAGGATTAGAGGAGGATCTGTCTAGGGAGGGGTTTTGGGTCAGATTGAAGTCACCACCAATTATTAAGTAATGGTCATCAACTTTAGGAAGGGAGGAAAAAAAGTTTGAAATGAATTTATCATCATCCCATGTAGGTGCATAAACACAGGCCATTATCACAGGTATGCCACATAGACTACCAGAAATAATTACAAATCGACCATTAGGGTCTTCAATGGAGTTTGACAACTCAAACGGAACATTTTTATGTATGAGGATAGCTGCGCCCCTCGCCCTTACTGGGAACTTAGAATGAAATAAATGCCCTATCCAAGGTCGTTTAGTACGGTTAACCTCTGAGGAGCAGAGGTGGGTCTCCTGTAAAGAAGAAAATATCACCCTTAAGTTGCTTTAAATGAGTCATTACCTTGTTACGTTTAACAACCTGGTTGGCGCCCTTCAGGTTCCAAGAGATAAAGCGAAGATTCTTACCCTGACTTGTCATATCATAAAGAAACAAGGAGCTCTCCATGGACTGATGCAACTCCTGAGCCAAAGAAAAAGGGGGCAAACAAAACAAAAACACAGGGCAAAAACACATACACAAATACCTCCCTCCCACCCCCCCACCCCTACCTTTTCCCTTATACAAACCCAACACATCCACATCTTCGATCCCAACAGGATAACTCTTTCTGCTTCCATAACCTACACTCTTTCAAGAGGTCATCCAACTGAACAATATGTAAAAACATACACCACGTCTTAAAGAACGACTTGAGATTATAGAGAGTCAACAGTAGTCATGAGATCTACCTAGGGTAAACAGGCCGATAGTGAGTATGCCTCAATATATCCCTCAATAAGAAAAAAGTAAAAAAAAAAAAATAGATAAATGAAAAAAAAAAACCTTTTTAGGTTCTGCAGCAGGACAGAAAAAAGAACAAAAAGAGGTAGTGAGGTTAGAGGAAAATATATAAATAATAAAATAAAGTGTAAAATAAAGCAAAATTTCACATGTGGTGAACATGAGAGCATCTGAAGTAGATTATCAAACCAAGGACTCACTGAGATTAACGTAAAACGTTTTTACCTTCAGAATTAAGACAAAAAGATGGCGATGCCACCACACGTTAATGTTACCCACACTACACAATTGGAAAAGAAAGAAAAAAGAAAGAAAGAAAAAAAAATATCCCGACGTCACGGTGTAAAGTACAAATCTGTGCACACGGCTCCTGGAGCACAGAGTAAATAGTTCACATGCCTGCCCGTTTCCATGGTTACCGTGTCTCTCGTTGAAGATGTCCGCAAAACAGTCCACCGGGCAGCGAACAGTGGCAGAAGCCGACGGCCTCGTTTAAACAAGCGGGGAAGAAAACCCCATATGTGTCTGTGACAGCAGGGAACACTTACTGCGTCTCACTCTTTGTCCATCACCCGCTCATTGTAGAATGCGTGTGCGTCCTCCGGAGTCTCGAAAGTGAACGTTTCATCCTCATATGAGACTTGTAGACGAGCAGGGAAGAGGAGCCTGAACTTGACTCCTTTCTGGTAGAGAGCATGCTTGATTTTGTTGAAAGCGGCTCGTTTCTTTGCAGTAATGGCGCTGACGTCTGGGTACACCCGGAGTGTTGTTTCGCCGTGCTTTAGCTCGTGTTGCCCAACGAAGCACTTTCTCCCTCTCCTGAAAACGATGAAAGCATATCACAAAGGGCCTGGGTCTACCTCCCGGTCCGGGTTTAGGGGCTAGGGAGCGGTGTGCTCTCTCGAGCTCCGGGGGTCTGGTAAAGACGCCGGGGCCGAGGTTTTCCATCAGCAGATCCGAAATGAACTCGGTCGGGTCCCGTCCCTTTTCGCTGCCCTCGGGGATGTTAATTATCCGGAGGTTGACTCTACGGGACCTGTTTTCCAGATCGTCGAGGCGGTCTTGAAGAGACTTGTTCTGAGCTTCCAGTGTCTTCACTGTTTTTTCCGTGCTTGTTATGCGCTCGAAGTTGTCCCCGGCCAGGGTCTCTGCAGCAACGAGGCAGCCATTAAAGTGATTCACCGTCTCACGAAGCGCGTCCACCGAGGACTGTAGTGGTTTAACAGACTCCTGGATTAAGGTTGACAGGTCCTTCAGTAACGAGGCTCGTTGTTTCTCTAGTTCAGAAACCAGCTGGTCTGTTGACAACATGTCCGGCGAGGCTTTGGCGAGACCAGGTGTGTCGCTGGCTTCCAGGCTCGCGGTCGCCATTTTAGCAAGCTTGCTAGCTACCGTAGCCGCCGCGGAGACGCCACGAGTGACTGGACAGTTAGAAGTACTCGCTTTAGTTTTAGACATTTCACGAGCGGGTTGAAGTCTAAACTGTAATTCGTCTCTTTCCCGAATAAATCGCGGTGTTTACAAGGATATATTAACAGTTCAGTCGGGAGACCTCTTCTGAGCGACTTTCTCCTACATCGTCACCACCGGAAGTCAACTCATCCCATTTTGTGACGGACTATAAGACTTTTGGACTCTTTTACTCTTGGACTTTTGGACTCTTTTGTTCCTTTTTCTTTCTTTTTGTTTGGTTGTGGGTTGAGGCTGGAATAATCTGTGAGTGTATTAATTAAGTGACATAGGGAGGTTGTTTTGTTGGCTTATTGCTAATCAAGTGAATCAGCTGAATTAAGTGCTGGTACTTATTTAAAGTATCCGCAACAGTGTCAATGTAACAACTTTATCTGGATTGAAAGAACATATGTGGCCAGTATTTGTTTTTTGATTTCTGTGTTTTGGTTGTGTTGGTTTGTTTAATTTTGTTTTTCTAAAATACATGGTACCTTTTTTGCACAACTTCCGTCTCCTGAGTTTCATTAAATTCTGTGCACCAGTTTAATCATTCCCCCTCATTGATAAGAACCCTACAATCTTCTCGCAGTACAGTTACCTACTAGAAATTCAATTAGTCTAACTTAACCATATACTACATTTGTGTAAACATCGAACAACATGTACATTTGTATAATTCTAACTTGTCTTTATAGGAGTGCAAAAGATGAACCCGCTTACTGTCTGGGTCTTCATGGGAAGCAAAGTTGTCCACCAATTTCTAAGCATGTGCACAACAAGTGGGAAGACATGTGGGACCGCAAGTGAGATCTTTGCCAAAATTAACTCCACCTTAGAGGAGCATGGTATCCCTTGGGAGAACTGTATTGGTCTCTCCGTTGACAATGCAGCTGTGAACATCGGACGACACAATTCCATTGCCTCTAGGGTGCTCCCGAAACACCCCAACACCTATATCCATGGTTGTCCTTGTCATGTGGCACATAACACCGCCAAAGCTGCAGGAGGGGGATTTTTAAAAGTGAGTTAAGGCCTGATTTATCTTTACATTACACTTTATATTTGTGTCCTAATTACATGCATTGACTGAATGTGTTATAATTTGAAAAATGCATTGCAGGTGCTTGTTTTTGATTTGGAGGACATGGTAGTGGACATCAGTTACTCGTTCAAAGGTAGCACAAATCGGAAAGGATACCTGACAGGTATGCATGTTGGATACTATTAAGTGTAATATTGAAATGCAGAGCTTAAGAAAAGATATGATATGGAATTAAATGTTTGAAACAGAGTTTTGTGAGCTGCATGAAGCGGAATAAATGGAACTCCTCCTGCACATCTCAGTTCGTTGGCTAAGCCTTGAACGTTGTGTGACCAGGATCCTGAGGCTTTATGAACCTCTGGCCAGCTACTTCAAGTCTGCTAGTATGGTCATCAATTTTCAATTTCATTATGCGGCAACTACATGGATTGTTAGTCACATACTTAATGACAACCTCTTGTTTTGTGTTATTCATTGATTGATTCAAGATGAAAATCAGGCCAGATTCAAGAGGCTTGTGCAGGCATTCACTGTCCCCATGACAGAAGTGTGCCTGCTATTCTTTCAAGCCGCCATGCCAACCTTCACTAATTTCAACTTGCTTCTCCAGAGAGAGCAGTCTTATATCTTATATCTGCAGGGATGTAATACTATTTTTGTAAATGTCTGTCATAGATGGTGAAATTTGTGCGGAAGCTATGCTCCAAATTTATGCTTCCTGCAGCTCTGCAAGGCCATGAGGAGCCTTGTGAAATAGCCTATAAAGAGAAGGCAAACCATTTGCCAGGTTAGTGTTTGACTATTGTTATGATCATACACTGTAATATGTGATGGATAAAATATGATATTAAACCTTGTACCTATCCTTTTACCACTTCATGAGTAGAAACCTAAGGTTTGTGGTAGTGCTTCCAACAGTGAGCCTCTGCTTGGATTTCTTGCCCTATGTGTTAAGCTGATATTGCTTCATCAGTATGTTAAACCATTTATGTTAACCTGACGCTGTATCTGTACAGGAAAAAGTTGAACATTGGGTTCAAAACCAGGACTAAACTCAACAGACTACTAGACGAGGGTGACGTCACACCACAGCAGGTGGATTCATTCCATGAAGCTGTGTTGAGTTTCCTAATAAGTGCTGTGGACTATGCACTTAAGAAGCTACCACTTGAAGAGCCACTGATCAAACACACAAAATGTGTAGATGTACGGCAGAGGGCTGAAAGTGGCATTGAAGATGTCCTGTACTTTGTTGAAAGGTTAGGTTTTTTTTAATTATTGTCTATCATCTTAGCTAAAATGTTTTATGATGAAGTATGTTCACACCTAAACTGTACTTGTTGTTGTTCTACTGTTATTCTAATATGGCTTTTCCTCAAAGATGTGTATGACCTGCTGCTGGTTGATGACAATTTTCCTTAACTTAACAACCTGTAACTCTACTTTCATAAATAGGTTTCCCGATCTCCTCCCATACCATGGGCCAGAGGAGCATGACCACATGGGTGAGGAGTTTCTGAATTATCAGACTATGCCAATGACCTCCCTTCAGGATGAAACAGAGATGGAAAGCTTCTGGGCTGAAATGGCAACAAGGAAACATAAGGTAAACATTTTATTTTGTCTTTCTTTATGGTTGGTGTTGCTTGGCTACATCTGTTGCTTTTGAAATTGATGCATGCATATATGATGCAAACTATGCATGTTGTACTGTATCTGAACCTTGTTACAGTATACTTACAGTATTCAATAAAAAATATGATATGTCTTTCCATTTTGTTCTTGGTTCATTTTCCATAGGTGACAGGAGCCAAAGAATTTGGGAGGCTTGCTGCCGTGGCTAAGCTGGTCCTCGTCTTACCCCATTCCAATGCAATCAACTGATGAGTGTTTTCAGTTGTGGGGCTGAACAAGACAAAGACCAGAAATAGCCTGGCACTAGATGGCACCCTGTCTTCAATAATGACTGTAAAGATGGCAAACCTGGAGCCCTGCTTCAGATGGGAGCCCCCTCAGAGGTCATCAAGGCCTCCAAGAAGGCCACAGGCCAGTACAATGTTGCCCACAGATCCTAGAAAACCAGCATCTAACCAGCATCAGATCTGCCTACTTCATTTTTAGTTAAAGTCTTTAAAGGGGCACTCCCTTAACTAAGACGAGTTGATACATACCTCTCCTTTATTTGTTGCACTTTTTTTACACTGTTTTGTTTGCTGGAACGTGTGGTTTCAATAATGAAACATATTTCTCCGTAACTAATCTTGTGTTTTTTGCTAAACGTAAATCATTAAGTGCTCTTAAGATATAGGTTAGGTTTCAGTTCAGAATTAGTTGAATACCATTGTACTCAAAATGTCAATCAACCTACCTTGGTCAAATCTTAAACACAGGTCTATAATTTCATAAGGCTATATTGTGGTACATAGACAGTTATTGAGGCACAACAGTAGTTTTCTGGTTGAATGTTCAGCTCAAGTCTAGAAGGCCCTACAAGTCATGATCAGATGAACATGAATCAGAGTTAGTTCAGGTATTGCACATCTTTATTATACCACCCAAAAATCCACTTGAATACAGGAAATCACATCTACTTTATCCAAAATTTCCTGGGGGTGGACCTTCAGCTATGTCTTTGCTTCAGAATGTAACCAATGTTGTCCATCTCCAGTATGCCGACCCTATCAATGGCTTTAGGCCCTACAAACCACCAGAATGCACAACATGGGTCACCTTACAAGGCACATATAACACAAAAAACAGTACATCAAACAAATACAAATCAGGTGACATTTAGTGCAAATATAAAGAATAATGAAAGAAAGAAAATAAATAAATAGATAGATAAAAATAAAAATAATATGAACGTGTCTTCAAAGTGCATTAATATAATGAAGATTGCATAGTTAATGGGAGATAGAGTAGGCCACTCTGAATAGGTGTGTTTTCAGGCGGGATTTAAAGGTGGCGACAGAGTCTGAAGTGCGAATGTCAGGTGGGAGAGAGTTACATAGGCGGGGGGCAGATCGGCTGAAAGCTCTTGACCCCATGGTGGTTAAGTTGGCAGATGGAGCGAAGAGCTGGTTGGCAGAGGAGGATCGGAGAGTTCGAGAAGGTGTGTAGATGTGAATAAGTTCAGAGAGATATGATGGTGCCAGGTTGTGAAGGATCTTGAATGTGAGGAGTAGAATCTTAAAGTCAATGCAGGATTTGATAGGGAGTCAGTGAAGTTGCTGCAGAGCAGGAGTGATGTGTTCAATAGAGGGAGTTCTGGTGATGATACCAGCGGCTGCGTTCTGGACCAGTCAGAGTTTGTGGAGAGATTTCCGTGGAAGACCAAAGAGGAGAGAGTTACAGTAGTCCAGACGAGATGTGATCAGGGTGTTTACCAGGATAGCGGTGCAGGTTGGTGAAAGTGAGGGACGGAGACGATTGATGTTAGATGGAAGTATGCAGACCGAGTAACGCTATTGATGTGGGCTTCAAACGATAGTGTGCTGTCCAGGATGACACCCAGGCTCTTTACTTGAGAGGATGGAGGAACAGTGGTATTGTCGATGGACATGGAGAAAGTGTTGAGTGTTGCTAGGGTTGATCAGGAGGACCTCAGTTTTTTCGCCGTTAAGTTTAAGAAAATTTAGTGAGAGCCATGATTTAATTTCCAGTAAGCAGTCGGATAGAGCTGTGGGTGGCAGAGTGGAAGTAGACTTAGTGGAAAGATAGAGTTGGGTATCATCAGCGTAACAGTGGAATTGTATGTCAAATTTCCTGAGAATGTGACCAAGAGGCAGGAGATAAATAATGAACAGGAGGGGGCCAAGGACAGAGCCCTGGGGAACACCACTAGAGACTGGAGAGGAGCCGGATCTCAGGTTTTTGATTTGAACAAACTGAGTGCGGTCAGAGAGATATGATGTGAACCAAGCCAGTGGGATGTCAGTGATTCCAATGGAGGCTAATCTGTCCAGGAGGATTTCATGAGAAACAGTGTCGAAGGCCGCACTCAGGTCGAGGAGAACCAGAATGGAGAGAAGTCCAGAGTCAGATGCCATCAGGAGGTCGTTGGTGATTTTCACTAGGGCTGTCTCAGTGCTGTGGAGGGGACGGAAGCCTGACTGAAATTGTTCATAGAGGTTGTTGTCAGACAGATGGGTGTGGACCTGAGCTGCAACCGTTCTTTCAAGTATTTTGGAGAGAAATGGCAGGTTTGAGATGGGACGGAAGTTGTTCAAGTCATTTGGACCAGGTTTCTTGAGTGTAGGAGTTATTGCAGCAGTCTTTAGTGATGATGGAACAACACCAGAAGTCAGTGAGGAATGAATGATATGAATTATTAACGCAGACAGGGCAGGTAGGCAGCTTTTGACCAGGTGGGTAGGTAGTGGGTCTAACTGGCAGGTAGCTGACTTGGATTTATGAATGAGACCACTTATTTCAGAGACAGTTGGCAGTATGAAGCTGGTGAGTGGAGAGCTATAAAGCGAGCATCCAGCCTTACCTTGGATATGTCCTCCTCACTGTTTTGCTGCACTAGCAGACCTGTAGGCAAGCAGACCAGTGTGCGCATGCGCAGCTCCAAATGAGCGTCTCCCTCTGAAATACATGGGTTTAAACTGCGTGCTGTCCAGCACGAAAAAAGTCGCAAAAGCGTGCTCCGGGACACGATTCAATAGATTAAATCTCGTGATGATGAGCACGAAACAGTGTGATACCGGGTTGTTTATTCAGTACCCATCGGTAAGGTATTCAATACCTTTCCTGCATTATGCTCTTATGGTGCTTTCCCAGTAGTATACCGGCAAAAGTCCGCCATAGAGATAAAGAAAAACCCGCTAAAATAAGTACAACGAAACCCTCCCTACTGCTGGTCTTCCATGCGGTCCTTCAAAATAAAAGTCTGCTTCAGAGTAAACATTATTCCAAAACCCTATACATAATAGCGAAACATCTTCACATTACTACAGTAATACTATGAAGTGCACAGAGATTTACATTTGGGTGACCCTTAAGTACCCTTAAGTAGTTATAACAAGACCTGAATTCACAATTTCTCCATTTTAAACCGTTGAATGTAAATATAAACATACCGTAGCTAGGGATGAACGATTAACAGTTTAAAGGTAAACCATGGTTGAATTCCTGACAGTTAATATTAGGCTACTGTTTCAAAACTTAATTATCATTAAAACCACAGTTAATCACACCCTCCCAGGCACAGGTGCAGTGTGAGTTAATGTTAGTGCACATCTGATATGGTTTTCTTATCATTAGGTATTGGCTATATTAATATTGTATTTTTTTGCAAACCAAAAGTGCACATTGCTGCTAACTTTGTTTGTGATTTTTTTTTCTTTTCTCCCTGCAGCTCCTTTATAGTCAACCCCCATCACACCTTATTGTCAGCATTTTGAATACCCAAAGGCACTTTTAAGAGCCACGTCCATCTGTCTGCTTGTCAGTCTGTCTATCTATCCATCTATCTATCTATCTATCTATCTATCTGTCTGCGTCCATCTGTCTGTCACTCTGTCTAGGTCAGTCTGTTTGTGTTGCAATGGCCACGAGACGTACCCTTGACCGCCAGCATCCAAGCTACCAAGAGGGGAAACGTATTGCGCTTGAAATGGAACAAGACCATATTCTAGCTGAAGGTTAGTGTTTTTATATCACTCAATGTCATTCATTTTGTACTTGAACAAACAGATGGGTGGCAAATTATTGTAATGGAATACCTGGATGATATACGTGACTTTGGGTTCATTATTGTAGCATGGGTGGCTGGCGCTTCAGTCGCAAAGAGTTCAGCTTGCCAAAAGTGAATAAAGTCTGCATTGAAACCTATGGGAAAGATATCAATACTATGAATAGATTCAGAAATTGCGGGCGAAGACACACATTTGATGACCACAATGTATGTGTATTAGTGTGACAGGTCAGGAAAAACCTGAAGATCAACTCTTCCTCAGGTGACTGAGAATGTCAATGCAAGATGAGATCAGACATTGTCAGAACCAAGAGTCTTACTTCAACTATAGAGAGAGGGATATTATGGTAGAGTTGGCCCTTGCATGAACTCCTCGTTACAAAGACAAATATATGTACAGGGCACAAGAGCTCACTGAATGGTTTGACAAGGATGAAAATCATATCCTGTGGACTTTGAACTCATCACATCTCTATCCAGTTCAACAGGGATTCTGGGCTATCCAACACCATCATCAAAACACCAAATTAGGGAACATCTTCTGGAAGAATTTAGCTCCATCCCTCCAGTAGTGTTCCATAGACTTGGAGAATCTATGCCTAGGCTCATTTAAGCTGTTCAACACCTTACTAAAACACTAGGTTGCATTTTCGTTTTTCATTTGTCACCTTTCTCGGTTTCAGTACTTTTAACTATTCAATTTTCACTTCAACACACAGAGAGCAGTTGAGGAGAGGAAACGGGCACATTCTGGTGGAGAACCTCCACGTAGGTCCAATAGTGACTTTGCCAGACGAGGCAAGCCGAGGGGGAGGCATGGAGGGCGACGCCAAGCCTCAGCTACAGGTTCTTATCTGAATTATTTGACATTTATTGGAATTAAATGTGTAAATACTGGATCAGTTTGTAGCAAGAAAAACATATTTATTAATGTTAATTATTCTTTAATGTACTCTTTTACAGTCACATTCCCCTGAGCTCAGTGCTCCCTGTCATCCAATGTGGACTTTGAGTTTAAAAGTTTAAATCTAAACTTTAAAGTTATCACTGAGAGAAAAAAGCCCTTTTTACTCTTGGTCCATGTACTTTTACTGTCAGTTATGTCAAAGTACAAATTTTGGCCAATTCGATAATGAACTGTGAATCCATTATAGCCAAAGTTTATATTTTCTTTACAGAAAAGTTAATGGAGAGGCTTTCTTCTCTAAATGCCTCGTGTCCTTCTACTGAGCCTCAAAGAAGCTCTGCATCGTCATGGACTTTTCGGCAGCAGAAAGCCTCAGAGCGCTGTAAAGAAGCACGACCATACCACTTACAATGCTTCATTGAAAAGGAGGCTGTTGGTCGTCCCTTGTGTTGCCTCTGCCACAAGCCTGCTATTATTAGGTTGGAGGGGATCACATTAATGTTAAACTTTATTTACCCAGGGTAGGAGCTCCTTTCAGGAACTCAAAGTCATCTCTCCGGGATTCTCCAGACAGGCCTTCGCAAAGCTGCTGGAGCATCGCACCAAGTGTGGAGGACGAGTTAGTATTATTGTTCTTGGCCATAATACAACATTTCTGTACATAAGCAGACAACACCACAAAGATGGTTTTATTCTATGTATCTTCCAGTTTGGACATATCAACGGTGACACTCTGCAGCATAGCTTCTTAGAATTTTCGTATGCTTCGTTTGAGGAAGACCAACTCTGCTGTGGTGCTGATTTCACCTGCCCAGCCTACACACCAGAAATGTTGGCTGTTTCAGCAGATGGAAACAGAAAATTATATCGCTTTCGCCGAAATGGAAGGTGCTTTTTGTTCCAGTGTTATTATTGATTGATTGATTGATTTAGTTATATATTTAATAAATTGATTTCCTATTTGTCTTCCACAGTTCTGGTGACCATGCCTTTTTTGAGGGAATCTTTGTGGCTGAAGACAGTGCAGTGTCTGGATTTGTGGACATAATCCAGAAAGCTGTGAAAAAAGCAAGTTTGAATCGTAATTTGACAAAATACTTCTGTTACTAAAATAACCATATATATCCAACCTAGATTTCCTCCCCAACTGCAACTTCTGCCTACCAACTACAAAATCAAATTGAGAGAATACATGGCATATACAGTGTTTTATGATACCATAGATTTTATTTGATTTATGTTTGTTTATGTGTGTCATAGACACAGGGAAGAGGCACGTGTGGGGACTCCCAGTGGACAAGGGAGACTTCAAGAAGGGCTTCCAAATTGGATGAAGAGGGCATGGAGGTTGCTGTGTGCCACCATGGTTTCCTTCTGAAAGCCCTTAATATATACAGGGGAGAAATATTCGTCCAACCCCTGTACCTTCAAAAGGAGCTGATGCCAGCCAAGGCACAATTCTTTGCCATGGATGTGGCTTGCTGGCCATACCTGGAGAAAGTTGCCAGTGTCCTTCCTGCTCTCCAGGAGCTGACCACCATGAAACCTTTCCTCAGTATAATGCATGCTCGAGCTCATGCTACTAAGTGTGAGGTATGTTTATTATTTTTTCATCATATGTAAATTGTAAATTGTAATGTTTAATAATATTAAATGGAAGTTAATGGGTAAACTATACTATGTATACTTTTTGTGTTACTACTACTAACAGATTAAATGGAGTGGTAGGAATCAGGAAGGAGCAGGGACAACTGCCGGTGAAGAGGTGGAACAAGTAAACAGCTACCTCTCTCGTTGTGCCCTTACGACAAAATATATGGCGAAAGCAGGTGATCAGTGTTTTCCATATTTTTGCATACTTTTTTTCAAAGACTGCATGCCATAAACTCATACTTTGCCTTCAATAGCCCGGGTGGACATGCTTACATTGCATGCAATGGGGTGGAACCACAAAAAAAGGGATTCCTTACATCAGGCACTTTCCACAAGATATGTGAAGGTAGATCTAATGGTTTTATTTTGTCCTTTGTTGTTGTCATTTGAGCTGTTGTTAATCATAGACTTTATCCTGATTACTGTGTAACACTGTTTATCAGACTTGTCAAAGGCTCCTGGATGAAAATGCAAAGCTGGCAGAGCTAAAAACACAGCTACATTGAAATGGTGTCACAGTGGATTTCTGAAGTAATGGGCAGCTGGTGGTAAGCATGACCAGATAACAGAAAATAACACAATACTTTTCCACTACTATTTGAATCTTCAGGTTTGATATTAAAGATCAGCCAACGATAGTTTCTCTGTAGGAAGTACACATACCAAATTGTACAATCAAGTCAGGTTAAAAGGGGTTTATGTGTAAAATGAATTCAAACATTGAAACTTTTATGTGTTGTTTTATTGTGAATTTTACTATTATTTCTACAGAGACAGGAGATACATCTGACAACCTGCAAGGCACCACACACACAGGGCTTCAGCGGTCCATTGAGGGGCTCTACCTCAGTGTGAGGCAGCGGAAGCAAAACCTCTACCGTCAGAATGGTATTACTACTGTATATATTGTATGTATTTATTTATTTTGGTGTATAATTGTGAATTTGATCTTAATGTGTTATTTTATTTCATTATTATTTTTATTTGCGTTTGGCTCTCACCTCTTCATGTACCTCCTGGGCTTCCGTACTGCAACTCGTCAACTCCTCACAGTACTGTATGACACTGATGAGGGTAAGTTGTGTTGTTAGATGCTGCTGTGATTTATAACTTTTTTTTTGTAAGACACACGATCTATTAAGCTTGCTGCTAGCGCTAATTAATTATATGTAAGTAGTAATTAGTAGTAGGCTAGAGGCCGTTTTGTGTTGTTTATAATAGTTCATTTACACTTTTATTGATGCTTTGTTTTCGCGCCTATAGTATGATAACAGGCTAGGTGGCTAGTGAAGAAAGCTAATGTGTTGCTGCCCGTCTTTATGCTTTTTTTTGCCTGCTTAGGAGAGCAGTGTGAGAGAGAGAGAGCCAGACTCAGAAGACGTGAATGTCTGTTTATTGTCTTCTGCAGAAAATAAATGGAGGAAAACTACACCTGAGTCATCATTTCTGCCTCACTTGACACACACACCCGTTACATCTCCACAAACAAATACATGGAATTAGTACACAATGTAGAAGCCAATTACAGCTCAATGATCATTACATTCTCTTCTGTTTGATTGTAACTGATTATTATCTAGATTGTCATTATTACATATTTCAGTCACTGCAGCTTCACTTTCACTTTTTGAGTGCAATGCATGTTTTTCTTGTCAAACAGTTCTGTCAAGAGCCTTTACCCGTCTACTTCATGTCATTCTAGACTGCAACAAGCTTCGCCACCAGCTTCGGAGGAAGCTGGCAGAAGACAAAAAGCTCCTTCTTCAGGAGATAAAAAATTACAATGAACTTCAGCCTGCAGCAAACATTGATGCAGCTGTGGTGGAGCACTCCCTTAGTGGAGAGAGCACTGTGTCCCCAATATGGCCTTGGGAGGTTCATGACAGCTGTATGTCAGTTTTCAGAAGTTTTTTTTTTTTTTTTAAGTTCAGCTGTATACAGTATACTGAAAAAACATATTGAGTGGTTTAATATTCATGTAGTTTCTATGTGTTATAAGTTTTCTTATTTTGTATAAAATTGACAAAAAGTACAATTGTTGTTGCTAAATTTTTGTTATGTTTATATGCAACATTGTCTAATGTATTCATAAAACTGTCATTGATTTTTTAGCAAACATTGGAACCAAGAAACGGTTTCATGACCAAGTCATGGCAACGAAGTGACTGCAGGAGGAAAAAAGCATTCTGGTGATGGAGATGGCACAGCACTGCACATGGTTGCAGAACATGGTTTTTGGTCTCAAAAACAAGGTGGCTGAGTAGGGTAAGTTGAGGCAAAACATAGCTATCCATGACCAACTCACTTTCAATCACAAACCTTCAATGGAGTAGAACAATCATTGTTTGCAGTGATGGTCATTTAATTTGTACATAGTAAAATGGTGATTTACGTTGTTTGCTATGGTAACAAGTCAGTAGGGCTGTAAAGTGTGTCACTTTTGCCAGATGTGGAGATTTTTAGCACTGTGCCTATAGCCTGAAATCAGAAACTAACAAAATAAATGTTAACATTGGAATATGTGGCTAATGTGTCACACAGGGTTAGCATAATAGTAAACTTGTGCTTACTATGATATCCAGCTGAAGCTTGCTTGGTTCCATGGCAACTATTCACATATGGTATGAATGTGAATAGTATGTATATATATGTAAGTATATGTATGTCATGAAGCAATCTTACTATGTAGAATGTCTGTAATGTAATCTCATGTATATTTTGAGGTGGAGACAAAGGAAACGAAGGACTTTGCAGTCTCTTGAGGAGAAGGATGTCAGAGGTGTCAGAGAAGTTGCAAGTGGCCCTTCAACAATACAAGACTGCTTTAGGTCCTGAGGCCTCTGTCATTTTACAAATTGAAGAGGAAGAGGAAGATCAAAGTGTCCACAGCAGTCCAGACACCAGTGAGGATGAAGAGGAAAACATAATTTAGGTAAAGTATGTGCGCATTCACATATCTAGACAGATTAGTATTACTCTTTAATGATTATTTATGTATTTATTTATGCTTGTTCATTCTAAAACAGCTCAGCCTTTGATCTTACCTCTTGTTTTTATTCCCCAGATTGAAGCTGCACTGAGGATTGTGGCGAAGGAACTTGCCCTTTATCTTATTAGTTATTAGTACTAGTAAGAATAATAAGAACTTTTTTTATCCCCAAAGGGAAAGTGCCTATCTGGAAGAGACCAATTGCCAGGTATTGCTGCTTTCAACATTGTTTGGGGGTTGTTGCTTGGTCCCTGGAAGTGCTTCTCACAGCGGTGTCAACTTCCGGGCAACTTCACACCTGACACTGTGCACCCTTGGGTCCTCTGCAATACACCCACCAACTGTAAATGACTGAATGAATGCGTGAACATTCATTGGTGCCACACTTGACAGCTCTCAGCACAGTTACATAGCATTGGTGAATGTTCAGACCACTGTTCCATATCTCCCCTTCCAGTTTCACAGATTATCAATCTTGGTGATGGAAGCGCTGTCGTTTTGGTGTGTTGTTATTTAGTTAATGTATGTAAAAGATGACTTCCTCAAATGTCTTGTTTTGTTCAGAATATTTTATTTTATTCAGTTGACAGTCATAGAAGTATAAAGAAACCAGAAAATATTACATTTGAGAAGCTGGAATGAGATCATTTTGAATTTTTTTATTTTCAAAAAATGACTCAAAATGATTAATCGTTCATCAATGCAGTTGGTTATTAATTCAAATCAAATTGTTGCAGCTCCAACATGTCATGTAAAATGTAAACCATTTTTTTAATGCATGTACTGACATACAGTATAACTTGATTCCATGTTCTGTTGTCAGTGGTTGTGTAAATCTAACCCCACAGCCCATTTTTAAGAAATACAGCCCAATTGTTTGTTGGACAGATATGCATTTGGTGTGTTTTCTCCAGAATTGTTGTAAAATATGAATAAATTATTGCCAAAAATGACCATTTTTGGGTCCAAGAGACTTTTTTTGTACGTCTTTAGATGTTACAATAGTGTACCAAATTTTGTTCATCTACGTCAATCTGGAGGGAGGGGCTCAATTTCCTTAATCTTCTACGGGGTGCAGTACCCCCATTTTGCCAGCAGTTCCTGTTTAATGGCGAAACATCAAAATTCCTCACATCGCCACGAAGCAACCAAATCCCTAATCAGAAAGTTTTTGATAACTTTTCATCTCCAATGTCTCAAGATGTTTCAATTTGAAGTCGGTCGGATTAAATCTCTAGGACAAGTTCGTTAAAGTACGAGGCATCAAAAACGCCAAAATCGCACATATTTTTCAAAATGGCCGACTTACTGTTGGAGTGACGTCATGGGTCCAAGAGACTTTTTGGTGCGTCTTTACGCGATACATATGTGAACCAAATTTCGTTTGTCTATGTCAATCTGACTTGAGGGGCTCAATTTTTTTTCAATTTTCAACAGGGCACTTTTGTATCCAGTAGGTGGCGCTATGGAGCTGACACAGTATTGATGCATATACGTGTTCAGGGCGGGACCCTCTACATGCGTGATTAATTTGGTGTAGATCGGACGATGTCTGTAGGAGTTATAAGGACTTCCTGTTTAATGGCGAAGGAAATTGTCGGCGCCGCCATGGCCAAACCGAATCCCTAATTAGAAAGTTTTTGATAACTTTTCATCTCCAATGTCTCAAGATGTTTCTGAGTGAATTTGAAGTCGGTCGGATTAAATCCCTAGGACAAGTTCGTTAAAGTACGAGGTGTGGAAAACGCCAAAATCGCACATATTTTTCAAAATGGCCGACTTCCTGTTGGAGTGACGTCATGGGTCCCACTGACTTTTTAGTGCGTCTGGACATGATACATATATATACCAAATTTCGTTCATGTACGTCAATCTCTCACATTTTTATATTCAATAGGGGGCGCTATTGAGCCATTTTGCGACGGCCATTTTGGTGGACCTTAAAATATCAAATTTTTCGCCGGGTCTGATGTACGTGCAAATTTTGGTGACTTTTTGGGCACGTTTAGGCTGTCAAAAAGGCGTTTGTTTTGTATAATAATAATAATCTCTACAGATACAATAGGGCCTTTGCACTGTATAGTGCTTGGGCCCTAACTACAACTGTTCGTACCGAACAGTTATCAACGGGGGCCAAGCCGTCCCGCCCCCCCCCCCCCCCCCCCCCCCCCCCCCACGCGACTCGCCCCGCGAAGCCCACGCAATATTGCCTACAAGGACGACGGGGCTCTGGGCGTGCGTCAGGACACAGACCGATGTCTGAGCCTCAGTATTCACTGTAATGGGAAGTGCGAAAGGTCGAATGTGTGGCCATTTGGATTTGTCGTAATAAGTCCCGCCCACTTTGACCGATTGTTACGTAATTTTCCAGCTGGCCTCTGGAGTGATGTCTGGAGTGATGTCCCATCATACTCACCAAATTATGTGTGAATGCGATCATCTTGATATTTGTGGGTTTATAACGCCCCCTGTTGATTTGATTTGCACCATATTTGGCACAGAGCCTCTGTATGACTTCCTGAACAAGTGACTTAAGTTTGAAGTTAAAAGCATTTACTTTGACCAAAATATGAAACAATGTGTTTTTTTAAGCTAGCAAAAAAGATTGTTTGGCTATAAATAGAGCATTTTTTGGAGTGCCAAAATTCTTTTGATAACTTTTCACCAGACTCATCTGGAGATTATATGTGCAAAGTTTCATGCAGATAGCTCTTAAACTGTAGGAGAAGTTCAAAAAAGTAGGTTTTGCATATGCAGTGACTTAGCAAAGGAAATCTGCAGCAGAAGTGGGCGGGGCCTATGTCAGAAAATCCAGCTCTATTCAGGGAATACATGGATATGATGTATATGAATGTGTCATTTAAAATGTGGAAGTTACAGGCAAAAACGCGTTTGTATCCGTTATAGTGCCACCTAGTGGTGTAGATGTGCTATTTTTGTTGTGGAAGATCTGTGTCCTATTCTATATGTACCCTATAAATTTCACAACCCTCATCATCAGCGTTCAGCTAAAATAAATGCTTGTTGTTTATGTACTTATAAGCCACGCCCACATTGACCAGTCATGACCACTTTCAATATATGGCCTCAGCAATGGGTCTGCATCATACCTACCGAATTTGGTAGAAATCCGTAAAGCCGTTCAAGAGATATAAATTTCCTAGATTTGTAGCGCCCCCTAGTGGTCAACATTCACAAAACTTGGCTCATACCCTTACAGTCAAATGCCAACCAAGGATCTGACATTTGGTGTTAATAGCATTTAGTTGGACCGAGATATCCAACAGTTAGCATTTTCATAGCTAGCTACAGAAATTAATTTGTTAATAATTTGCGCCTACCTTGGCCGAGCAAAATTCTTTTGATAACTTAAGATCAGGTTGAGCTGGGCAGTGTACGTGCCAAGTTTCACGCAGATCGGACAAAACCCTGAGGAGGAGTTCGAAAAAGTAGGTTTTCCAGTTTTTGCGATTTTGCGCAAACATTTTCTGGCGGAAGTGGGCGTGGCCAATGGCAAAGTGATTCAGCTCTATTCAGGGAATCTGGGGATATAAGGTTTTTGAATGTGCGACATACGGTGTGAGAGTAATAGGCCATAACGCGTTGTCCTTACTTATAGCGCCCCCTGCAGGCGGACATATGTAGTTTTTTGCGTCTGAGGTACGTGCCGGGGTCTGGACCAACCCTCCAAATTGCACCGCCCTCCCTTGCACGGTTTAGCCTGCAGCACCAGTTTTATCAACGGAAGAATAAAAATAGTGTATAATAATAATAAAAACCAGCACAAAAACAATAGGGTTCCTAGCACCGCTGGTACTAGGAAACGCGTCTGCTTGCATACGCGTTTCCTCGTCCCCTCGGGCTTGGCCCCCTAATAAAAATTAACACAAAAACAATAGGGTTCCTAGCACCGCTGGTACTAGGAAACGCGTCTGCTTGCATACGCGTTTCCTCGTCCCCTCGGGCTTGGCCCCCTAATTAAAATCAACACAAAAACAATAGGGTTCCTAGCACCGCTGTTACTAGGAAACGCGTCTGCTTGCATACGCGTTTCCTCGGTCCCTCGGGCTTGGCCCCCTAATTAAATGTGTCCCCCTTCACATAAAACTGGCAGGTCTCTTTCCTTCTCCTTCTTCCCCATTCTCTCTCTCCTCCCTCCCCCTCATGAGTTATGTGTTAAATATCTTAATTCCTGGTGAACTCTTACTGGGGCCAAAATAAAATAGTCTGCTATACGAGGCTAAATAAACATGAAATTACTTATCTGGGATCATGTGAGTAGCCTTTAGGTCACCGTTTGGATTCACTTTGTTGGGTGTGTGTGTTTAAACTGCTGAAGCCTCTCTTTGTAAGATCTGTGGGAAGGTTTCTCCTGTCGTTGTGGTCCTGCGTCCACGTCTGATGTTCCCCTCCGGTCTCCGGCCATCTGCCATGATGATAGGAGTTGCAGCTCCCGGTGGTCTGTGTTGATTGGGGCCGTGATGACGGTGACGGGGAATCCTCGTTTCGCCATGTCCGCTGTGGCATCCGCTGCATTCTGATATGTCTCTGTGCCGTCGTCGTAGTGGACCCATAGCTTGGCCGGATAGGGGGTTTGAAATTTAATTTTTCTCTCCCTCAAGATCTTTTTCGCTTCCGTGTACTCATAACGTTTCTTGAGCACCGCGGCCGGGTAGTCGTGATCCACGAAGAAGCGTGTGTTCTTGTAATACACTGCCTTCTTCTGCCAAGCTCTGCGAATAACTTCTTCCTCAACTCTGTAACTTGTGAACTTTGCGATTATGGACCGGGGTCTCACCTGTGGGTCCTCCGGTACAGGTGCTTGGCTCCGGTGTGCTCGTTCGATCCGGATTCCGCGGATATCCAGTGTATCACTCAGTAGTTTCTCCAGGAAGGCGCACATGTTGTCTCCCTCCTCCTTCTCAGGTATACCGTGTTTCCGGAGATTATCCCGGCGGGCTCGCCCCTCCTGGTCGGTTAGCTTAGCCTCCATGTTCAGCTGGCGTTTCATTAGCTTTTTCATTAGCGTAGCCATGGCCTGCAGCGCTGTCTCGGTTTCTTCGATCCAACCCTCAGCCTCCTCGAGTCTGTTGTTGGTGCTGTGCAATTCCTGCTTTATCTCCGCGAGTTGTTGGTTGTTGTCACGTCTGAAGTCTTTTATCTCGTTTAGGATGGAGTGCAGGGTTGCATCTTCTGCTTCCTTTTCCTCGTGTAGCGTTGGGGAGCTACTTCGGCTAGGCTGAGTTCGTCCTCGTCTCCTACCGCTGCGGTGCTTCTGGTCTTCATATATGGTCCCTTGTTAGCCCTATTGTCCGTCATATTTGCTTCAACTCGTTGTTCTGAGTATTTTCAACTTGTTTAGGGCTGTTTTCTGTGTCGGTCGGGGAGCACGAAAAACTAGGCTGCCATCTTGTAGCTGCGCGACCCCGGAAATCTAATTTCCAGCTTTTTATCATGAAACTTTTCATCATCATCATTCATTCAGTATTTAATCCTGATTATAAAATGCATACTATAATCTATTGACACAGAACACAGGATGTATTATTCTGGCATTGATATGACCTCAGCTTGATTCATCAAGCTGCCATTCATTAAAACCTGAAGATGATTAATATGATCAAACATAGCACATAGTTATTCTACTTATTCCATGATAGATAATTGATTATCACCAAAATGTAAGCATAACATCAGTGTAACACTTTCTCACATTAAATAAACATTTTCATACCAAAATTTGTGTTGATGAAAGGAGAAATTATAATGACAGTTCTTCAAATACACATTTATCTATGATCGCTGTTAATAGCTGTTACAGTGGAGGTTTCTTTAGGTAATTGATAATGATATAAGTAATTGGTATTGTTTAAAACATACTTTTTACTAAGATGTTCTTTATTTAAGTTCTTAACACTCATTCTCTCACTTTCATGCTCTGTGTGGTTTCAGGAGACACAGAGGGGGGGGGGGAGTCAGGAATGTGTTCTTTTAGTTTACGACCGTTGTCTGTGTGACTCTTATCTGATGGAAGAAGTCTCTCGGATAAATGATGACATCCGAAGGAGACACCAAAATCTGTCTTTCGTTACTTTATGTAGTTCTTGTCACTCTTGGTTGCTCCATGGAATGTTAATGGATCTTTGTTTGTCCAAGAGAGAGACCCTGTCAGTCTCTATATCAAACCTGGTCCAATTTACTCATCTGGTGGTCAAAGGTGACTCTGGCCAGATGATGTTCTGAGCCGTACTGATGCTGTGTTCACTACAATGATATAATTGTATATATAATATAAAAAATATATATATAAAATATATTATGTTAAAATATATTACATTATCATATAAAATATATTACTATAATATATAAAATATATTACATTATCATATAGACACATCAACAAATTTTTTTTAAAACATCTTGTTTAAAATAGGCCTGGATCAACCACTGTACCAGCACACAATTTATTAATATAATAAGTTAACATGTTTATGTCTTGTTATGCATTGGCAACACTGTTATGCTAATGAAGCAACATTGAATTTAAACCTGCAGGTAAGATTATAATAAATGAATCAGGTAATTTCAGGTAGACCTATTACAAAGGGTGACATGAGCAACATTGCATTAAATCAAGCTTATTGTGTCCGTTATCATCACATTGGCCATGCTGATAGGCCTATAGTAGGCTGTTGGCATCATTAACTGTGCTGGAATTGCCTGTCACAGCTGGAGCCTAAATACTGTTCTGTGGTTATTGTTTATAGAAAAGCAATTAGCCTAGCCTACATGCTTCATTTTGGCCATCAAAAGTGAGTCTACGCTATCAACTGATAGACTTTCAACTGACTTTCTGAAATAAAAGATTGCCCGTCTTATAGATCCCACTGATAAGGATGACGGGCGTGATAGGCTATGGACATTGTGGAAGGGGGGTATTTGTGTTTATGTGTGGCACTGTGTTCGTTACCTGTTGCTCCTTGATGACTTATGTCCACGTCGACCTTACACACGGTGCAGAAAGTATGATGAGGGAGCCTGGATGGACCGAGGCAAGGCCATCTCTCCCGGTAACTTTCTAGAAACCTTTGTGGTTTCTTGACTCTCTTTTCAGGCGGTTCCGCCATGGCATATCACGCAAGCCTAGTTTTGGTCGAAAATTAATTTTGTAAGAATACGGTGAAACGTGACGGTTACACCGTACACACACATCGAAATAGATTAACCTTATAAGTTTGACAAGTGCTTAACTACAGCGTTGGGTTAATATTTGGCTAACTCAACGTCTTAATTTTACCTTTTTACCTTTTATCGGCGACCGCGGGGCTGGCTGTGTAATCTTAGCACGGCATTCACTCAGCGAATGTCTGTAGACGGGCTCTGATCATAGACTGTATGGCTCTGATCAGCTCTGATTCACCGTAGCCTACTGATTGAGCCACTGAGGCGCGAAACTAAAAAAGGCGGGGCGGGGTAAATGGGTGAAAATGAAGCACTCTGATTCGACGACAGCACTCTTAGACGCAGATCTCTGTGGCTCAAATGAAGCACTCTGATTGGACGACAGCACTCTTACACGCAGATCACTGTGGCTCAAATGAAGCACTCTGATTGGACGACAGCACTCTTACACGCAGATCTCTGTGGCTCTGTAGCTCAGCGGCAGTGGCAGCTTCAGTGAGAACTTGAAACTGAAACTGACGAAATGCGAGATCACACAATATGCGTATTTTAGAACATAAAATTGTACTAGCGTACTAGGAGGTCAAAATGTGTGCCCGCTACGCAAAATGCGTACATGTTGGCAGGTCAGCTGGTGTCTGGACTGCTCAGGCCCATGAGATCAAATTCCTCTTCTTCAGGCATATCTAAGAGGAGAGAGGCCTGTGGACCTAGAGCCGTCTTATATTGCTGCAGAACCACCTGAATTCGCTCTGTCACTTCAGCAATTCTTCTTTTTAGAAGACAATGGAGTCCACTTCCATCTTCTACATGTCAAGAGAGAAAGAGGACAGAAAACACAACTTACTGCATGCATATTGAGACTGGCCTTCAGACAACAACTGATCAAACACATTATGTTGAATGGGTTAACCTTTCTTGAAAGGATCTAATATACAACATTCAGCCCCACTTTATGTAACACTCAAGCACCAGCATCTCAGACCAAAATAAATGGAAGTCACACTTCCCCCCTCCTTTCATGTTCTCAGCAAAGTGTTGTGAAATATAGTAGTGATGAGCAAAACAATTCTTTTCAGTGTATTGAATCATTTCACAATCAATCATTCACATTAACTTATAGTCATAGGAATCACACACAGAACTGAAAGTCCTGAGCCGCTGTGACTGAGCGCACTGCTACTATGGGTCAACCTGACCCGATGCCTACCACACATGTTTTTGATGGGCTGGATGTTGTATTGTAGTTTTAACTCACTGCATCTTGCAAGCTCTGTCTTGAGGACCACTGCCAGGTTCTTCAATGACGTACAGTGCTGGGCCATCTCCAACAACAGGATAGGGAGTTCCTCTTGCAGCCGAGTTGTCAGCATGTGCTGGTCATGTAGCTTTTTCTTGATGCCGATTGTTACTAATCATCCAAAACAGTTACATAAATACATTACAGTTTAGTAGGGGTGGGAGATAAATTTAGCATTACATTTTGTAATGCAACCATATCATTTTTGAAGCATTGGAAAAATGCATACCACTGCCATTGTCCTCCCATGGCCATATTGTTTCAGTGCTCTGTCCAGCAAGAGACTGGTCCACCAGGGTCACAACAATCTTTTTGGAGTCATCTGCAACAAGACTATTGTAGTTCTCAATCTCCTGGAGAAGACGCTTTTTGTCTTCCGTCAACTTTCTTCGGAGACGATGGCGAAGCTTGTTGCTGTCTGCAAAGACACAGGATTTTAGGAGAAACTGTGATAATGTAATCCATTAAAATATGCAGACACACATACAATGTTATATTAAAACCATATGCATACATTTATCTTATATCAGATAATTAAAGAAAAAGCCTACGTACCATTCTGACGGTAGAGGCTTTGTTTTTGTTGCTTCACACCCAGATGAAGACCCTCAATGGACTGCTGGAGATTGTGCAGATCTGTTATTTGGGTCTCTGTAGATATGGGTTAGAGTGAAATATATATTACACTATAGTCACATCTGTCTATAAGTTGCATTTATTTTTGAAACATTCATTTAATAAGAATCCAAAAACAAACATCTGAACATAGGAGCTCAGCTTCGCGGCTGAGACACAAATAGATTTCCTCAAGCTGGTCTTCAATTAATAGCCGGGTCTCATATAATGGCCAGGGCTTTGTTTATACGAACAAATGATAATAAAAAAACACTCCGTTGCCTGGAACAAACTGAAAAGGATCTGGCCAGCCAAACTACTAAAAAAAGCGCGACTTATAGTCCAGAAAATACAATACTATATGCTGTTTACCACTCTCTGCCCATTCCTTGACCTCACCAATCCACTGTTCTACCATCACATCTGTGCACTGCAGCTCTGTCTTAAGTTGTGACAGCCTCTCTGCCTCTTTTTGTGCCCTTTTAGATGTCTGAAACATTTTACAGTTAGAAATCATTACGCTAAATCCCTGGCCAGGAGCAAAAACATAATGGCAAAACAAAGAAGAATATGGAACATACCTTCAAGTATCTTGTGGAGAGGGCTTGTGTAGCGTTTTATCTTTGTGACAGTTCCAACCTATTGCATGCACAGTGAGCATGTCCACACGTGCTGGTATAAGAATACTTACATTATGTTCTGCAATTTATAAACAATATTAGATGACAGTACAAACTCAAAGACTAATTATAGTGAGATACCTGCTTTTGACTTGTACTTGGTTGTCAGGGCACAACGGGAGAGGTAACTATTTACTTGCTCCACCTCCTCACCAGCAGTTGTTCCAGCTCCCTCCTGGTTCCGGCCACTCCATTTTATCTGTTGCAAGGATGAGTGGGATGGGGGTACATTCATTAGAGGCAATGAGGCACTTTGGCAATGTGGACTAATATTATGGACATGGACGTTAAGGCTGTCCATTTTCATAGAAACACATAGCATATTTAATTGAAAATAATAGATAACAGACAAACCTCACACTTGGTGGCATGAGCTCTTGCATGCATGATGCTCAGGAAGGGCTTCATTTTTGTAAGGCCCTTGAGAGCTGGAATGACGGCAGCAACCTTTTCAAGATATGGCCAATATTTACATGCCACATCCATGGCAATAAATCTTGGCTTTCTTTGGTGAATCTCCTTTTGGAGAAACAGGGGATAGGCAAAAATTTCCCCCCGGTACATATTGAGGGCTTTTAGCAGGAAGCCATGCCGACAGACAGCAACCTCAACACCTTCCTCATCAAGTTTGGAGGCAGCTCGCCTTGAGGTCTCCCTTGCTGCTGCCCACTTAGAATCTCCACAGGTGCCTCTCCCCTGTATCTGTGAATTTAGTGCATTAAAAGATTGTTAGTGCAAGATAAGACGAGTCAAAACATTGCATCATTCCTGCCAGTTATTCACTCAAGTTGAAATACATGTCTGACTAGCTGAGGACTAGGGAGTACAGACTACATAAGAACAGGACATGTAATGGTTCCTTTACTTACAAAACTACTTTGTCAGTGTATAGCTTAAACTTACATTCTTCACTGCCATCTGTGTTGAGTTGACAAAATCTGACACCTCACTGTCTTTGGCTAGAAACAGCCCATCAAAAAAGGGAGTGTCATTAGATCTGTGGAACCATCTTCCAGATTTGGTCAGGGGGCAGACACCCTCCCTACATTTAAGAGTAGGCTTAAAACTTTCCTTTTTGATAAAGCTTATCGTTAGGGCTCTTTGAGCTCTTAACTTATGCTGCCATAGGCTTAGACTGCCGGGGGACTCCCATGATGCACTGGGCCTCTCTCTCCTCTCTCTCTATCCATCCATCTATATCCATTAACATTCATGTTCTATTAATGCATTCAATAACCTAAACTTCTTCCCCGGAGTTGTCTGTGCTTTCTCGTCTCACAGGTAATCTGGGCCTGTAGACGTCCGGATGATGGATTCCAGTCCCGGACCATCTGGCTCCATTGTTGATTTTCATTGTGCTTCTCTCCTCTATCCTTCCTTTCTCTCCTCTCAACCCCAACCGGTTGAGGCAGATGTCCGCCCACTTCTGAGTCTGGTTCTGAGGTTTCTTCCTGTTAAAAGGGAGTTTTTTCTCACCACTGTTGCTCATGTAGGAATGTTGGGTCTCTTTAAAGTTAAAACCTGAAGAGTTTGGTTTAGAACCTGCTCTATGTGTAAAGTGCCTTGAGATAACTTTGTTGTGATTTGGCGCTATACAAATAAAGATTGATTGATTGATTGAGATCTAGGGGGGAAAAAAACATCTATTACACACTCTTGTTGTTGCTCATAATAACAACTAATTTACCAAAGACAACTTTAAGCGCACCTTCCAGACCTTGAAGATGCGTCACAGCAAGTCTCGCTCATTAGTGGCGGGGCAGGGGAGCTTGGGCCCGATCATCGCTGCTTGCAGCTTTAATTAGGGCCCAAGCACTATACAGTGCGAAGGCCCTATTGTAATCGTAGAGATTATTATTATACAAAACAAACGCGTTTTTGACAGCCTAAACGTGCCCGAAAAGTCACCAAAATTTGCAATCATGTCTGACCCAGCGAAAAATTTGATATTTTAAGGATAACGAAAATGGGCGAGAAAAAATGTCTCAATAGCGCCCCCTAGAAAATTAAAAAAAGCGAGCCCCACCACTGAGATTATCGTAGACAAACGAAATTCTGTACACATATGTATCGTGTAAAGACGCACAAAAAAGTCTCTTGGACCCATACCCTCACTCCTACTGGAAGTCGGTCATTTTGTATCGAATCTGCGTTTTTGGCGCCATTTTGGCGATTTCCACCCCTCGTACTTTAACAAACTTGTCCTTGAGATTTTATCCGACCGACTTCAAATTCACTCAGACACATCTTGAGACATTGGAGATGAAAAGTTATCAAAAACTTTCTAATTATGGATCCGGTTTTGTCGTGGCGGCGCCGACAATTTCCTTCGCCATTCGATCCTTTGCCATTAAACAGGAAGTCCTTATAACTCCTACAGACATTGTCCGCTCTACACCAAATTAATGACGCATGTAGAGGGTGCCACCCTGAACACATATATGCATCAATACTGTGTCAGCTCCATAGCGCCACCTACTGGATACAATAGTGCCTTCTTGAAAATTGAAAAAAAATTGAGCCCCTAAAGTCAGATTGACATAGACAAACGAAATTTGGTACGCATATGTATCTGGTAAAGACGCACCAAAAACTCTCTTGGACCCATGACGTCACTCCAACAGGAAGTCGGCCATTTTGAAAAATATGTGCGATTTTGGCGTTTTCCACACGTCATACTTTAACAAACTCGTCCTAGGGATTTAATCCGATAGACTTCAAATTCACTCAGAACCATCTTGAGACATTGGAGATGAAAAGTTATCAAAAACTTTCTAATTAGGGATTTGGATGCTTCGTGGCGATGTGAGGAATTTTGATGTTTCGCCATTTAACAGGAACAGCTGGCCAAATGGGGGTACTGCATCCCGTAGAAGATTAATAAAATTGAGCCCCTCCCTCCAGATTGATATAGATGAACGAAATTTGGTATATATATGTAACGTGTAAAGACTCACAAAAAAGTCTCCTGGACCTATAACCTCACGCCAACAGGAAGTCGGCCATTTTGAAATGAATCTTCAATTTTGGCACGGTTTGATACAATTTTCACACCACATAGTTTAATGAATTCCTCCTAATCCGACCGACTTCATTTTGACTCTGTGTCATCTCAAGACCTTAAAGATGCGTTGCGGCAAGTCTTGCTCAGTCGTTGCGGGGCGGGGGAGCTTGGGCCCGATCATCGCTGCTTGCAGCTTTAATTATTATTATTATTATTATCATTATTATAATACAGTATTATTATTAATTCTCAATAGTTATTGTTTTCTATTAAATTCTTATTTATGAATATGGCATATTTCTAAATTGCATATAATTTGTGTTAGGACTTTATTTCATGTTTATTGCTCCCTGCTCCCTCACTGCCGCCATTCTCCTGATTTGCTACTGCAGTTTAGCTACGGAGGGGCGGAAGGTGGGGCAAAGCTGGGGCTGCCCCTCTTTCTCAATGCAATGTACTGTACATGGGAAAACATGAATGCGCATGCTCAGACTGTTGGTGTATTAATATAGATTGCACGAATTTGATAGCCAGTAGGGCAGTCAGCTTGATGCCCCACTACAGCATCATCAGGAAGGGGAGGTGCCACCTCCCCTAGGTCCTAGACCACTTTTATACATGCAGCTGAGAGATTGTACGCAAACTGATTGGTAGACGAATGATATAAGAACAGCGTTTGAACTGCTGCGGTGCAGGTTTGCTTCCTGGTCGAAACGATTCATATCATATTTAAAATTGCCTATCTATGAAGTCGCCGGTGCCCCATTTCATTTTACATGTAAAAACGCCACTTGTGGCAAAAGACAGAATAAATGAGAACTTGAACAAGAAGACCACACAGTTAGACTTATGATGTCAGACCGTACCTTGTTCATGAGTGTAATATTGTCCATCCTCTCCTCTTGAGATGCGTATGGACGGGGGAATGGCTTTAAACAAGCCATTGACTATGCTGTCCCTGTTGTGGAGTGGTCGTTTGGTGTGATACTGTACATCACAGTCCCCACAAAACCACTCCTCTGGGAGGCACTCTCTGCACCTAAGCAGAGAAAGAATTGTCATTGTTTTGGGTCAAGAGGTCATACCTAACTAAGCACCAGATTTTTTATTTTACAGACTTTTTTAATGTACATAGATACATAATGTTATTTGATTCATGAATATCCAACCTTATAACAGCAGGCTGGTGGCAGAAGCAACACAATGGCTTGCCGACAGCTTCAGATTCCAAAAGGCATCTGAGGTGGTAGGGCCGGGCTTCCTCCCAGCGGTCTGAGGCTTTCTGCTGCCGAACAGACCATGATAATGCTGAACCTTTCTCAGGCTCAGCAGGACATGGACATGAGTCCAATATGGCAGAAAGCCTCTCCATGTTTTGTTCTACAAAGAGCACATGACCAAATGATCCACAATGCATATATAGTATTTTGATTTCAGAATAAATTATTGTATATTTACCAAATATTTCTTGAGGATTTAGCAACACACTGGGTGATGGCAAGGAATCCTCTGCCGAAAGTTCCATGCCTGTAAAACAGTACATGACAGTTTGAGACATCACTGCACCATTAACTTAAAAAATAAACATATATATATTGATGAACCTTTCCTGAAATTGCAAAATGATACAATTAATGTTTTTCAGTTTAATTTAGCAGCTGATTATTTCTTAAACTATTGGACTACTCTCCATAACTGTATTACATTGGGCTGTTGTTTCTCATAACAGTGATCTACTCTGACTTTGTACATAAACAAGTAGACCTGTAGTTTGGCTACTACAGCAGCCTCCACGGCCTCCACGGCCTCCACGTCTCCCTCTGGGCTTGCCACGTCCGTGGCAAACCCTTGGTGATGGTCTGCCATGGACTCGTTTCCCATCCTTTGCAGCCTTCTGTTAAATCGATGATCTTGTTAGATTGAGTTGCTGAGGTACTGAGACATGAATTCATGGACAAAAAGATGTTAAAACCTTACCCTGGCTTCAGCAAGGATTTGATTGTGAATCAACCCAATGGCAAAGTGTCTTCCTTCTTGGCACTGGGGGTCAAGGGGGTCAGGAGAAAAGTAGGCCATTGTAGGTAAATACGGATAGACAGACAGACAGACAGACAGACAGATAGATAGATAGATAGATAGATAGACAGATATATAGACAGACAGACAGATAGATAGATAGATAGATAGATAGATATATAGACAGACAGATAGACAGACAGATAGATAGATAGATAGATATATAGACAGACAGATAGACAGATAGATAGATAGATAGATAGCAGGGAAAGGTTGGCTCTTAAAAGTGCCTTCGTGGTTGAATAGAATAGAATAGAATTGAATTGATGCTGCAAGGAAAAAAAGAAGACAATTAGTCATTAATAAAAATGAAAAAAATAAGTACTGAAACACGCCACAAATCACTCAAATAACAATATTGCTTTTTCTTTTTTTTATTAATCTATTTAGAGGAAGGACAATACACATTCATGGACATTTCTGTAAATGTGCCTGTATTAGCTAGGGGCTAATTTCCAACTCTGGCATGCTGTTCATCCTGCGCATATAGACATAAGCAGCATTATAAAATAAAAAATGTAAGTGCACAACAGCTGCTAGCATAGACAACAAGGTTAGCAACGCCTGTAATTCATTATCTGTGTTGAATGAACCTCTATAGTCAAGGCTGATGTCGTTTGTTTACATCCGCTCTAGTTTTGGAAGTACAGTATATTTCCCATTCATTTTCTGAATGAAAGTTTTGGAACTGGCCGCCAGATTGCAGCAGCCAAAGCGGCAATTTCCATGGTAACAGCCAACTCCACCAATCAGAGACGTCGTCACACTTTAGGATTGTGGGTAATATAGTACTTCTCTGTGACATCGCAAATAAAACGTAGCGGTTTTCTTAAAACAACGTTGATATCATGTGGTTTTGTGGCTTCTAAACGAACATACCGTATATCATAGTACCGTATATCATAGTTTTACACTCTCAATTTTTAATTGCGGCACACAGATAATCTGGCTATGCAAAACGGCCTTAAACTGTTATGTGCGCTACTGTGAATTAAAAAACAAATTAATCTGATGGACACGAGCCGTGACAATGTTGAGACAAAAGTTGGCAAACTTTTTAAGTAAAGACGAGCACCATAGACTGTATATAAAGCGAGCATCCAGCCTTACCTTGGATATGTCCTCCTCACTGTTTTGCTGCACTAGCAGACCTGTAGGCAAGCAGACCAGTGTGCGCATGCGCAGCTCCAAATGAGCGTCTCCCTCTGAAATACATGGGTTTAAACTGCGTGCTGTCCAGCACGAAAAAAGTCGCAAAAGCGTGCTCCGGGACACGATTCAATAGATTAAATCTCGTGATGATGAGCACGAAACAGTGTGATACCGGGTTGGAATAAATTGTTCAAAATGAGCCCCTTACTTGTTTTCTACACAACTTAACACAGAGCAAAGTAAAACCCACAACAGCTAACTTTAAAAGTGATCCACAGTGACAGATGAAATAACAACGTCTAGATGACGTTGACACACAATTAATTTACTCACACATTATTATAGTCATAATTATGACATCTGCTTAATGCTCAACGCTACAATTCATTGGATATAACGTTAATGCTGTATTGCGTTAGTTTATATTGAACGTTAGCTATCCAGCAAGCAAGGTTATGTTAATTTCAAGAGTTTCCCTTTTTCATTTGTGCTGACCAATGTTGAATCACTGGTGGGGTTTTAATACTCACCCTAATATGTAAACCATGTAAGTAATTTGTCATATTAAACAAAACATATAGCAGACGTATAGTCATGGGTCATTCCAGAATTGGAGGACAATTTAGGCATCAACATTTTTGAAAAACTGACCATTTATTTTGTTATATTTTATTATGTGTTCAAGAAAAACAGGTAATAAACCATCATATAATTTGATTCGTCCAGCTCAACCATCAACTGTACACTTTTTATGAGATATTTTATTTGTTATGTGCTGTGTTTGGTGCAACCCTGTTACAGATACTCAGGTGCCTGAAAAATATATATTTCAAAAATATTATTGAATAAATCATTTACAATTAAATAAAGAAAGCAACATTTTATTCAAATACTAATTTAATTCCAGATAATTGTTGACTTATATCAATTTAAGCAACTTTTGAAATCTATCTTACCCAACTTTTCATTTGTCATCCATGTTATTTTACTAATTTCAACATTTATTTTTAAATATTTACTGAAATGCAACTATTTTTTTTTTGTTTAAGATTTTGTTGGCATAGACGCCTTTATTTATCAGTAGATAGACAGGAAACATAGGAGAGAGAGGGGGGTGTGACATGCAGCAAAGGACCTCCGATCGGGATTCGAACCGGGGTCGGCTGCGTATATGGTATGCGCTCTAACCACTCGACCACCTGCGCGCCCCTATTTAAACTATTAGAAGGACAATAGGTTAAATCTTTGTCAGCTGAAAAAAGTAATTAAAGATTATTTTAATAAAAATGATATGGTAACAGGGTTGAAACTAGAGTAACAGGGTTGCACAAAGTAACAGGGTTGAAGGGACACATTACTTTTGATTGTAGATCAAGACATAAATGGGACAAATAAATACTCAGGATCACAGTAATGTTGTTTAACATATTTAATATATCTTTCTTCATGAAGGATAAACAGGATGGCTCTGACAAAAAAAAGTGAACATGTCAAAAGGACCACAACCTGGATGTGGTCAAATAGTCAATGGACAAACGTAAAAATAGTCAAATAACACTTGGCAAAAAAACTGCCATAAAATGACTTGGTAATATAAATAACAGTCATGAACTGAGAAACCTGATGTTATAACAGATTTAATTTTCATGGTTGACAAGAGTATCCCATACCTCTCTTGCAATAGCCACGTGGCGTGAGGTAACATTCTCTGGCAGGGGAATCAGGGTCAGTATACCCTTAAAGGGATACCAATGGAGATCATCCCTTATCGACCAGAAAAATCTGTTTACTCCCACTCTATGCATACATTTCACTTGGCAGTGGGTTTCATTCTTGTCTTGGATGATCCCTGGGTAGATAGTGTGATCGTACAGCAAGGCACACCATCTCCCCACAATCTCTTGACCGTGCCACTGTACTTTGGTTACGCTGTGTGATTGGCCATCTGTGGGGTTAAAGCTGAAGTACTTGGTCTTTTGGCAGTTACACTCCAGATTTCCTGTTGCAGAACACATGCAGCTGACATCACAATATAGTATTTCACCAGGAGATAGAGTGACCATCTGGTGGAGCCTCATTGCGGATGGTATAGCTGGAAGATCAGTTGGCATTTCTTTAACTGCATCCTCCACAGCTTGCTGCTGTATGTAAAACAATTTCACCTTTGATTGTTCCTCCCTCAGAGCTTGGTACAGGGATGAAGCTGTGGGAATATCAATTCCTTGGCTGACAAGCCTGTCAGCAGTCCTCTTCAATGTGCCACCCACACCATCTGGGGCACCTTTCCCATGGCTGGCTTCAAAGAAATTCCAGGTTCCTCCTGTGAACCCCTTCTTGAATATCTCTGTACAAAAGAGATACAAATTACCCCGTTGCTTGTACTGTGTGCAAGCAACGCTTAAAAAATGGATGGTTGTCACATGCAGGTGTTGCTTTTGAATTTCATTCAGGATGGGCTCCAGATGTTGCCATATGGCAGGTGGTCCCTTCAGTCTGGATACCGATACAGTGCAGAAGGACGTAGGAGCAGATACTCCACCCACATACTAAACCCCAGTGTGTAATGTGGCCTGTTGGTGTGATGCACCAAAGTGGACAGCTTGCACTTCAGTACTGTACTTGCAAACATAGTTCTCTGAGAAGTCAATATGGACTGTGCATTCATTTGCAGAGAGGTTCAGCTTTAGGGCCCGTGAGAAAGCATACTGCTGCCTGATGTTATAGAGATGGCGCCTGAACTTCTGGAGCAAAATGGCAAACTTTTCAACCAACTCGTCTTGGGAAGATTCAAATTCTTTTTTTTACAGTTATCTTTGAGGTTTTTCCAGGATCATTACTGTGCTCTTTGTTCACAGTGGTCCACTGAAGGTAGGAGATGCGATCTGTGGCTCTGTAGTGGTCTGTAAGTGTATAGGTGTTGTTGCTGCATTTATCACATTCTCCATACATGCATTTTTTGTTTTTGGTGTCACATGTGATGGCTTCTGTTAGGATGTCTAAATTTGAAGTGTTGATGATGTGCATATGGTGAAGTTTTTTAGCAATAAAAGCTAGATTTTCATGTTGTTTACACATGCAGGAGTCACGATCAGCCAGTGTAGGATGCACCACCCAGTAGCTTTTTAAAACTTATTTTATCTGTTATATTTGATTTGTAAGTTGGTCATCAGGACACAGGGACGAGAGAAAAAAGGGGTAGTCAAGAGGTATTTGGTATTTTAAATAATATTTTAGAACCACTTTTACTACAACTTCAGTTAAATTTTGTCTTAGAACAACTATAATTTACACAACAAATGCATGTTTCTGTATTTTGTATATGTATTATTTGAAATTTCATGGGGGGGACAGAAAATGTCCTCCAATTCTGGAATGACCCTCATACACCTTACCTTAATGGTAGTTTGGGAGCGAAAGAGCATAATCCCCGCTAAAATTGACGACAGTGATTTCGTCACCAGATAGCTTGAGTCTTCACCATGGCAACGGCAGAGAAAGCTTATGGGTAACGCAGTCAGTAAATCACTGTCAACTTTTACAGATATCTTTCAAAGTAAAGGGCGATGCTTTTATAATTGAGAAGAATGAATAAATCCAGCTGTGTGAATGATATTACTTATTTAATTATTTATTCTGAGAGCAGCTTAGAATACAATGTGTTACAGAGCACGTTAACTGAGATGCGCTGTAAAAGCAAAACATCTTCATTTAAAAAGTAATTCCTGTTACCTTCGTTTTCAAATATTTGATCTTAATTCACATGGAGATAGGAAAATGCCCAATACGATCACTCTAAACGTATGTTACTGCCCAGCACAACCAGTTTATTGATAGGCTACAGTTCATTAAACATTTCACCCCAAGCTTTTTGTAACAAGTTGCCTATCATCCCCTTTCCTTCTTTTATTTAAGGAGTCTTGTAGGGAGATTAACTATTTGGATCGTTGGATAACATTTATGAATATTGTGGGGACCTAGTAGGCTTTTATGGGGGTCTTTGAGATTAGGTTGACTAACCTAATATTGTTTGTATCGGTCGTACCTGTCCAGTGACGGACAAAATGTAATTACACTAAATTTGATTGATTTAAAACACCACACAAGTCACTTATTTAGTGATTCAAAGATTGAACATTTGTTATTTAGTCTTAGAATATGAACATTTTTAAATCTATATCTTCCTCAATGGAAATTCACTTTTCTGAGGTCAGAGTCACAAATTCACATAAAGGCACAAATAAACAAGACAATAGATAGATACATAGAATAGATCAAATAAACATTAAAACATACAATTCTGAAAAGAAAAAGATGAAGCATACCTGTGTGACCGTCGCGGTTTGCCAGCAGAGCAGCGCACCTGCACTAAATATATCCGTGAATTGTCACAATTTCTCAGAATCCAAGGTGAAAGTAGAAACGGGTGACCAAAAGCTGTCAATTTGTTAGTTATCAAGGACATTTGTTTTGTTTTTGTGTTGAAAAATGTTGAAACAAATGACAAAAATAAACAATAAATTATCTGTACGGAGCCCCTTAAGGGACAGCAGGGAGAAAGCTCCGGGACAGAACATTAGTTTGAAAGTTGTGCTGAGTGACACGAAAAATACCTCCGATTGAAATACATGAGTTTGAAAATCGTTCTTGGTGACACGAAAAAAGTGGAAATTTCGTGTCCCAGACAACGAATCAATAGATTAAAATACGTGACAGTGTCACGTATTTCCGTGAGACTGGGTTGGACTTAAGGAAAATTGCTGGGGTTGAAGGAGGGTGACACATCTACAGCTAACCAGAGTAGGTACTCATTAATAATAACAATTTCATGTAAACAGCTTCTAAACAGTCTGATTGAGGACAGAAGGGAATCTGGGCAGTAAAGAAAGATAGATTTAGAGACATCTAAAACATTTTCTTGAAAAAATGTCACAGATATCTTTACAATTAACTCATTTATAAAAATTAGTCAAAAGGCTCTAATACCAATTCTTAACCACACACTCACATTGTACTGAGCTAGTCTTTATAGGAGCTACGCTACTTGAAAAACACATTAGAGAAAATGCATGTTTAAGGGACTTACCACACGCTTCATTTTTCAGAGCTGGAGCTACCTGCTTGGGTTGATCAGATGTTGTCTTTTTTGTACTTCAGCCTAATTGAATATTAGATATTGTGTTTGTGTGTGTTCCATGTCTATGTTTAGGTTGGACCAGACTCAACCCTGAAACTCCTGAAGAGTCTCACCAAAGTCCTTCTAAGGCAAGTCATCTCACTCGGCGGCAAAATTGGCCACGCCTCCGGGCAGCTATTTGGCCATAGGAAGACCAACCGGCTATCTAAATGAATAGGGAGAGAGCTGTATCTCCATGTCCCGAGGTCTAAGGGACATAAAAAACATATGTTTTGAAATCACGATGAAAATCAAACTATAATCGCTGAAAGGGTTTGATGGTTTGGTATCAAATTAACGTTTTAAAAGCCTTTTTCCTTACAGGCATCTTGGACTGCGCATGCGCAATACTTCACGACAGTCTTCATTTACGGCAGGCAGTGACAGCAAGACGTCATCTTACGCTCACAGCAGAGACAGGAGTTTGCTCACAGTCAACTTTCCCAGATCATGCCATAATTTTGGATAAAGCATTACAAAATATATGTACACAAAGTAGTATAAACTGCTGATCATGTGTTTTAAAATGTCTCTGTTGAAAATGACTTCCAAGTGTCGCAAAAACGTGACCGCGTAGGACCAGCAAAATGATTGTAGCAACGGCACCAGAAGAGGCGGGACATGTGCAAACACCGGCCATCTTGGCGTTACGTAGTTTCCCTATGCATTTCAATGGGAGTGATATGTCTCCTCTTATTATAATGTCTCTGGTCTCACACACTGCCACCATCCCAATGCCCAGCCAACCAACCAGAAGAGACCTTTGTATTACATTTGGTGCCATGTGACCCTGCACCTGCCACCCAGCCTTCCATCCAGGAACCTGCAGACGCAACACCACCAAATCACGCTCCCTCTCTCCTTCCTCCCTCCTCTCTCCTGGAACCTGCACCCCACGCTCCCCCTCTCCTTCCTCCCTCCTCTCTCCTGGAGCCTGCCCACCAAGCTCCCTCTCTCCTTCCTCCCTCCGCTATGCTGTCATCACATAAAGGTCGAGAGCAAAGACATAAGAAGATGAAAGGTGTGTTTAATCTATACTTGACTTGTATTTTACATTGATCATCACTAAGTTAATGTTGTGATTTTTCTAGACCTTCTAAACATTGTTAACTTGGATTTGAAATAAAACAATATGCATAGATGCCATGTTCATATGTTTCTATAAATGATCCTTAATTTGAATATCTGTAAATCATTGATTCATATAATATACAGCTGGAAAGCCATAATGTCAGGAATATGAGAGGAAAATATATCGCCTAAGTGGAAAACAATGTAATATGTAAGTCAATCAGCAAACACAAAAAATACCTAAAGGATGGCAGAAAGGCCAATATTATGAATAGAAACATGTGTAGACCTTCATACTGCTGTGATTGTCAAGTCTCACCAGGAAAAGCTGAATGTGCTTTTGTCACAGAGTAGAAAAGATGCAAAAGATGAGTTGGCGTGTTCTGAATTGAATACAAAAAGTACAACACATGCTGCACATGTCTGTGAATAATATATTTCTCACAATTACAGAATGTCCTCACAACCAACTTGAAATGTTCCCAGTAGGGGAAATATTAAAGACAAGGAACAGAAAGGTAGAAAATACTAATGACTGACTGGATGATTGTTTCCTCTGCATTAGTTAAGCAACGGTTGCTCATCACAGTAGGACATTTTCAACTAATGTTATTGTAGTTCTTATTTAAAAATCATGACTATATTCAGTTGCACTTTTAAAGCAAGAAAAACTCAGAGTCTATTAAAAAACAATAATTTTATTGTTTTCATTATTTTCCTAAAAGCAAACATTACACCTATAGAAACAATATATACCTTTTCTTTAAAGGAAACTCTGTATGACATTGTGAAACTGTTGGATAACATATAGATTTATCATGAGTATATGTTACCTTGAGGGAATGGTGTATAAGTAACAATATTGTACTGTTAATGTAAACATCCTATATATTCATTTAGCTCAAGGTGTCTGTCAATGATCTTGTTTTACTCCAAACACATATACACACATATATATATATATATATATATATATATATATATATATATATATATATATATATGTGTGTATATATAGCTCTTTAGCTCTTTGGAAAAGACTTGAGTACCAACAAGGTTGGTCAAGGCAGCGTACAATGGGGAGTACTGTTTCCATACTGTGTTAAAACGGGGCAAGCGGTGGGCTGACCTGAAACCTGCCTTACTTACAAAGCAGACCACTGTGAAGAGTGCAAAGAAGCGCGATGTGCTGCCACTATTGGGAGCAGTAGGTGTGTCTGACTTGGTGAGGTCTTTTTATGATGATGCACTGTATGAGGTGAATGACAATGCAGGTCAGAGTGATGAAGATGCAGAGTAATGCATGGTAAAGTGACGAAGATCTCTCTCTCACTCTCTCTCACACACACACACACACACACGGGGTGGATCAAATCAATCACATTTAAGTTACAGTTGTTTGTTGAAGTTTGTGTTTACTATGTGATTTGTTTTATGTAGCAGACAATGGTTCTACTTTTTACAGGTTTGACACTTTATTGAAAGAATATTGAATGTATTACTAAATGATTTTGATGTATTGTTATCATTGTTTTATTTTTTTATTTAATTAGTGGTATTTGTATGTGTGTTATTTTTAAGTTATTTGTTTTATGTGGTGGACATTATTGAAATGTGAAATAGAAAATGTATTTTATGTTACTATTTATTTTATTGGGCCGTTATTTATTTCATGCATTTGTATTTATTTAATCTATATTCATTTATAGTATGAGTCCCATGATATAATATATGTTCACTTGTTTTAAAACAGACAAAATGGATTTATAGCGTTTTGAAATAAAATAAAATAAACTTTGAATTTATAATCAACAATATTGTTGTTTGATTTAACAATCATTGTTCAACATGTCCAGACTAAGCCAACAAACCTCTTAACAGGATAAATTGAATATTTGCAAAATGTGTGGGTCTAGGTAGAAAATGTAATTTTCCTGAAAACTATTAAAATGGATTTATAGCGTTTTGGAAAAAAGCTCTTCATATATATATATATACACATATATATCTTTTTTGCAATAAATATATTGTTACTCCTGGTGAAAATGAAAATAACCATATCTTTGTCTGCCTGCCACAGGGGAGAACAGAACAGCTTTATGCCTGTTAGCCTGGCAGCTTGTGGTATGTTGTTTATCTTTTGGTTAAGTACAGTTACATTTCATTTATTAGTGGGCCAAGTCATTCTGTGCCTGTTTAGTTTACTGTTTCTGGGGATTCTTGGTTCATTGCTGTTTTGTGTCAGGATACAGAAATGCTGTGCTATGCATGCAGAGACGTATGAAACCACTAAGAGAAATCCACTGCTTATTCATAATTATATTAAATTATGTAAAGGCAACAAAGTATAACAGGATGAGGTTATGAGGATTACATTGTTGGCACATTTTGTCAATAATGAAGCTAGTCTTCATTTCAGTCATTTCTCAGGATGCAATTATTTGAGACATTGATGGTATGGTTTCAGATTTTTAAAGTTATGGATGGATACATGAGTTTTTTTCATTTGATTTATTGTATGTCTCCACAACACTTTGACTTTTTAAGCTGCTACATTTGGCTTGTTTCACCTTCAGTCTGTCAGTTGTATTGTGTGTATCTATCTTATCTGTCTTATCTATCTATTTCAAATAGCAACAGTTACTATGAGGAACCTTTTGTGAGAGTGACACCAGAAACACTTGGTGTAGTTGAACCCATACTGTTATAAAATTGTGATTTTTTTTAATAGCCTCACTGCATTAGTCTTCAAGCGATTCTTTGCAAATGTAAAGTGCTTTATAAATTAAATGTAATATTATTATTATTATTAATATTGTAAATGACCAATCATTGAATGACCAATTCAATGATTACTACTCACTACCTATTCTTCATTCTCGCCCCCTTCATTTTGTCTTTATTAATTTTTTCTCAGTGGAAAGACCTGGCCTCCATCCTGGCAACCAGCTTGATTCTCATCTCATTCAGCTGTCCAAGAAACATGTATTTTTTTCATGTTCTTTCAATATAAAATCAAATATGCTCAAAAAGAGATATTTTTGGTGTTTACTTTTGTTGGTCTATAACAATATGTTATGTAAAAAACATAAGCCTACCCATGATCCTTAGTGACGATTAACATGGTGAGGATGCCAACATATAGGCTACTCAGTATATGGATGTATTACTGTAAGAGCTCTATGATACATCCATGACTCAGTATGACATGGTATAGTACTTTTTGTCATTGTAGAATTTATATATTTGTTTGCTCATTAAGCAACCCAGTATCACAGCAGTTGGTACTGGTACATGTTGGTACATGATAAATGGTCATATTCTTTTTAAATCACTCAACATTTAAGGACATTTTATTCTTGATTTTATTCATGTATTTTAATTTTTAATTGTTGGCATTAATGTTGGCAATTTTTTTCCGTGTCAGGTTTTCTTTGAATAATATCTTTAACATTTACCAACACAAAGACATCAAAGTGGCCTTGATACATTAACAAAACAGGACGATAATGTTAATGCCATTAGTTTTAATAATTCATCCTTGAAAAATAAAGTTTTCATGGGGTTTTGGTAGCGGAGGAGGGTGCGTTCTACGGTCAGTGGGCTGCATTCCATTTCAACATCGACTGCCACAACCCGACTGTAAACGCCACTATCTCACACGTTTCATAGCCTCTGATTGTAAAATGTGAGGTTGCTCATCGAATTGTATATTTATAGGAATATGTGGCTTATGATATTTAATATGAAATCATTGTTCTTTAAAAGTCTTCCTCTAATGGGCCACTCACTCCCGGGTGTGGGTCCGTGTGCTTGTATCATTGCCATATAAACATGATAAAGACGCGGTTAGCACACTAAACTTTATATTACACATCCTTCCTTTTATCTTTGCACTTGTCTCAATTTCATATACCTCAACAAAGTGGACTTTACATGACTGCTGTGTGGAGTTTGCATGTTATCCCCATCCCTATTAATCAAGCTTCCTCCTAAATACAAAAACATGCAGCCTAATTGGTCACTCTAAATTGCCCATTGGTTTAGATATAAGTGTGAATCGTTGTCTGTCTATTCAGTGTTAGCCCTGTAAGGGACTGGTGACCTGTCCAGAATGTACCATGCCCCCTCATACAGTGTCATTATATGGGATTGGCTCCAACCCCCGCTGCGATCCTCTAGTGGATCAGCGGTATGGAAAATGAATGAATGAATGAATGAATGGACATTATATTGTGCAATGCATTCAACCTCTACTGTTGGATAATTTCATTATTTAGGCCCATTTGACATTATTTATTTTGCTCTCGGAGTCGGCCCATCTCGCTAATGTAGTCTATATTACTTATGGAACGACATGTAAAAAGGCTACATTTCTATATTAACTGTGTATATTGTGTTCCAGATGTTTAATGAAGGTGTAACCCAACAACAAAGGTCCCCAGTCACTTAAGTGATTACATTTTTACAACAAATACAACAAAAGAAATGGCTATATATTATTATTCAAATACATATGTATTTTTTAACTTGCAATAATAGGAGGTAGGCCTACAAAAATCCACTTCATATACATATTAGGAAAGTAATTGTTGTAAACACTTATCTAACAGCAGCCTGAACATGTGACACAGCAAACAGAAACAGCTGACAACTACAGGACAGTACACTGAAATTCAAATATTAATCCAAATTTTAAAAAAGGAAACAAAAAAAAGATTGGAGTTAAAATTGTTTTTATTTTTTCTGCAAATTGATTTTGTCTAATATTGTTAGCTCTCCAGGGCCTCTGTGTTGTTAGGCTGTAACATTTTCTTCGTCGGACTCGGGGCTAGTGAATCCATCTTCAGATTCCTCAGTGTCCTGAAACAGGTCCGAATCCATAGCCGTTATTGTGCTGTACGCATTTACAGCCTGTTTGATTTCATCTTTGATGGAATGACACCTCCGATTGAGGACACTGTGGAGCCCATGCGTAGCGTCCTCTGTTAGGTCACTAAAACCTGCAGAAGAAGTACAGGAACAACAGCACACTGCAGCAAGACTCCTTCTAAACAAACCATGCAAATGGAAAATACCATTGCATTATATAATGCTGCATATGCAAAAAAGTAATATATGGGACATATTAATTCATGTTTTTGATAGTGTGAAATCATCAGTCAGTAGACAGCAATTTATTGACTGTTATCTAGATAATGAATGGTTAAGCATTTATTAATAAGCAATAGATTGATCTCTTGATGAACAGGTTGGCACCGTGTATGGTAGCCTTTGCCATCAGTGTATGAATGTGTGTGAATGGGTGAATGTTGATCTGTACTGTAAAGCACTTTGAGAAGTCAAAAGACTATAATGGCACTATATGGCACTTTATAAGTACTGTACATTTTTACAATATATATAGTACATTATAAATGCAAATGCATCAAATTTCAAGTAACCTTTCAGTCATTATCTTTACTTGTCACAATGTAAATTGTGCACACTGGGGCTGAATAGCTAAAAAGAAACATGTTTTAGAGACACATGACTCAGACATTGTCTGAACAGAAACTTTTACAAACAATAATTTCCCTTCAACCTTTCACAGTGAGAGATGTGCTATATTTGTTATGTTATGCAGATTGGATGAGAAGATTCCATTTTTAAGATCTGAAACATACGGCTGGCTTTGATGCTCTCCACCACTTGTCCTCTCATTGCTTCCACTTCTTGCACTTCCTTCTGAAGATATGTCACATGCTGACACATTTCTTTGACCAGGATGCTTTGCTCTTCCTCCAAACGTTTCAGCAGCATTACCACCAGGTAAAAGACTGACCTCTTCAACCTGAAAGTTGCACCTTTAGGATGGAGTAAAGGACAAGGAATATTTTTTTGAATGATATTATGTTAGATATAAATATTAGAATAGAAGGTTTATTTTTGACACAAATCTTTGTAGCAAAGCACAAGTTTTCCAGAATGTAAACAACTTAATGATATCATTTTTATGGAAAGTATGTGAAATTATGATTGTCGCTTGACTATCATAATTTCATATGCTTTCCATGTAATTTGTGATTGGTGCGGTGGAATAGCACAGTGCCTTTTTCCCTTTTTTCTACAATAAGTACTCATATCTGGTATAGTGATCTTTTACTTTCATTTTACAGTCCCACCCAATATGAATTATGATATGACAGACTGAGAACTATTCAAAATGTGTGAACCAATGTTCAGTGGTACAACAGGCATAGACTAGGGACATAAAGAGCACCATGCCAAACTAGCAATTACCATTACCATCTTCGCTTCTTTCCCACGGTAGGACGTAGCCTCTGTGAGACTGCAAGCTAAGTCCTCGTCAATCTGGTCTTCTTCACGTGCGTTATACTCCAAGACTCTCTCATGGAGCTTTTTCTTCAGCTCTGTAATTTTTTTCCTTTTCTTTTGTCTTGTTTGGTTGCTATCTACAAAGCGAAGCAAAAACAAAACAGTGTCATGACTCAAGAGTGTTTTTGTTGTTTTTGAAGTGTCATTTAAATAATGTCGTTTGGAAACAAACCATGCTGCCAATAAAGGTCTTGCTTCCTGCGCAAAAGGGTCACGGTGAGGCTTTCAATGTCAGCCCTGAGGTCTTCAGTAGACCCTGGACTGTTTATTCTCTCTAAACAGAACAAAAACTAAATATTTGGAGATAATCGACTCATTTTCAACATATTGAAAACTGGTATTTAGTGTATAAAGGTACAGTCATTAACAGATGTATATATAAAAAACATTGTCTGATATCACCCCCCCCCCCCCCCCCCCCCCACTGCTGTGTGGTGTTGCTATCAAGCCTGTGCTCACTCTGGAGGTGGCTGAAGCTGGCGACCTCCACCTTTGCCTTCTCTGTGATCTTTTGAATAGAAACCCCCCCCCCCCCCAAAATGTTAAAACCAAAGTTCATGCAGCACCATGATGCAAGCTTTGACTATAAGCCTTCATCAGAACATGTAGAGACACCCAAGAGGAAAAATATCTATATAGCTGTGAGATTACAAGCTTTTAAAAGTGCAGGCATTTGTAATAAATATGTATTGTGAGATGAGATTATTGTAATTATCTACGGACCAACACTTTGTGGAGGTTTGTTTTTCTTTTCTTCTTGTTCCACCCCATCGCCTGCAGAGTGAGCATGTTTACTCTTCCTAATAAAGACAAAAATGTGAATTCACATAAAACAGGCAATACTTACTGAGAAACCTGATAGACATAACTAAACCCAATCATTAACAAGTGTGATTACAGTAAAGTTATAGAACAATAACTTTTGTAAGAAGGGAAATGGAAAACAGTCATTTTAAAATCTCTAAAACAATAATTAGGACTACCTTATTACAGTGTGTAATCCAAGTGTCATACCAACCTGCCTTTGTCATATATTTTGTGACAAGAGCTGCTCTGGAGAGGAAGCTGTTCACCTACAAAGAAAATATTACAAGTAACGTTTAATCTCCATTACATGTCAATATTATCAACATTCTCTTTGCTGTCTTTCATTTTAACTCCGACATAAGGGATGTGTTATATCCCTAACACCAAGCTTGTAACTATTGAGTATATATATTGTCTTGGTTTCTACTACCACTTGTAAAGTTACAATAAACACCTGTTCAACTTCTTCTCCCACAGTGTTTCCAGCTCCATCCTGGCTTCGGCCACCCCATCTCACCTGTAATAAAGTGTGAGAAGTATTATATATGTAATTTAGAAGTTTTGATATAACATCATTAAATCAAACTTTACATGCACAACATTTGAAAATAATTTAGATAAAAGATTGAATGCTTTAACTGCATTAGATGTTTGATAAATAGCATTATAAATGGTGTCTCAACAAAAGGTGCTGTCACACCAGAAGTTAAGTAAGTGCATGTACCTCGCATTTAGGTGTATGAGCTTTGGCGTGCATGACACTGAGGAATGGCTTCATGTGTGTCAATGGCCGCAGCTCTGGGACAACTTCTGCAACTTTATTAACATAAGGCCAGTACCTATAAAACAGGGGCAGTATTTGGTGAGTATTAAAGATCAGTTTTTTAATTCCCATGATAACATCTAAAGTTTAGGCACAGGCCATTTTGAACATGGTGATGGAGTTGCAATAAGACAGTGAGGATTACCTGCATGTTACATCCATGCAGAAGAAGGTCACATTTGCCCTCTTTGCCACCTCTCTTTGTAGAAACAAAGGATACACAAAGATTTCTGCTCTGTAGTGGTTTAGTCCTCGCAAGAGAACCCCGTGTCTGATTAATCAGAAGAAAATCTACTGGTTAATAATCAACTGACCCAGCAAGGGTAAGACTGGAACTGCTATTACAAATCAAATACTGACACCAGCCTCACACACACACACACACACACACACACACACACACACACAGTCCTGTTTCCATCAAACATAACTTGAAACCAAGTATTTACTCTTAAGGATTTACATTAAGGGGACTTGCTTTTTGTCCCCATAGGGGAGCTGACTACACACAATGACTGTGTAAACAGACTACATCACATCAACATGAGGACACCTGGTATATGCACACACACACACTTCCAAACACATACCTGCAGACTGCAATCTGAATGCCCTCCTCATCAGTCTGGGCACCAGATTTTTTTGACTGCTCTCTGGCCGCGGTAAAGTTAGCTGTTCCACAGACAGCGCTGCCATTTTCCTATAAAGTATTTTATTAAACACACATTGTAACATATGTAAAAAAAAAAAAATGAAAAAATGAAAATACTCATAATCATAAACAATCCAAAACTGTCTTACACTCCTCGTGTTGCCTCTGACAAGGTCAACGAAACTGGCCACTTCCTCATCCCTGGCAGGAACTAACCCTGATATAGGGGTGGTTCCTCAGTCCTGTCCAAAATAAGTTAAATGCCAATCAATAATACAAATCCCAAATCATGACATTTACTATTATTTGGGAAAATATCTATTATGAAACCTCAAGGACAACCCTAAGGACTGCTAATGATATTAGCTACTTTCTTAGACAATCTTAAATGAACCGTCTGTATAATACCTGTACTTACCCTTTGGACTTGCTGAAGCGGTAGTGCTTCCTGTTACCGTCACAACAGACAGCTAACATGTGTGGTGAACAGGCTGGACAGTCAAAATGAGATGTTTGGCACATCTGCTCTTCCTTATATTTGATGAACATATATTCAAAAAAGCTCCTCTGGAAGGTATCAGCACAGATACTGCCTTTCTGTATGATAAAAAAGGTTAGATTAGGATTTCTAGTAAAGCAATAACCCAAAATATTATGTATGCAGGAATATTATGTTGTTCATTGTATGTTTCAGTGTGATTCAGGCTAATGTACCCTTCCAGCTTGAGTGGATCTATGGTTCAACATCTTAAGGAAGGCCTGCCTGGACATGGCTGGTGCTGTCACCTTCATATTCTGAAACGACTCAAGCACATCTAACCTGTACAAGGTCTGGCAGCTGGTGCTGCTTGGCCAGTACCTGTACCCAAGCAGGCTCTTTATGTCTGGAGTCCATTCAGCACAGCAGGATGGACAGGTTTATCATATCGACCTGTAAACAAGAGAACATAGTAAAGACTAAAGATATTTTACTAATCCAATTGTGAGTTTGCCTGATTATATTGTATTTTACACAGAGATGGGCATTTATGATGTATTATGACATATTATTATTTGACATGACTTTCTCAAGAAGAAAATGGCTGGGTGAAAAAGCTTTGTGTTTCACACAGGTGTTAAGTTCTGTTGTACGATACAACTTGCATAAAAAGGACTTTAAGAACAACATACCACTGATGGTGACCACAGATATGTGCTTCCCTGGAGTTACCATCAGCTCGTGAGCACAATTGCAAATAGTGCTTGTAGGCACAGGCAGTTGGCATACTGCAATACAGCCCAGCTAGCAGGGAACGTTCCCACACCATTGGCTAACATTCCCTACAGGTTCTGTTTATGTTTTATAGAAAATGTTTTTATCTAATGTTCAAAGAACATCATAATGATGTTTATTATTTCAAATAATGTTCCTGTATTGTTAAATGTTAACAAAGATAGAATGTTTTAGATGTAACATTTTAAGGATGTTTGGGGGATGTTTGTGAGGTAAACAATTATTGAATGTTCCCCTATAAAACATTATCACAATGTTCCAATATAACCAAGGAAAGACATTGTCAAAAAAAACATTTGAAAAACATTGTCAGTATGTTATTAGGGCCTCTGATTGCAATATGTTATTTATAAAACATTCTTACAATGTTCTACAAAAATTAGGAAGGAACATTCTTCACAAGTGTTTTCACAACGTTATTGATTGTCATTTAGAAACATAGGAAGAACATTTTATCTATGGCATTCTGAGGATATGTTAGGAACAATGTGTAGGTATGTTATCAATAAAATGTTCCAACAATATTATATGATGTCACACAAAGAACATTTTCAAAATAATATTCTAAAAATGTTTTGAGGATGTTGTTGATACTTCAGGTTATGGGGATTATTGAATGTTCTTCTATACAACATTTCCTTTACGTTACAAGAAAACAACAAAGGAACATTCTCAAAGCAACATTCAGAAAACGTTTTTAGTATGTTGTTAAGGCCTCGGATTATATTATGTTATTTATAAAACATTCTTACAATGTTATATGATGATAAATGAAGAATATCACAAAGCAATATGTGGAAAATGTTTTCAAGATGTTATTGATGCATCAGATCACAGAATGTTTCTTTAATGTGATCTGTAAACAAAGGAAGAACGTTGTGAGGATATTTTAGGAACAATGTGTAGGTAACCGATTATACAATGTTACTTAAGCTGTGTTCACACCAAGAGCGTTGGACGTGATTTTGCGTCGAGATTACATGTAAAGTCAATGCAAACACGTGATTTACTGTTTTGCGGCGCGATACAGCGTCACACGCGACGCGATGGATGCGATGCTGCGAAAATCGCGTCAACGCTCGAGTTGAAAATATTGAACTTTTGCAGCGACATCGCGTGACGCCATTCCGCAGCAGCCTATCAGCGTTGAGATTCTCCTGACGTCGCCGACGTCACTGACGTCGCCGTCCTGGATCACTCTTCTGCAAGATAGAGGACAAATTGATTATTGCCGTTACAGCTCACCCCGTGCTTTATGACACGTCCTGTCTCCTTTACCGGGATCGGTATAAAAAGGAGCAGGCGTGGAGTAAAGTAAGCCAGGTGGCTGGATTACCTGGTAAGTTTTGTAAATATGTATTTGTTGCGTGTTTGCAGCTATTGGTTAGCATTAGCATAGCCCCAGTTAGCGTAGCTGGCTTTCCCGTCATAAAGTTCCTGGTTTACTAGATTCAACAGTTAATTTACGTGTGTTCTTGTCAGTTGATGTGTGTCGCAGGAGATGGAAGAGCCTCGGGGACACATATGAGGGAGAGGAGGAAGGGGACAGAGTCTAGGAGTGGGGCAGCAGCAGGGACAGCGAAGAAGTGGAAGTACTTCGCGGTCCTGTCTTTCCTCGACCCCTTTGTAGTCCCCCGTGAAACAAGCGGGAACATGGGGGCAGGGGTCGAGGAAGATGGGGCCGTGGAGTACAGCGTAGGGTCCATGGAGGACGAGGGAGAGACAGCAGGCCCATCAGGGATTACCATCGGAGGTTTGTTGATGAATGAACACACACACAGAAACGACATGGAAACTAGTTTTTGTATAAAATGATAACTGACTTGTATTGATGTGTCAGTACAGATATTTTTTTCACAGCCTGCACTAAAAAAATGTCAATAACTAATCTGTACTCTCACCTACACCAAACCTACAAGTTAAAATGTGAAGAATGAAGGGCACTAAAACACCATTTGCTTTAAAGTGTTGTGGAGGATAGATATTGCTATGGCTAGAACAGTATGATGTATTAAATGACTGCATCTGTAAAATGCTTTATGTGCTGTAATTGTTAGAATAACCTAGTCAATTAATATACTGTATGAACAAAAAAACTAAGACATGTTTGTCACTACTACAGCCCAAGCAGATTCTGACATTGAGCCAGAGTCTGCTGGTGCTCCCCCTGATGATGGTCCAGCTGTCTCTCCCGCTGATGTCTCTGCTGCTTCCCCTGCTGCTTCAGTGCCAAGAGGTATGTACAAGACATATTTAAGATAGTTTAATAGATAATTAATTTAAAATATTTAAACAAATATTAATTTGGATATTGAGTTACTTCTAACTATTGCATTTTTTGGACGGTAGTAGTTTCATAAAATGTTTTTTCTATTTCATACAGCGATGAAGAGGTCCAGGAAGAGAGCCAGGGGGGAGGAAAACTCCGCTGACTCCACCAACAGACGGGCGGAGTTAGAGGCTCTCGTCCTGGACACCCTGAACGGCCTGAAGCAGCAAACTCCACCTGCTCCCCAGCCTCCCCCCTCAGAGGATGAACTATTCCTCAAAAGCCTGGTTCCTTCCCTGGAGAGGTTGTCACCCCAAAGGAAGGCATTTGTAAAATTTCAAATTCATAAACTTATTTATGAAGCTAGCACTGTTGTGCTCAATTTGGAACCTGCCGAGTAGCTATTTAGCAATGGGGCAGCAATCACTGCAGGGAACGTATCAGACTTTTGAGGAATCATTCATTTTCTTCATGTGTCCCTGAGGCTCTTCCATATGTTATTTATTTTTTATTGTTTTTGTACATGTATATATATATTTTTATTTTTTTTGTATGACAATTTAATGAATAAAATATAAAAATCTCAGCTGTCTTTCGCCTACTCTTACCTATAGTGAACATTCTCACCAGACTTCAGATATTTGTTGCACACCCACATTGTGTACTGTAAACTTTGATTCAAGCTGTGCAGAGGTTATTCACATAAACTAAACAACTTATTTTAACCTCTTAAAACACACTGTTCCATCTACGGGACGGGTCAGAGGTTGGGAGGTAGCCACAGCATTATGTGGGACACTGACTAATCATTTACAGGACAAAACAATACCAGAATAATATCAGATGGCACCATTGATATGATAGTTAGCATATGTATCATGTCATGCACATGTTATGTTTATTGTATTGTTGCAGACATGCCAAATTAAAGCTTTATTATCTCACAATATGATATGAATTCATGAACACCTGCATATTATTTTTGGTGCTTATATACATCACATTTTTATTTCTGTGTCAATATATAGTATTACTGCAGGATGTTTGTTCAATAGCGATGTGTGGGTGGCTCTTAAAAGAGCCGTTGGGGGAATGCTTGTGCATTAAACGCTGGGTTGCCATGGGACCGTTCCCTCTGCGGAGAAGTACTCTGCAAAGGTCTCCCGAACCCGGACGGCCTCTCTTGCAGAGTTGTTTGCTGCAAGTCTTCCCAGACCTGGCAGCGGCTCCACCTCACAAGCTGGTAGGCTGCCCATCGTCCCAGGCGTGGTCTTCCGCAGGAAGTTGTGCAGCACACATGTCGCCTTCACACACTTCTCTGCAACCTGTGTACGGACCTCCAGGGAACGCCGGTACATCCTCCACTGGGCTGCCAGGATGCCAAAGGCATTCTCAACCACCAGCCGTGCCCGGGACAGCCGGTAGTTCTCTGGGAAGGGTGCGCCCGGGGAATGGCCTCATGAGGTTTCTCCGGAGTGGAAAGGCCTCATCGGCAACCAAGACGTGTGGCTGGGGTCCTCTGTGGTCAGGCCGGTCAGCAGGCAGATGGAGGGTACCAGAGCGGAGTGCTCTACCAAAAGCCGAGTTGGCCAGGATACCGCCGTCGCTCGTCCTTCCGTAGCCCCCGACATCAATGACCCTGAAACAATACTGGGCATCGACAACAGCCAGGAGGACGATGGAGAATGTCCCCTTGTAATTAAAAAATTGGGACCCGGAGTTGGCAGGGGCTTGAATGGCGACATGCTTCCCATCCACAGCTCCACAGCAAGAGAGGAAAATTCCACCGCTCCTCAAACCCCTCTGCGATGGACCTCCACTCCTCTGTGGTGGGCACAGCCATGAACTCCCCCACGAGGCAGTCCCAGATAGCGGACACCACATCAGCCACGACCATGGACACAGTGGAGACCCCAACACGGAAGCTGTTGGCGATGGTCCTGTAGGAGTCACCAGTGGCCAGGTATCTGCATCATAGAAAACATTAAATTAAGCTGAGTTGTAGTGCATGCAGTGATACTTTATTTAGATCAGAAAATACACAAATACATAGGCCTACAGCATGCATCAAATCCATACTCAAGACTCAAAATACAAAACATATTATTGTGTATTTTTAAAGGATTAAACTACAATCAATGGCTTTTTAAGAGAGTTATGAGAAAGTCACCTATTAACACAGTAACCAGTTAAACCAAAACACCAGCTGTGAAGCAACATTTCTCAGCAAAGCAGCAGCAGCTAAATCTCTCCGTCAGGATAAAGTGAATATTTATTGATTTTAACACAACAATACACAGCTACTCACCGGAGACAGATGGACAGGCGCTCCACAGCTGAAATGGAGCGCCTGTAGTTGGTGTCCTGCCTGGAAATCCTGGCGCCAACCCTCGCTAGCAAGTCCTCAAATTGAGCTACGTTCAGCCAGCCTGAAGTACCGCTGGAAACGGCCATCGTCCAAACGGAGCTCCTGAATGAGCCGGTGGTACTCGCCGAGCTCTGTGCGCCTCCGGAGGATAGTATGCACCCAGAAACGACGGCGGCGGTTGACCCTCCGACGGGTGTCGGACGTCCAAAGTAGGTACAGCGCAGTGATGGTGGTAAACGTTGTTATCTCGTCCATGGTTGAAGAGAAAAGAAAGCAATGTTGCTGTGTCGTCAAAATGGGCGGGCTCGCGATGGCGCGATGACGCGAATGTACACAAAATGGTCACGCTTCAAAACTTGAGCGACAGATTTTCATTTGTCGCGGCGCAAAATCGCGTCCAACGCTCTTGGTGTGAACACGGCTTTATACAATGTTCCCACAATGTTAAATGGCATCACATAAAGAACATTTACTAAGTAATATTTAGAAAATGTTTTGAGGATGTTGTTGATACTTCAGGTTATGGGGAAAAAATTCAGGGACCTGAAATTATACCCCGTTGTAGTTCGTAAGTTGTTGTTTTTTTTTTGGGGGGGGGGGGGGGGGTGTTGTGTGTTTAGGCAGAACTACAGTCATTTATTAAAGTAGTGGCACCCCTGGAACTTCTCCAGAAAATTCACCATTTCTCCCAGAAGTGGTGCAATTACAAATGTTTTGGTATACACGTGTAGCCCTGTCTAAAATCAGTGCATAAAATAAATAACAGCATAAATAGTTGTAGCATTAAAAAAGTTTGTAAGATTAAAAACTGGTTAAAATATGTGTTAAAATGCATAAATATATGAACAGGTTAAAATGTTAAATATTGTTAAAAAGAATTGAGCTATGTTCCTTTAAAATCCATTGTGGAGAAAAAAGCTATTTTTTTCTATCTAAAATCAGCCGTGCAACCTGACCTGTCACCACCTTATTGTCAATCAATCTGTTTTTGTGTTGTTATTGGGTCATTATCAAATTAACAGCCAATCTAAGTCGTTTCACCAAAAAAAGGGGCGGGACATGTGGCGCAGGTCAAGGTAGTGTGTTTTGCTGCAAGCAGATGTACTGTTGTGGTGAAGGGAGAGAAGAGCAGAGTGTAACGGAGAGTTTTATGAGTTTTATCTGGAAGGTGGACTACCCGTTGGTCCTGATAATAACTTGTTTCATAACCAGAAAGAAGGTAATTAAGTGTATACTTTTTATTCTGTTCTGTAACTAACAGTTATAGTGGTAAAAACATTATGTGATGTTAGTTAGCGGCCGGCTAGTTAGCTTAGCATATCATGTACATGTGCTTGATAACGTAGGGTTATTGTAGCCGTAATGTAATGTTCAAACAGTCTTCACGTTAATTTGTCATGAAATAGCGGTGGTATTGTGTCTAAATCTGGTTAATATGCTTAAAAGATGTGTGGAGAGAGAAGAGAGGTCGGAGCGTTTTTTTTTTCTTTCCCTGGTCTCCCTGCGGATGGATCCGCGTATTCCCGCTTTCTTCCTGCCATGCCTGTGACCCTGTGATTGTTAAGTACAGCTTTTTCACAGTTTCGGGAGACTTCAACAGCTTTTTCAGCTGAAACCCCATTTCATTTTCATTCATCCCCACCCACAGTCCATAGGCTCCCAGTGCTGAAGACCAGTTCATATTCATGAAAATAAATAAATTCATGTTGTGAAACATTTTTGGGTTTGTAGTCCAATTCTATTTTGAAGTAAATTATCAGTGATCCCACTGACCAGTGCTCACTCAGGAAACATTAATCCTGAAATTGAAAGTTGATGTCATATTTCAATGTTTAAATATCATAACATAATAATTGTTAAAAAATGTTCAAAGCATGTTATCCAGTTCTTAAGTAGTATAATTCTGAAACTCAGCTGTAAACATTTTAAAGAGCATTTGGGTATAATGTTGTAGCAATGTTTTCATTAGTAACAATTGTAAGAATGTTATCACAAAATGTTGTTAGAAAGTTTTTAGAGAACGTTCCTCCATAACGTTCTGGGAACTTAAAGAAAACTACCCGCTAAAAACATCAGTAAAACATTAGGATATAATGTTATAGCAATATTTTTATTCAATATTTTAAGAATGTTATCACAAATCATTTTTAGAAAGTTTTTAGAGAACGTTCCTCCATAACGTTCTGGGAACTTAAAGAAAACTTCCCGCAAAAAACATTGTAAGAACATTAAAGGTAACATTCTCATAACAATTTTAGAACAAAAAATTGCTAGCTGGTAGAAAGATAATATTAAGGGTGTATTTAGAGTTTTTTTTTTCAATCCCTTATATGCACTTCCCAAAACACTAATGACATTCCCAAAATAGTCCCTTAAAACCTCACAATATTAACACCACTGGCTACAGCACTATTCCAAAATGTACATTTCACAATGTTGGAACAAAATGCAAATGCTTAAGTACATTTCACAAACATTAACAAATAAGTTGATGACTTGAATTCTCCAAGGCATGCCAGTCCAATTTGTACTTTTATCAATCAGCTAAGGATATTTAACACTCACACAACCATGTGTACCAACTCACAATTATTTGAGGAATTACATTTTATTGGGACATTGTAATGTATTGTTAGTCATAACATACTTTACTCACAAAATTGAGGCTGGCCGTCTTCATCCACAGCAGTTGTAGGGGGGATGGGCTCCAGAAATCCATTACAGAGTGCCTCTCTGTCGTGGAATATATTCTTTTTGTGTGCCTCCACGTCACATGCAGCACAGAGGAACTCCATGTCCAGTGGGACACAATCCAGACACCTTATGACAGCTTGTACAGTGCAGCATCATGAGCAGCTCAGATGACAGTTTAGCATCCAAAAGTATGGGCCTGAATGCTTTCATTCTCACATCTGTGAGATGCTGCCTTTGTGCCCAGGCAGAAGCTGTACCACTTGCCTGTGGAGCCTCCACTGAGGTTAAGGTGTCCCTTAACTCTTGTAGACGTGTTTCTAAAGGATGAAACACATGTTAAGCCACCCTAAAACTCAAGGAATGTATGATGTATAATAATGAAGTATGATGAACTACTTTTGAGTTGAAAAATACTCTAGTAATAGAGTATTTTTGCTATAACTCATTAATTGCATCAATATCAATAGTGAGAAGACTTCAACTAAACTTGGAATGAGACAGTCAATACTCATAAGTATTGCAACGAGAATAGTTCTATTTACTTTAAGTCTGTAGTGATATAGTTTATCTACTGCTTACATGTGATTAACCAACTGAGTGAATAAATGGAGGAATGGCAATAACTGAAGTGAAAGTCAACTGCTGTAATGATCAATTCACTCACCAAGACTTGCCAAATCTTGATCTGGTATATGAAGGTGTTCCTCATACATACCGGGTTCCTTCTTCTGGGTTGTGAAGCTGGAGAGACAGTTATTTTTGCTTCTAATCAGACTCTAAAAATATCTAATATTTTAGTGTGAAAAGACTCTATCATGGTATACTTAGGAACAAACCTGTTGCAGGGCTTTGTGTTCCTCGCTGTCTCACATGTCTGTGTACTCATGGATCTCTTCCTGCGCCTTTTTATTTGAGGAAAGGCAGGGTTTTCCATGGCAGCCTAAATGTTTGCAGAGTTTGAAATGAAACTTAACAGGCAAAACAAAAAAAGTTGTAGAATATAATATAAGACAGCAGCACTATATAATATATATATATATATATATATATATATATATATATATATATATATGATAATCATGCATTGAATGAACAGCTATAGTATGATTATGGCAATGATTATATTACAGACATGAGTATTTGCTCATCAAGAAAAGCCTCACCTTGGCCTCACAGAGATGAGCATTGCTAATTAATGCTGCCATGTGGATCCTGGCCTCATTTGGATCCTCAAAGACCCTCACATCAGGATTGACAGACATGATATACAAATACAAACAAAACAGACACTACAGATGATACAGACACAATATACAAAGATACAATGAAGAGAGTGAGAGTGAAAGCAAAAGAGAGAGAGAGAGTGATTGAGAGACAAGAGTGAGAGAGAGAAAGTGAATAATTGAGAAAAAGGAATATAAAAAGATGAGAGCGAGAGCAAAGAGAGTGGCTCTTAAAAGTGCCGTTGGTTTATGTGTGAGTGTGTGTATGTGTTTGTGTGTCTGGTATGGAGGTGTTGCAAAAGTCTGTAAAACAGGAAGCAGAGAAACATGATTACTATAGAATTTGAAATAAGTGAGCATTTCTTAATTTCTATTACCAAAATATTGTAACTAATGATTACATCTTTAACGAACCAAATTGCAATATACCTAATAAAAAACAACCATTGCTGTACACAGTCAAGTAACAAAAATAATGATAACTGGCATAATGTCTTTTTTTAATCAGTGCTTGTAGTGCTTTTATGGTGCTTTTATCTGTTGTCGTATATTTCATTTTATCAAATAATGAGTACAGTGAGTTTTATTAAAATATAGCATAAGTGTGTATGCAGGATACTCTATCTGTAGATTGCTTGTGGGTCTTCTTTTTATTTGATTATGTATTTATTGTTATGGGTCTGACCCATAGACTGTATAAGTCTGACCCATCTGACCGCAGGATGAGCGACCAGTTCGATCCTCTGGAGAAATCCAGGGCCATGTTTTGTTACAATCCATCCCTGATGGCGCTAATCTCTAAAAATCAAACTTCTGACATTTGCCTTGCACTAAATAAAGCACACCAATTTGTTTCTGATTGTCTATACAACACTTGAAAAAATAATGTAATGCCCTACACTGAAAGCCGGCTGAGATTGTCCTTTTAGCTGCATAGATAACAATAATTCAAATCTGCTAGATGACATGACAGCTAAAAACTGCACGTTAAAAATAGTTGGCGGGTAGCCAACATTAACAGATTCAACCTAATCTTCAGAGAAACGCTATGGAGACTGGGCAACAATGGATGGAATAACAGTATTACATTTTTGTGTTTTGAACAAATGAATATGCATCGGGTTGAGATACTTACTGTAGTCAGTGGCAGTGATTGAAATGAATGACAGCTTCGGGATTCCCGGTAAGAAACGTGATGTGACGTTGCCGTGGTAACGACCAACTCTTCTTCTCATTCAGTAGCTTATTATTAATATAATTTGCCTACTATGAAAGGAAATACCTTTGAAAAAAATTAAAAAAACCCCGCTAGAAAATAAAAGATTTATTCATCAGAAATATTATCCCCCCCGCCCACTACGTGACGTAGTTGAACCGGGGAATCCGTGTGTCCACCACGAAAGAGGATTCCCATTGACTTTACACTGGTAGGCTATTGTTTCCGTAAACCTAATCTCCAGAGAAACGCTACGGAGACTGGGCAACAATGGATGGAATAACATTTTTGTGTTTTGAACAAATGAATATGCATCGGGTTGAGATACTTACTGTAGTCAGTGGCAGTGATTGAAATGAATGACAGCTTCGGGATTCCCGGTAAGAAGCATGACGTGATGTTGCCGTGGTAACGAACGACTCTTCTTCTCAATCTTATTACTCATTCATTCATTATTTAATTATAATAGTAATAGATGAATTTGAAAAATAAAAATAAAATCTACTTATTTTCATGTTGTTGTATTGAGAAATATGAGGATATGGACTGTGTGGAAAATAGCCGAGGCAAGAATCGAGTTATCCGGTCTTCCCGCGGGACAGATGCATACTCAAGAAGAATGAAAATCAGCTGGTCAAATATTGAGCAATGTAGCGGTTTATGTGGTTATAATAAAAAAATAAAAACAAGGGTTTATTGCACAGATGTGCTCCGGTCCGGTAACGACTGACTCTTCTTTTCATTCAATAGCTTGTTATTAATATAATTTGCCTACTATGAAAGGAAATACCTTTGAAAAAAATAAAAAAATAAAAATAAAAACTGCTAGAAAATAAAAGATTTATTCATTAGAAATATTATCCCCCCCGCCCACTATGTGACGTAGTTGAACCGGGGAATCTGTGTGTCCACCACGAAAGAGGATTCCCATTGACTTTACTGTGGTATTGTTTCCGTGATTGGGACACGAAAATTTGACACATTACGTGTCCCCATCACGGAATTCAGTGTTAACAGGTCGTGCCCCTGTCACGTATTTCTGAGAGATCAGGTTGCACTTTTGGTAGGTCCAGAAGGAATTTTTTCAGGAACTCTTTTTCTTCTGTCACCACTCTCACTCTCACTCTCTTTCTCTCTCTCTCAGTCTGCTGAGGACTTTTCCCTCTTCTCCCCACCCTCCTCAAATATAACTACTGCTTAATCCCTAATGTTGACATGAACATTCGCTGACACACCCTAAGCCTTCTGCCATCGACAACAAGGTGATAAAAAATGGAAACTGAATGCCTGGACTCTTCTGCTCCTGTCCGCCGCCGCTTCACATCACTCAATTCCACTATTGATTTGACATAAATGTTCCTCTCTTTCCAATCTAATTTATCCCAGAAGTACTTGAAAATGTCTTGTCTTTTTGACTCATCCAATTGTCTGCAGTTCAGTTTAGAAGACGTTTGGCAGGCAGTGGAATGACATGGTTTGCCCCTTTGTCTCGCCTCCTTCAAAACACCCTCTTTGTTTATCCTGCTGAGATAGGATTGGCCCCTCATTCGCCTTCTTTTTTGGATATTGCTCTTCCAGGTGTCAGGGTTTGGCCTCCTCCTCTGCCTTCCCAGACGGGCCTCACCACCTGAGGAGTCCTCTTCAGCTGCTTCTCCCTCTGATTCAAAGAAAAACAAATAAAACTAGAACTATTCGTACCGAACAGTTATGAACAGCGTAACTCGCCCCCCACGCGACTCGCCCGTTTTAGTGTAAATCAATATGAAATGATGGTCTGCTTGTCTCTGATTTACTGTAACTCCATAACACACTATTAAAAGAACAACCTGTATATGTGAAATAATTCCACAGTAAAGGTTTTTGTTTAACATACAAGTAAAGACCCTTAATTGATTAACCCTGCCACCCAGTGGAGAGAACTTGTAATGATTCCAAAACTATCACCATCTCTCTCCACTTCCCTCCCTCCCATAACATTTTAAATGACACCTACACACATTACCTCAAAATGAACAACCAACCACCACAAGAAACAATCAATAAAACTTTATTAAAAATATGTCAACAATACAACTTAAAATAAACAATTTAACAAAAAAAACTAATCCTCAATGGGGACGTCCTCCGTTTCGTCCAATGGGGGCGGGGGGTGTCATTGTCTGCACACATGTAGAAAAAAATATAAATGCATTAATAATGTCATTGCCTGTTTGTCAAACTAATTCTTTATAACACAATCATGAACAAAAATATAATGACAATATCCATGTAACCCTGCCAATTGACAAACTTAATTGGCCTAATCATTGCCAAATGTTACAGGGATACTCATTTCTGTCTATAATGGGAATTCCTGGACATGACATTTTCATCAATCATTTTCTATACTGGTCCCAGTAATATTGATTATTAAACTGTAGTGAAGTAGCATATCACATGATGTGATTAAGCTGAATTTCAGCAAAATACTTGTGGACATCTTTTTTTAATATCCTATTAATTTCAAACAGTAACATCTAGGTGGAAACTTCAACCGACCAATGGTGTAACTCCATGACTCACCAAATTGATCACTCATTCACTCAATGACAGACTAAGGCTAACCCCCACTTTGCTGTGATCCAGCCCAAAAACAAACACATAAACACTGTAATATTATTACACAACCATATCAGTCATATCTTTGACAACACGCAAATCACAACTAAACACAAACACTCACCATCCTTTAGGAGACAGGCAGCCGCCTGCTCCACCTCCAGCTGCAGCTTTGCAGCTTTTAGCTGGCCCTCCAGCATGGCTGCCCGCACCTGGCGCACCAGGACCTGCATGGCCTGGCCATGAACAGCCAGGCTCTCCTTATATAGGTCCTCACGGGCAGCAACTGGATCAACACAGGCGTACTGCATATACAAAATAAGCAATGTACACATCAATCATAAAACAATATGAAGCATCACTTTATAGAACTGATTATTGAGACATGGGACAAAACACCGCCAATTGTAGGCCTAACTGCTATCAGGTCCCTAGACCTCTGGCTCAGGGTCCTGCTCGAAAATACCATACCCAAAATGAATATGGTATATTATTCATAACTCAGATAACTACAAGGTGTATATGAATAATATTGGTATCATAATAAAGGTAACACTTGTGAGATACTTGTAGAGGTGAAAGCATCAACATATGTGTTACTGGGTCAGACCAAATGAAGATTGTACACAACATAAATTAAATATTTAATTTTCGCCTGACAAAAATGTACACCTTTAGAGTGAATAACACCTTCTGAATTATGCTGCTGTAGCCAAAAAACTCTTGAAACTGTAGCACAGCATCTGAACATGATATGTGCCAAGTTTCATGTTAATAAAGTAAAGCACTGCAAAGATTTTAGTAGAGATATATTTAGTGCTTAGACGGATTAGTGTTTTTGCAAAAGGCCCAATCAGTTGCTCGGTGTTTGACTTGTGTTTTGTTGAGCTGTAATGGTTGTGCTGGCTGATGGCTGAGCTGCTACATAGTGTGTCATATGACTATATTGGTGCTTGTTTTGCTGCTCTGAGACGTTTTTCATTTATAGGGGGCACTGTTGCCCCAGATGGTGGGGGCTCTCCAGTTTTAGAGGTTAAACAATTGTAGATGTTATAAGGAATTAATAATAGAATGTATTCATCCAATTTCACCTAATCTTTATCATATCTAATTTATTACACTTATTTTCTTGTCACTCCATCCAAAATAGTGTGTCTACAGAGAATGGGTTCATTAGATCATTATGCTATAAAATGGATAAAACATTTTTTTCTTTCATCAAAAGCAGCACTTCATAATATCTCAGATCAGAGCAACATTGTTTATAAGATTGCAAATCTGTTTCCCCACTTCTTGTCAAAAATTCGCCAAAACAGCACAAAACCCGCCACATTTAATACTTACACTTAGCATTTGTAAAGCACCCCTTACTTCCATGACCTCTTTGTCCTCCACCGCTGCAAACTTTCTAGGCGAATTGGTAGCCATCTGAACATAAAACATGACAATCAACTCCAAACGACATTCACACTAATACACGTTATAACACGATATTAATTATTTATACATTCATGTGACATCACTGCAGCATACATCATTGTGATAGACCACATTGTCCTGAAAAAAGAAATAACTTGCTTCGTCATTACGGGTTGACACTAAAACCACAATTAAGAAAATACCTCTTACCTTTCCTCTTTCATGGAAATTTCCCAAATGAGTGATTTGTGGATCTACCTTGCGCATGCGTCCGCATTTACAGATCTGTAGACAACAAAACTTGGATAAAATGCATTGAACAGAAAAACGAAAAGTGGCTTAATCAGAGCTGTCAACTCTCACGCAATCAAAGTAACAATAACTCCCCTACACACACACACACACACACACACTTCTACCTATTCACTCAGCGCCGTTTTCAGACTGCGGTGTCACAGCCTTATTATTTAATCCATCTCGCTTGTTTATTGAGAGAAAACCCAAATCAATGAAACTCCGCTCCATGTTTTCACCGATACCGACACACGCGTACATACACACACGCCCGCACACATGTGCACACACATACACACACAGTCGTTGCCATGGTAGTTAACGACCGTGCAGCATGAGGACAGAGCATGCACAGACAGTATGGAGATTTGAATGGGAGAGGAACAAGGTGCACATGTGGGTCCGCAGATCAAGAAGTATAAAACATAGCCAGACCAAATTACACACATCTATAGATGAGATATGTGGCTACATTTCAACGTTTGAATGGAGTCTGTAGCTGAAAGTATGCAGGAATAATGTATATATTTTTAAATGCCTCCCCGCTCCGCCGTTGGTCCCGCCCATACGTCCGTCCATGGCTCCGCCTCATGCCCATATAAGTAGAATCCGTGTTCTTTTTTTCCCAGCATGCACCTGAAATTTTCAAGATGGCGCTGCCTAGATTCGATACTATTGGCTTCCGAGCAGCAGATTTAATGGCGGGCACGTGGGGTACATGGATTTCTCTGCAGTCATTGGTGGAGACTTGACATACGCGTAGGTGCAGTGCTGTGATTGGACGCCACATCTTAATATATTATACTGCGTTCACACCAAAAGCGTCTGACGCGAATTAATCGCTTGAATCGCGTCTATCGCGCCGCTTTCAATTTTTGGATCATCGCTCCATTCGCCTCCAGAGGCGCACGGAGCTGGGGGAATTTCACCGTCTCCTCCAGGAGCTCCGGCTGGATGACAACCGGTTCCAGCGGTACCTCAGACTGACTGGTGCCCAGTTTGAGGACCTGTTGGCTCGGGTCGGTGCCAGGATCTCCCGTCTGGACACCAACTACAGGCGCTCCATCCCAGCTGCGGAGCGCCTGTCCATCTGTCTGAGGTGAGTTGCCTTTTCATAATTCGTCTACTAATTAGCCTGCTGCAAAATGAATATGTAAAAATATATAGCATAGGTAACTTCATACTGCTAACTTAACTGACTTGACTGACTGTACCTAACTTAACTGCTAACTTAACTGACTGTACAGATACATGCACATTAAGCTATAAACTTCAGTCAAATGATAGTATTTAGTCTGAAAGGGGAGAGAAAAAAATATTGTTCACCTTTCTTGCCAGATATTGGGAAATATTATGGTTATTATTTCATAATGTGATTGCAGAGAATTTGTAACATAATATACATGGACATATTTTTACCACAAAACTTGCAATTTCTAATTTAAGTTTAAATGTAGAATAGATAAAAGTTCGAAGAACTTAAGCCTGACCCTTCATCTATCCTATGTTGTTGCAGGTTTCTGGCTACAGGAGACTCCTACAGAAGCATTATCCTGCCTGCTGTGGTGAGTGCCATTTGGGACTGCCTGGTGGAGGAGTTCATGGCCGTGCCCACCACAGACAAGTGGAGGTCCATCTCAGAGCAATTTCAGCAGAGGTGGAATTTTCCTCTCTGCTGTGGAGCTCTGGATGGCAAGCATGTTGTGCTGAAGGCCCCCCCCCAACTCTGGATCGCAGTTCTTCAACTACAAGGGAACATTTTCAATTGTTCTCTTGGCAGTTGTTGATGCCAACTACTGCTTCCGAGTGATTGATGTTGGGGGGTACGGGAGAACCAGCGATGGAGGTATCCTGGCCAACTCTGCCTTTGGACAGGCACTTCATGCTGGAACCCTCCACTTGCCTCCTGACCAGCCTCTACCAGCAGCTGAGCACAGAGGACCTCAGCCTCACTGTTTTGTTGCCGATGAGGCCTTTCCACTGAGGAAAAACCTCATGAGGCCTTTCCCTGGACGCATCCTCCCCAGAGACAAGAGGATTTTCAACTACCGTCTGTCCCGGGCCAGGTTGGTGGTTGAAAATGCTTTTGGCATCCTCGCGTCTCAGTGGAGGATGTACCACCGCGTCCTTGAGGTCCACCCGGAAGTGGCAGAGAAGTGTGTGAAGGCGACCTGTCTTCTTCACAACTTCCTGCGGATGACAGCCCCGACAGCCCAGACACCTGGAGTTGGGGGGAGCATCGCAGGGAGTGAGGTGGAGCCACTGCCAGGTCTGGGGAGAGTTGGCGCCAACAACTCTGCGAGAGAGGCCATCAGGGTTCGGGAGACCTTCACAGCCTTCTTCTCTGCAGAGGGAGTGGTCCCATGGCAACATAACATCTACTGCACAGGCACCTCAAAAACGGCTCTTTTAAGAGCCACCCAAATACAACTATTGAGCAATACTCCATTACTACCATACTGACACATCTGATTATTATTACTATAACTATAATGGTATAATACTACTATTATACCATTAAACTTTCTTTTCTTTACTTTAACCTTTATTTAGCTGTCTACACTTCAATCTCTCATTGCACTTGAAAGAATATATGTGAAAGAATGACATGAGAAGAAAGTCAATAAATATATTTGTTTATATAAAAATATTAAGTATTAAATACACAAGTAAAAAAAATATATAATAGAATAGAAAAAGCAGTATATAAGTGATTATGCAAAAATGTATGTACAGTTAAATTATAATAGAAAAGAAAAAGCAGCCTGGCTCATTCCCTCCATAGGTTACCACCCCAGCTACTCAATAAGGTCCAAATTTAAAGTGATCGTTGAAGATTCATAAATTAATTTGTGAATTTGAAATTTTACGAAATCTCTTTGCAGGGGTGGCAGCCTATGGAGGGAAGGAGCCAGGCTGAGCAAAAATTGTTCCTCCTCTCTCCAGGCAGGTGGTGGTGGTGGTGGCAGGGGAGCCCTCTGCAGATTTTGCAGAAGTAGGTCCTCAATGAGGCGCTCTCTATCCTCCTGCCCTCTCTTCCTCTTCCCTGTCCGTGCAACTGTATGAAATCAAAATCACAACATTCACTCAGTGATATAGTTTGTAAAGGTTAATTTTCTATTTGGACTTGAGCCCTACAAATAAACACAATTCAACTTTTGTACAGTACATACCAATGGAAGAAGAAGAAGGAACTGGGGCAGCAGGAGGGGCAGCAGGAGAAGCAGGAGCAGCAGCAGGAGCTGTGTCCTCACCTTCAGTAGAGGATTGATCTATAAAAGAGAAATTATTTTATGATCCAAAATTAAAATAATTTGAAATGTAATGGAAACAAATGTAACTGAAACAATACAGAAATAAATGGCATTGATACTGCATATGTGTCTGTCTTCACTTAACCAACTGTCATTAACTTAACCAACCGTCATCAACTGCTGATGTCCCTGCTTCTCCTGATGGCCCTGCTTCTGCCTCACCATCTACGTTTGTATTCTCTGCGGTCCAGTCTTCCTCGATCCCCCCACCCATGTTGCCACTGGTCTCCCTAGGACTGGTGAAGGGATCGAGGAAGGATAGGACCGCAGAGAAACGCCACTTTTTTAATGGCCCTCCTGCCGACCCGCTCCTCCTTTCTCCTTCCCCTTTTTTTTTTAGATATGTATCCCTCAGCCCCTTCCACTTTTTACGACACACCTCAGCTGCAAACACATACACAGACATACACTTTGTATAATTAGCATCTACCTAAATTAAATATTCAGACAATGAAAACATTCACACATAAACTGAAACTTGTATCTTGCCAAGCAGGACAGTCTGCCGTTGCTAGTACTAACCAATACTAACGTTTCATAAACACAGTCAGTAAGGTGGTAAAAGAAGCCACAAATAGTCTCAGAACTTACCAGAGAGTCCCACCTCGACACTAACCCGTGCCCAGGCCTCCTCCTTTTTGTTCCGGTCCCGGTAAAATGATGCACGTACAACACAGGGAGCCCACAAACTGCAACTATAAGTTTTTCTTCCATCTTCTCTTCTCTTCTCTTCTTTGTGGACAAGTTTACGTGCTTACGTCACGGATGTGACGTTGGGAGAAACTCGCCGCTGATTGGATGTCGCGGCGCGATGTCACCCGAAAAGTTACATTTTTCCAACTTTATTCGCACCGCTCCAGACGCTTCATTCGCGTCGCGCCAGACGCTCCATTCGCGCCGCCTGATATGAAATCGCGTGTTATCGCGCCATTTACATTGATTTTCTATGTATACTTGCTGCTCAATTCACGTCAGACGCTTTTGGTGTGAACGCCCCTTTAGATCAACAAGAGTGGGCAGTACCCATTGCTTGGTTCTCGAACGTTCTTCGGAGCTGCTGCTTTTGGATAGCTTTTGCTGTATATTTCCCTTCCCTGCCTCGGTAGTGGTGGCACGCGCTTCGGTTGCTAGGTCACGGCCAAATTCAAAAGTAAACAGGGGATTCCTCGACTGCAGTACTCCCCCGTCCCCCGCCTGTGTTTTCAGTTTAGCGACTTCCTATGTCCTGTCTTATTATTTATACTAAGAGTATTAGCAATAATCTGCTTGGTTATTTTGGCTACATGTTGACAGAAATATTTAGGATTTTGTCTATGTACTGCCGGATTTTGTTAATAAAAATTGAGATTAAAAAAAAAAAACGTAAGTAGTCACTTAAGTTCACATAGTAATTTGTTAGTTGCTGGGGTGTTTTGCATTTGTTTAGAAATTGCTACTTTGTAAAGGTGAATTAAGTCTTATTAGTATTGTCTGTGTTTCCTACACAGGCTGCGGTACTGGGTACCGCCATGCAGTTCGGGACTGGCCAACTTCAGCGTTCGCGGGCAGGAGCCACAAGTTGGTCATCCCTGCTGATGCCCCAGACAAGAAGGTAATTATTGTTGTAGTATTTGGTAAATCATTCTATTTGTGATAAATACTGTAGATTGTTGTTCTTAAAAAAAATCTCTCTATTGTTACAGTTCGTTCTGATTGTCGGGGCCTCCCATCTACGTGCTATCGTAGATGAGTTCGTCCAGATGCCAGAGGGGAGGATGTCCTTTGGTTTCATGTCAACGCCGGGGGCCTCAGCAGCGCAGCTGAGGACTGAGGTTGAGAATGCTGTTCTCCCTCGGATCCCAGAGGCAGTCTGTCTGTTGGCTCCTGGCAATGACTTGACTGCCAGCCGGACCGTCGACGAGGCTGCAGTGGAGTTCAGGAGGCTCCTGACTGCCATGTGTCGCCGTTGGCCGAAGGCAAGTTTTTTTCTTTTTAGTACTGCATTTATTATGTCTGATAGTGGCAGTGTTAATGCATCAGCTGCATGATCTCTAAAACAACAATTTTTGTTTATTGTTAGCTGTGTGTCCTGGATTTTCCCCGCCGCCTGACCGTGGAGATGGACTACCAGGAGCTTTTGAGCCAGGAGTACCACCGTGTTGCGGCGCAGATGGGTATGTATAGACAAATGTGTGTACTTTTTGTGCAGGTGGATATATGATGGATTATATCTAATTAAGCAGTTTGGAAAAAATGGAATGGTGTTTTTAGTGTTCATTAGCATTTTACATTTAACAAAAACAGTTGAAACTAAATAATTTTATGGATGTTTTATTTCTTTAAGGGATCTCCTACCAGGCCACTGCTGAGCACTTCCCCTTGGGCCACCGGGAGCTGTGGTGCAGGGATGGTGTAAGTAAAATTTGTTATCATAGGAGTTTGATATACTGGCCTTTGTACTTCATATATGAACTTAATGGCTGATGCATGTCTTAAATCAGAAAATTGTTCACCAAACTGATCATTATGTATTTTTGCAGGTGCACCTCAGTGACAGTCATGGGATGCCTATCCTGTTGGAGTTGTTGTGGTTTGCTTCCTACCAGCAGCTGGAGTCGAGCAAGCCAGAGCCAGAGGTTCGAGCCAGGCCATCGCCCCCTGTTCCCAGGTGCTCCCCCCGGGTGGACGTGACGGGAGAGGTCACGGTGCCACTGCACTCAAACCCCTTTGAGTGGAACGTCGTTGGACGAGGCAGGAAGGTAATGTGGCATTTACTACAGTTTACTACACGACTCGACCAGCTGACCTTGCTGCCAAGAAGAAGGTGGTTCAGCAGGAGGTTTGTCATCTTTGTTACATACAGTGACTTATTAAACTTTAACGGTACTTGTTTTGTTACATGTTTTCTAATCAACTGCTTTTATTGTCAGGGGAACGTGGTGCTGAAGGAATGTTCTGTCGTGTTGAACCCCGTGTGGTTTAGCTGCAAACTTCTGGATGTTTTGGGTGATGGCACCGTCCACGTTCCTGCTCCTGTTTCTACAGCAGTGGCGGCGCACCAGAAGGTAACTTAACTTAACTTTAAAATTTGGTCATTTGGTTTCATCTGCTTGATGATTTCAGACACAACAGGCCATGCTGTTTTATGTAGTTTGAACTGAGCAATGCCCAAAATATGGTTTCAAAATGTTTTTTGTGTTTCTCTTATTTTGGAAGACTACAAGGGAACGTCGCCGGAGACCTGTTGCCTCCCGGAAGCGGGTGGTCCAGCCAGAGGTCTGTTTTTGTTTATTAAATATTTCACTTCTTTGAAAAGTTTTTCTACAGATATGCTAATCAGTGACAGCTTATTTCCACATTTGATCATATGTAGTTAGTAAGTGTGAAGTTATGAAAGGACCCTGTAGGTTACATGGTGTTCATGTATTTATGTCTTTTTTTCTTAGGAGGAGGCAGCTGCGCTGGAGGCCCAGGCTTCTCCCACCCTGGTTCCTGCCTGTCTTGCTACAGTGGCTGAGAGGAAGGAGGTCGGCGCACCTCCTTCTGATCAGTCACTGGGGGACACCAGGAAGGTATGTACATTATACAATTTGTTTTTACAGTTTTGTCTTGTGGTGCTAAAATATGAATGTATTAATTTTTTAAGTTACCTATAGTCTCTTCAATTGGCTTTCCATAATTTTCCTTACAGGAGCGTGCCATGAACCTGCAGGTGGAGGATGTGCAGCAGGTTTGTTATTTATTTTTATGTATTGATTCATACACTGAAATAATGGCACATTATTGTTTAAGCATATTTATATGTTGCCCACACAGGTTATTTATTTCCTCCCCCAGACTATTGGGTTTGTATTACAGTAAACATTTGACATATATTTTTAATTTCTACATTGTTAATGTGTATACATTTTGTTGTGGTGATTTGTTTTGAATGTTGTACAGCTACTTTAATTGATACCTAATTGTTTGTGTGTTTGATTCATCAGTCCTGTGACGCAGAGGGGACGGCAGTGGAGCGTGTGCATGACGGTGATGTCCAGGATCAAGTGATTCATGATCCTGTCATGTCTTTCATTCGTGGGTCCTTTAATCAGGGGCACAAGCGTTTTGGTCGTAACAGGCACAAGCAGTGTGCCACAAACAGTGTGACTGCAGTTATGACCAATGTTGTAAAGAGCGCTTGGACTTGGACTCAGACTGACATTGACAATGTTTTAGTCAAGGGCAACGACTTTTACACTTACATGAAGAAACACCACATGATTAGTGATGCTCATCGTAGTGGGTACATTTTTGTAAGGGAGTGGCCCAGGGAGCATGTGTTGTGTAACAACACATTTAGATTGGAGTACCTAGACACACTCACAGGAGACATTGATGTAGAGGACTATGACCCTGCTCTGCAAGATGTGGCCATGCCTCTGGATGTTGCTTTCCAGAGGGCCATGTTTCAGGCAGATGCTTGCTTGTTGACCATTAGGAAGAACATGTGTGTGGTTTTCAAGCAAGGGTCCAGGTTTTCCGTGTTTGATCCACATGCACGTGGTGATGATGGTGGTTGGCAACCTGATGGTAGCAGTATCATTGCCTACTATGATAGTCTGGATGCACTCTACACGCACGTCACCAACCTTGTCCAATCACTGTATGCCTATGATGCACATGCTAGGGACAAGTTGTTTCAAGTCACTGGTGTTAAGGCTGTTGTTGTTGTACCACATTCTTCAACAAGTGACACAGCAGTACATGGTACCAGTGCACACGTGCATGACTGTGATGAGGTTTCAGGAGAGGGATGTAGTGTTGACTTTGAGCCAGAAACAGTGACAGACCGTGAGCAGTCAGAGATAGTGATAGACAGTGAGCAGCAGTTGGAGACAGTGGGAGGTGCAGATGACACTGATGATGAATCATCAATTTGTTTAGTGTCTGAGACAAATGCCAGCAATGTAACATTTAAGTGTTTGACATTAGCTGATAAGAGGAGCATCTGCAACAAACTTGACATTGTCTCCAGTTTAAGTCATGAGGACATTGTTGTTGCTGATTGTTTAGATATTGAACAGCCAGAACCATGTACTACCATCGATATTCAGCCAGATGGTAATTGTTTCTTTCGATCTATGTCACATGTTTTTAGTGGACTAGAGTCATACCATAGGGCTATTCGCGTGGCTGTTGTCAAGCATATTGAACATAGTACTGATGTGTACCGTAATGTTGTTAGACAAGAGTTTACATCTGTACAGCAGTATATTACCGATTCACGCATGAAATATGTTGGCACTTGGGCTACAGAGCTTGAAATTCAGGCTGCTGCAGATTTGTTTAAAGTTAATATTTATACATATAGTCAACAGAAATGGTTAAAGTATAGCTCAAGTTGTGCACCACCTGTAAACAAAGGGATTTATCTTAAACACTGCAATGAATGTCATTATGAGCCCATTGCATGTGTGAAAGATAATATCTCTAGTAAATGTTTTAGTTTAAGTACCTTGGGTGAAATGAGTCATGCAAAGGTAAGTTTTGATGTTATTTCACCTCTTAAAACCTGTAATGATAGGCAGAAGAGGAAAGAGAGGGAGAAATATGCTGATAACAGCAAATTTAGGAAACAAAAAATAATGAAAGTACAACACAGATGTTCAACCGACAATAAATATAGACAAACAAAACAGCAGGCCAGTGTTACGAAGTATGCTACAAATGAAGAACACAAAGCTCAGGTAATACAAACTGTTAAAGATAAATATTCTACCAATCAGCAGTATAGAACAAAGTTAAGACAGAGCAGTGCACAAAAATATGCTTCAGATGATGAGTTCAGGTCTAAAGTAAAACAGAGCAGTGTTAAAAAATATGCTTCAGATGATGAGTTCAGGTCTAAAGTAAAACACAGCAGTGTTAAAAAAAATATGCCAATTCTCCTGATCATCGTGCTCATGTGAGACATTATATTTCAGAAAAGTATAAATCTAACCCTGATTACGCCCAGTCTATAAAGAAGCGAAACCAGGAAAAAAATTAATCAAAAAGCTGCAAAAACATCAGATAGATTTTGTAATTCAGCAATTTAGAGAAAAGGTTAAACAGGGCCCAGAATATGTTTGCTGTGTATGTCATAGATTATTATTCCAACATCAGGTACTTCAGTGTAGAAAAGAACAATATGGAAAGAAAGGATCTGTAGTAGCTTCATTGGCAGATAAATGTATAACTTCCACATATCTTCATGAATGTGGTGATAAATGTACTGCAGACTGTACTTTAAAATGGACACATGTTGGTAAATTGTGGATTTGTCACACCTGCCACAGAAAAATCCTTAGTGGAAAAGTACCTGAAGAAAGTGCAATTAATAATCTACAGTTAGATCCTATTCCACCAGAACTAAATACATTAAACTCTTTAGAACAACATTTAATTGCACAGCATATTCCCTTCATGAAAGTACTAGCTCTACCTAAGGGAGGACAAAATGGTGTCCATGGCCCTGTAACCTGTGTTCCTTCTAACAATAATGCTGTTAATAATGTACTTCCTAGGTTAGAAAATCAGGATTTAATGATTCGTGTTAAATTGAAGAGGAAAATTACCTACAAAGGGCATTATGAATATCAGTATGTCCACACAAATAAATAAAGTTCATTGTGCTCTAGAACATTTAAAATCTCATAATAAGTGGTATAAAGATGTGGAAATTAATACAGATTGGACGAATCCTCTTGAAAAAGATAAAAAATGATGATGGTAATACAAGTGATGAGGGTGAAGAGGTAAAAGACATAGAAGAGGAACACTTTAATGATAAACAACAGCATGGCATGGCATTTGTTTTTAGTCGCGGCCCGTTGAACTACAGGTTTCTCTCACTCTCTCATCTCTCCGCACAGAGAGATAAAACAAGCGCACCTAGGTACGTACAACACGTTCTGTTGTGCATGCAAAGTCATATGCCCAGCAGCATGTAGCAGCAGCAGCAGTGATCTCAGGTCGCGGGAGCAGCAGGTGCTATGACAAGTGGAAGAGGGAGATTTAATTTCCAAGAAAAACAATTCAGGATCCATCATCTGGCGGTGGTTTGGGTACAAGAGGGAGGACGTTGAACAAATAACCGTAATATGTAAAGTACGCCATAAAAGTGTCACCACAAAAGCTGGTAGTACAGCAAAGTTATATCACCATGTGTGCTTGAAACTCTGCAAGAGCACATCTCCGACCAGTGACATATTGAAGAAAGTGCCGAAGCTACCAGCACTGACGCAACTGAGTCTGGCGTCTTCTTTTTCCAGAACAGCAATACGACTAAAATAGTCAAAAACAGAAGGAGATAACGTCCGCAGTAACATGCCACACTGAGATAGACATGGCCCCAGTGAGTGTGGTTAAAAAGCCCGGATTCAGAAAGATCATCAACACACTTGATATAATCTACCTAGCAGAGACAGCTCTACCTTTATATCCTAGTGGCATTATGCACAAAATGTGCACTTTTATTTAGTGTTGTTTGAAATGTTTAATAGTGACATGATGCAGAAAAAGGCACTTTATTGTATTCATTTGTTTAAATATTGTACTGGCATTATGTAAAAAAAGTGCACTTTAATTTAGTGTTGTTTTGAAATGTCATCTCAGTGACACCCTGCACAAAAGTGCATATTTTTCTTTTAAAATATTTTTGTGGCATTATGCACAAAATGTGCTTTAATTTAGTGTTATTTTGATTTGTCGTATTAGTTACATCATGCATAAAAGACACTTTATTTGTTTTGAAATGACATGTTTGTGCCACTGCTTAATAACTCTTTAATAAATACAGTTTTGATGAATTTGTTTAGTTGTGATTTACGCTTTTGGCATGAATGTTTAAAATCGGCATATATTAATGCAGTATGAACAATGTTTTAATGTAGAAACGTAGAATCATCATACTGGCATGATTGTATGCATCAAAGTGTTAATTCAAGGCTAAGGCAAAATATCGAGATATATATAGTGTCATCGTGAAACGGCTTAAAAATATCGGGATATTAGTAAAAGGCCATATCGCCCAGCCCTAACATAACATTTCCTTTTTATTAAAAACAAAAATATTTCCTAAAATAAAAATATAATTTTAATTTGGGCATATATTAAAATAAATAACTAAATAAAACCAAACATAACCCTGTTCAAGATAAAAAACAAAAAAAACAAATACCCTTCAGACAGCCCACTTTTGTGCTTTGTTTACCAAACTATTTCACATTTCTCACATGTCCCCTTTAATGGGAGAATTGGCCTCTGCTTTCTTTGGCCAATGCTTCAAACCTGGGCTGATATGGTGTGATTGCCAGGGAGACACACTGATGCACGTGCTCGTTGGTTAGGCGACTCTGGTACAGATCGCGGCGCACGGTTTCAAAATAAGAGCACCCAGCGCGATTTTTTTTTTTTTTTTAATAATTAAAAAAAAATTTCAAAACAGCTCGAGGGCCATTAAAAGACACCCCGAGGGCCACAAAAGGCCCGCGGGCCGCTACTTGAGTATGGGGGCTGTAGATGTTGCACAGGAAGTATTAGATCAGCATTTTGACAGTGTGTTATCAGTAGCTCCAGCAGAAGGTAACAGTCCTGTGTGTTTGCTTACAGATGTTAGCAATGAGGCTAAATGTTTTCCTGTTCTTTTCCCAAAGGGAACTGGTACTTTTCATGATGCCAGACAGCATAGGTTGACATTGAGTCGTTATCTGAATTGTAGAGTTCTTAATGCTGATGGTCGATTTGGCAGTAACTTGGATTACATCTTTTATGCACAGTATTTGTCGGAGATTAATCAAGTTGTGTCAAATGTTTCCATTGCATTAAGGAAAGGGTATCATGGAGGAGAGAACATACAGATTACATCCTCGACGCTTGCTAGTACAGACTTTATTAAGAATGTTTTAAAGTGTGACATGGGCTACAAATTCTTAAAACCTATTCGCGGAACACCTGTGTTTTGGCAAAGTGTACAAAAAGATTTATTTGCTATGGTCAGGCAGCTTGGGATTCCTACTTGGTTCTGTTCCTTTTCATCTGCGGATTTACGTTGGACAGAATTGATGGAAACCTTTATGAAAGTGCAAAATTTGCAAGGCAATGTAAATGAAATGGACTGGTCCCAAAAATGTAATTTGTTAAAGAAGAATCCTGTGACAGCAGCAAGAATGTTCAATCATAGGTTTCGTTCTTTCCTAAAAGATGTGATCATGTCCCCTGCTCAGCCAATAGGCAAGATTATTGACTATTTTTTTCGCGTTGAGTTTCAACAGCGTGGATCGCCACATACACATTGTTTGTTTTGGGTGGAGAATGCACCAAAGATTGGCAGTAACACAGACCAGGAGGTCATAGATTTCATTGATAAATATGTAACATGTGAACTCCCACCTGAAAATGATGATATGCATGAGGTTGTTTCCAACGTTCAAATGCACAGTAAGAAACACTCTAAGAGTTGTAAAAAGAAGCGCACAACGTGCAGGTTTAATTTCCCACGACCTCCAAGCAACAAAACATTTATCTGTAAACCAAAAACAGAGGAGCAGCAGCAACAAGATACAACTAACATAGACCAGCAGCAAAGTAATGTAAAAACGTGTGATGCAGAAGCAAAAGCTAAAGAAATAATGAGTAAAGTTAAACTAGCTCTTTCAAATGAAGAAACAACATTTGACAGTGTTGACGCTCTCTTCAGTTCCATTGGCATCACTCAGTCAATTTTTGAAAAGGCATATCAGTTAACTACAAAGAAAACTAGCGTCATTCATAAAAGAAATGTAAACGACGTTTGGGTAAATCAGTACAACAAAGATTTTTTGCGTTGCTGGAATGCAAATTTGGACATTCAGTTTGTATGTGATCCATATTCATGTGTAGTATATCATCTCATATATCTCAAAAGCAGAAAGGGAAATGGGTTTGCTACTTCAACATACACAGAACGAAGTTAAAAGTAAAGGGAAACTAGATGCAAAACAGTCTCTTAACAAGTTAGGAAGTGTGTTTCTGCACAACAGAGAAGTATCTGCTCAGGAAAGCGCATATCGACTGACAAACATGCGATTAAAGGAGTGCTCCAGAAAAGTTGTATTCGTTCCGACTGGAGACAATATTGTATAGAGTCTTCCTCTAAATGTAATTCAGAAGAGAGCAGAACAACAAGACACAAACAAAGACCAAATCTGGATGACAAACATCACTGATCGCTACAAAAATAGACCTAAAAGTAGTGAGTTTAAAGACATGTGTTTAGCAACTTATGCTTCACAATATAGAGATGTGCCCAAAAATGAAAAATGTAGAAGCGATGTGATTAAATTAGATAATGACTGCGGTTTTGTAAAAAAGAGGACATGGACAGATGTGGCTGTTGTGAGATACGTTCGCTTTTCACCAACACAACATCCTGAAAAGCACTATCAAAGCTTGCTTCAGCTGTTCTTGCCTTATTATACAGGCAATCAGTTGAAACCCCCACCATTTTTATCTTTTGAAGAGTTTTATGACACTGGTTCTGTCACTAACGGCAATGAAATTAAATCTGTAAAAGAGGTGGTTGATTTGAACAGGTCTAAATTTGAAATAAATGCTGAAGAATTAGAACATTGTGAAGAAGCTGTAACACACATAGGCTTTCAAGAAGATGCTTGGGCTGAGCTTTGTCCTGAAGCTGAATTGGGGAGATTAGAAAGTTTGGAGGAGGAGATGAGTGTTAACAAAGATTTGTTTCCTACAGAAAGAGACGTTATTCCAGATTTGCAACCAGACAAGACACCGGTGTCTATAGAATTCCCAAAAAAGAAAATTAATCATTCTGAAGCACAAGCTATTATGAGATCCCTGAATGATCTACAGTCACAGGTGTTTTATAAGATACGACAGTGGTGCTTGGATAAAATTAATGGTAAAAATCCTGCACCTTTTCATGTGTTTATTTCTGGTGGAGCAGGCACAGGAAAATCTCACTTAATTAAAGCTGTGTATTATGAGGCAACAAGACTGTTAGCAAGAATGTGAGATTATCCAGATGATGTTCATGTTTTACTCACTGCCCCTACTGGTGTAGCTGCTTATAACATTAATGCTACTACAATACACCATAGCTTTGCTATTTGTAATAATGTTTCATTACCATATCAGCCACTAAAAGAGGAAAAGGTAAATACTGTAAGAGCCAGTCTGAAAGATCTCCAAATATTAATCATAGATGAAATTTCCATGGTTGATCACAAACTATTGACCTACATCCATGGCAGACTGAGGCAAATTAAACAGTGTGCTGATTTTTCTCCCTTTGGTAATGTATCTGTAATAGCTGTTGGAGATTTTTATCAACTTCCACCAGTTAAAGGAAGGCCTCTTTACACAGACCAAGCAGAGACCAACCTATGGGGAAATACTTTTAGTCACGTAGAGTTAACAGATATAGTGCGACAGAAAAATAAAAACTTTGCTGTGACACTAAATCGCATCAGGAAACATAAAAAAGGAGAAAAACTTAATGTCCAAGATGAAAAACTATTAAAACGATGTGAGACAGGCACGGGTGATGACACAGAAGACCTTCACATTTTTGCAACAAATAGTGATGTAGAAACCCATAACTTTAAGATGCTGCATAAAGTATGTTCTGATATTGTTCAGATTAAAGCACAAGACTTTGACAAAAATCCTCAAACAGGGCGATTCGCAAAAAATACTACTTCACATACCTTTGACAAACAGACATATTTAAATAAATTGTTGAGTGTTGGTCCAAATGCTCGTGTCATGCTCATCAAAAACATAGACACTTCAGATGGTCTTGTTAATGGAGTATGTGGCACTGTTTGTCTTGTAAAATCTGATGAAAATACCAAACTCCCCAAAACTATTTATGTTAATTTTGATGATGAAAGGATTGGCAGTAAATTAAGAGCAAAATTCCCATGTACAGTGCCTGGTCTTCAAAAGGCAACACCAATTGGACGTGATGAAGACAAAGTAACCAACAGAGGTGGAGTTAGACGCAGCCTCCCCGCTCCGCCGTTGGTCCCGCCCATACGTCCGTCCATGACTCCGCCTCATGCCCATATAAGTAGAATCCGTGTTCTTTTTTTCCCAGCATGCACCTGAAATTTTCAAGATGGCGCTGCCTAGATTCGATACTATTGGCTTCCGAGCAGCAGTCCACACAAACCAATGGGTGACGTCACGGATGTTACGTCCAATTATACAGACTTATACAGTCTATGGTTAGCACACGCACACACGGTGACGGAACGGAGACAAGAGAGGGAAAGAGGACGAGAGAGCGAGCGAGAGGGAGAGAGAGAGAGAGTGCAAGGAATGGTGAGAAAATGAGCGACAGCAGCAGGAAACGTAGCAGAATCTGGACCTATTTCAGTGCTCAAAGCAGCTCAAAGGCGGAGTGTAATTTGTGCAAGGTAAAAATATCATATAGAGCAGGCTCCACAAATAATCTGTACAGGCACACGAGAACTCTTCACCCATTAGTGCAATTTGAAGAAAGTAGACAAGCAAGGGAACCTGCAAATGAAGGTGCCAGTGTGCCTACTGTAACTGTTGCTGCTGCTGCAATGTCTACAGCATCATGCAGTACACCACCACAACCACCTGGACCTACCCAGAGCTCTATGAGCCAGTTTTTGCAAAAGGCTATGACTCCAGCCAGACAGAACACAATTGATATGGAACTTGCAAAAATGGTTGCACGTGATTTTCAGCCATTCTCAATTGTGGATGACAAAGGATTCAGAAGCTACACCCATGCTCTCAATCCAATGTATGCAGTTCCAAGCAGAAAATCATCCCAGGCCTATATGATAGAGAATGTGCTTCACTCCAAGAAAGGGTCAAAAAAGCCACAGCTGTTTGTTTAACAACTGACTGCTGGACATCCCGAACCACCACATCATACATGTCAGTCACATGTCACTTTGTTGAAAATTACAAAATGGTGTCATCTCTGCTGGATTGTTTTGAGTTCAGTGCCAGACACACTTCTGAGAACTTAGCAGAGGAGCTGCTCAAAGTGGCAAAAGAGTGGGGTGTGGAAAACAAAGTGGTTTGCTGTGTTAGTGACAATGCAGCTAATATAACCAAAGCAATTAAAATCCTGAAATGGACCCACCACCCATGCCTTGCACACATATCAACCTGTTTATAAGAGATGCCCTGAAGGTGATGAAGCCGACTGTGGACAAAGTGAAGGCAATAGTGGAATTCTTCCACAGGAGTACAACAGCCACAGAGAAGCTCAAGTCTACTCAACGGCAGATGGGCATGCCTGAGCTGAAGCTCAAACAAGAGTGTGTTACTCGGTGGAACTCCACCTTTTACATGCTAAAACGGATTCTAGAGTCCAAGGATGCAGTGATCTCAACCCTGGCTGTCATTAATGCACCTGTCGATCATCTGAGCCAAGAGGAATGGGACGTACTGCAGGAAGCATGCACTGTTCTGGAGCCATTTGAGCAGGTCACTGTGGAGATCAGTGCAGACAGGTACAGTGTATAAATGTTATCACATTATTATTATCATCATCATCATCATTTTTATTAGTTGTTAACATTAGTATGAAAAGCAGATTAGACATGACTGGAAATAATAACATATAGCCTACTGATAAATAAATGAAAGGACAATTTTAACACTTCTTATTTATTCTTTTTCTGCTATGTTACAGCCTCTAAAATGTTAATCCTGTGCAAGGGTCTACAGAGAGTGACAGCTGAGCACCAGACCAGAGTAACCACAGGGAAAGTGAAAGAGTTAGTGGATACTCTCTGTGGATCCATGGACAGAAAGTTCCACAGAATGGAATATAACGCTGTCTTGTCAGAAACCACAATTCTTGACCCAAGATTCAAAAAGCTGGCTTTTAATGACAATAGAGCAGTGGATGAAGCTCTTCAGAGAATAACTGCAGCAGCAGCAAGATCCAGCCAGTCAACTCCACTGCAAGCGGGCCAAGAGGGAGAAGAGGCAGCAGAGCATGAACAAGAGGAGCCACAAGCATCTGCTGTTTGGAGGTTCTTTGAAGAACGAGCAAGTGGAGACACTACAAGAAGGAATCCCTCAGCAGACGCAATACTGGAAGTGAGATCATATCTCGAGGAGCCCCTTTTCCAGAGAAGTGCAGACCCACTGAGCTGGTGGGGGACCAAGGGTCTAGTCTACCCACGTCTTACACATGTGATGGCACGGAGACTGTGTATTGTAGCAACATCTGTACCCTCAAAGAGAATCTTCTCCAAAACAGGCCAGATAATAACAGAAAGAAGAAACAGGATCAGCCCCTCAAAGCTGAGGCACTTGGTTTTTCTCAATGCCAATCTTCACTAAAGATTTTGTTGTGTCATTCCGTGAGTTTGTTCAGATTGCTTCAATGTAAATAGTCCATGCACATGTGCAACCAGTGAATTTTCTGTTTTGTTTTTTAAACACTGGTCTTTGTTTTTATAACCTACTTTATAATTTATTTACTCTGTTCAAGTTTGAAGTGTTCAGTAAATAAAGCCATATAAATGATAAATATTTTATATAGTGTATGTTTTTTACATTATTAATTCATTTTACACATAGGTTTGCATTATTTTTGGTGATAAATATACTTTAAGCAACAGAAAATCTGAGGAGCCACTTGGGAGCCGAAAAGAGCCGGCTCTTTTTAGTGAGCCGAGCCGAAAGAACTGGCTCTCCAAAAAGAGCCGGAATTCCCATCACTACCAGGTACAGTCCGGATTTCTGAGCAGTCCGTTGTGTCTGTTTAGGGGGGCCGTACCGACCGTCTCCCTCCCCGGCTTACGTCCTCTCGTCCCGCTGGCAGCAGGTGCCTATATCACCACCACCGGCATTATGTGCCCGTCAGAGAGTGTAAGTAACGTTATGTGCTTATAAGTTATAATACTGTACATTTAGGCAATTAAATGCATTTTGCTTAATGTGCAAATCCTGAAAGTGATTTTACATCATGCACCCTGTCATGCCCGTGTAATGTTAGCATGCATGTAATCGTGACATAATTTGGCCTTATTCCCTGAGCGTCATCCATCTGACAATACAATGATAATCGACAGGTAATATTTTATGTGCACCAATATAGCTATGACAAGGAATTATATGTAGACTGAGGTTTTACGTTTGTGTGTAATGTAAAACATGGACCGAGGGACACCTAAAATGAGCGCCCAGCGCACGTTTTTTCCACGGACGTTAGTTGAGAGGCGGCAGCAGCTAGCTCAGACCGAGTCAAAATGTGTTATCGTTTTCTGAGCATGCAGCATACATGTTTCAGTTATTTCAAAACTCACGTGCAGACTCAGTAGACATGACATTTTAATCTGAAAAGTAAGAGTAGATACAGATAAAACAGCATAAAGTATAAATGCCCAAGGAAATGTACAAGTAATTTTTACTGTTATCTGTTTTGACAAAGCAGTCTCTTCCAACCACAAAACCACACAGCGTGCCAGTGTGATGACTTGAAGAAAGACACCAGGGAGATTGGATGTCAAACGGACCACTTTGTGGGGAAAAGGACTGTGGCAACACAACTGTCCAAAACAACACTTGGCTACAGAAAGAGTACAGGTATGTGTAGCTATCAAGTTCTTAGTTTGTCTTTTCAAATGTCTGTGGTGTTGCCATATTCTAGGTATAAACAGCATAATAGTTGAAAAAATACACTGATTGATTATTACATTGCTACACCTCCCTTACACATAACAGTAAATCTTAGGAAGTGTTATCACTATCATAATTTGAATATATGTGTTCCAGGTTCTCAGGCTACAGTATCCACCAGGAGTGTTGCTGTGGGCGACACAACATACCAGTTTCGTCCGCAACAATCATCAACTCCACTCAAGCGGAAAGCCGTACCACCTGAGATCACACCAACAAAGCGTCCTCACTTGGAGTTCTCATCTATTCAGGAGTCTGAAACTAGTGAGAGCTTTGTAGATCCTGATGACTCCACCTACTTCCCCACAGCTGAATCATTTTACACCACCAATGAACAGTAAGTTAACTTTGCTTCTTATTGATCCTTACTAGTCTTACATAATAGTAATAATGAATTTGTCAATTTATATATTCTCACATCAGCATTTATATGCTGATATGTATAATAATAAACTTTATAACAAATGTTGCCTGTGGTTTTCTCTGTTAACAGAGCACCAACCAAGCCAGTGCAGGACATGGCGAAGTACTTGGTGTATGAGGACTGCCTGCTTGAGCTTTTTAAAATATGCCCTACATGCTCAAGACTCTGCAAGGTTCACACATTTGTCAAAGGGACATCTCTTTCTGTGACCCAGACGTGTCTGCACCAGAATTGTCTCTACGCCAGACAATGGAATGGAGTCAACCTTCTGGGCAGCACTCCAGTTGGGAACCTTCAGCTGTCAGCCGCTGTCTTCTACACTGGCTCTTCTTTTGTCCAGACTAACAAGGTTTGTAAAAAAGACAGAATATTAAAAAAAAATCAGTTCTACCACAGCTTTCTGTTTCCCTGCACACCTCACATTTTTGTTTCCAGGGCCAGAGCTTCCCACCGTGCTATGGTGAGATGTTGCAAATGCTATGAACACTGTCACAGATGTACTTTCTGATTTTATTTTCAATGCAATGCACATGAAAACCATCACCAGAATGATGCACAGAAATCATGTCCGTAATTACATTCTGCCTTCCGTGCTGCATAAATGGCGACTGCACCAGACCAACCTGCTGGATGAAATGAGACAGAGGGAATCGGTATGTCTTGGAGGTGACATGAGAGCTGACAGTCCAGGGCATTCTGCAAAGTATGGCTCATACTCAATGATGGATCTTGGCACCAACAAAATCGTTGATGTCCAGCTTGTACAGGTAAATATATTACTAAATAGAAAAAGAGCTTAGAAGTAATACAGTAATCAGTTTCTTGATTATGTCAGTCCAATTATGTCGCTTGTATATTTCATTTATGAGAATGTAAAACTTTACAAAGACACAATATGTTGAGACATTTTGAGTAATTCAATTTTTTAGTTTTAAGGTTTGTAATTTACTTTAAATGCATTTTATTTGTGTTTATGATCCACAGAGCAATGAGGTGGGAAGCAGTGTCCGGATGGAAAAGGAAGGGCTCTGGTGTTAAAGTAGCCTCTCTGGTAACAGAGACACACCCAGGTTCAGAAGTTTATCCGGGAAGAAAAACCAGACATCCAACACTACTATGATGTGTGGCATTTATGTAAAGATAATTAATAATTTGGCAGTTGTCTTTTATTGATCCTTTGTAACACCCCAATTTTTGGAAAAAAGTATTACATCTTTTCAAACTGTTCTCAGCACTAAACAAGAAGATGGACATCGTCTCCAAGATGAAAGACTGCCAGAAGGTCAAGACGTGGAAAGTGAAAGTCTTGTTTCAACCACATCCAAAATGTGCATGTCCATGAGAATCCACTCTTCTCCAAGTGCCTCCATTCCCCATCCACTGACAAGAAGAAGTGGCTGAAGCCTGGTATGTCACTTTCAACAGCAATTGTGTTTTATTAAAATCCTGTAAGATATGCCCATCTGCTATACACTCCTCACCTTTGTGTATTTGCTATTCTCTTTCCTGTCTAGCAACAAAGGTCACCTACAAGCTGGAATAAGTGCTCATGAACAAGCGGCCTCTTGGTGACGTCAAAAAGCTGAGCCCGTTCTATCAGACCTCTGCACTGGAAGGGTTCCACAGCCTGATTCTGAGATTTGCACCAAAAAATGTGGCCTTCTCACACTTGGGGATGCAATGCAGGTACATTGTATAGTTATACAGATGAAGCCATTTCAAAGTTCCCGTGTTTCCTTGATGGCTCCTTGACTGGTCCTTGACCGGTCCTTGGCTGGCCGATAATGGAAGCAGGGGGGAAATGCGATCCCCCCGCGATGACGTAGTCAATGAAGCCTCGACTGGAAACGCCCCTAAACTGCCCGAGTGAAAACCAGCTGCAATCCCTCATTTGTCCACGGGGAGGAACAGTGTGTTTAGACCCACTGCTCATAGAAAAGATTAGGCTGTCCAACGATTAAAAAAATTAACTGGATTTATTACATTACAACCCTGTGATTAAACCTTATTAAAATACGAGGCTAAATATTATACACACTAATATTACTTGTTTTACTTCTATTCTTCTGTATAAAGAAGCCTAATGAAGGGTACAATATAGTTAATCCATTAGAAAGTACGGATGCAATTGAAGCTGCCGTACATTTTACAGGACCCCGTCCGTCACACGTATTATTGTTCTTTATTCTTTTCTTATTGTTGCTCTTATATTCTATTACTGTCCACTTGCTGCTGTGACAATGCCAATTTCCCTTTTGTGGGACTAATAAAGGAATATTTTATCTTAAATAAATATTCCCTCCAAGCAGTAAGCACAATGTAAAACTGATTTTAAATGACGAGCTGGGTTTAGGTCTGGTACAAAGCGAAGGTAACTGTTGTGGACATAACTGTAGAACAAGCCAAGGCGGCATTGTAAGGGGTAAAGGAGCTTTATTGTCATTATAAAATGAATGAAATTACAGGTTGGAATGGAAGGATGGATGGATGAATGGAGAATGAAATGAATGACGTTAGCGCGCAAAGTTTATGAATGGAGGGGATCTCCCTCGCGGAGCACCCCCTGAAACGTCACTTTCTCGCAGCCAATCGTAAGCCGCACTGAGACCGACTGGCGCAAGGTTGGTCCAACCAATCCTTCTCCTGTCAGATTACCTCAGAAATCATCATCCAACATGTCATTGTCAAAAGAAAGTAAAATAGCTAAAACTTTGAACTTGCTTGAGAAAACACGCTGTCTCTTTCATGAGCAAGGAACACATCACCAACGAGATACGTTTTAACAGATTTATTGACAGAATTTGAATGAATTGTGTATTCTTGATGCGGAACGATTCTTGATGCGGTGTGGGGAGGTCGGACGAAGGATCCGCCGCTGCGCCCGGGCAGTGACGAACCCCCAAAAACCTCCAATTATTTGAGACGTGCTCGTGCGGATCTTAGATCGTTGAGTCTGAGCAGATATAGCTGATACGTTAATGAGCGTGAATAGTGAGAGTCCAAGATACAAGCAAGACGGCACGGGTCGAAGTGTGATGGTGACACAGTGAATTCTGAGCATCCAAGGAAACTGAAGATGCTATATGGAATATGGAATATGAACCTCGCTTTGAGGGTCAGGGCGATGTGAGGAGTTTGGTATCCTCAGCGAATGGTGTGTAAGCAAGTGGACAGCAGATCGGCGGTAAGAGAAAGCCGTTTGGCTGGTTCTTGGCTGACGAGACCAGCGAGAAGTGACTTACTTGGGGATGGTTTATGGCTGGGCTGGGATTACCTGTGATTAGTTTGGAGAAAAACTAGTACCGCTGAAGTAGGATTTGATAGTAGGTGTTTTATGTTCATGGCAGAATGAGCATAGGTGATGTAGCAGATGACGGTGGTGAGATAGAACGAGGGGAAATGATGTTGTGTCGGTCATGAAAGTGTTGGAACTTATTCCAAGCTGTGCAGTAGGAGGAGAGTGTAGAAGATAAGCTGTTAATATTGTAGTTTGGAATTCGAAGATCAGGAGTATTAAAGATGGATTTACAGATTGAAGTCAGTGCAGAATATGGAGGAACTGGAGTCGGCAGCGGTTTGGCGTGCAGAGCCAGTTTCTGAACTTCTGGAACATAAAATGAGAGAGAGTCAGCGATGGTATTATGGTGGCCTGGGACGTAGGCGGCGCGGAGGATATTGGTTAGTGATGGAGTGCCACGTGAGCGACGCATGAATGGCGTGATTGAAAAGGAGTTGGAGCGACCTTGGTTAATGATTTCAACGACTGAGATTATCATAGTGTATAAGAATGGATTAACTAGACTATTCGTGTCCCCATAGAACAGCGGTGGCTACTACGGGGGTAGATTTCGAAGAGGCGGAGGAAGCGACCTGGCAATTGTCCATGAGTTCTCAGGGCCATTCTGATGCTAACCATCTACCGTTGTAGAAACCCCCAAAATCAGCAGAAGGAGCGGCATCAGTGTAGCTGGATGTCAAGGGAGTTAGTCAGCTGATCATCATAAAAGAAGGAGATACCGTTCCGGCTAGAGAGGAGATGGAACCACAAGCGAAGCTCGGCGAGACAGGATTGGTTCCGTGACAAGGAAGACAGAAGCGACAGGACGATACGATAGCGCGTCGATAATGAAATAGTTATGGTGGTGAAATAGGACGACATATATGTTACTTTGAACGTGTGACAGGGGCATTGATAATGAAATGGTACAACTGATGAGATAGGACGAAGTGTAGGTTACGTTAAACATATGAAAGGGGCGTTGATAATGAAATGGTCGAAGTGACGAGAGAGAACGACAGGTAGTTTACGTTAAACGTGTGAAAGGGGGTGGTCTCAGCTGGCCATTTGGCGGAGAACGATGCATCGTTCTGTCTGATGAAGTTGCGGGAGTAGCACTTGGGGGCAATGACATCCCGGTGTCACTGCCCGGGAGGGAAAAGCTGCAGGGATCAGTGTAGTCAAATATGGGTTATCCTGGTACCTTGATGATGAGACAGCGGGGCGCTGGAAGCCCGGGGGCAGATGTTTGGGTTGGAGCAGAGTGCTGGCAGCTCTCGGTGCCAGGAGCCTTGACTAGAGCAGGCTTCTGTGGCAACTAGAGCAGGATGTCCACTGCTGTCGAACTAGGCGAGCCAAGGTTGGGTTGAGTAAACGGCGGGGTCACTGACATCAAACATCCTGGCCGAATTGAAGTGGTGCAGATGTAGTGAAAAACAGCAGGGGTCATTGGCATCCTGATGGTGCTGATGTTCTGGCCTAAGCCGAGTGCTGTGATTGGAATGAAGGGACGGCAAGGGTTGTAGGCATCCCGGTGCCCGATGTTCCCGTTGGAACGAAGTGCTGTGGTTGGACAAATAAACAGCATGGGTTGCAGGCATCCCGGTGCCTGATGTCCATAACTAAGCAAAGGCTGCTGTTAGATTTAAGGAAACAGCATGGGTCGTATGCATCCCGGTGCCTGATGTCCCTGTCTAAACAAACGCTGTGCTGCTGTTGGATTTAAGGAAACAGCATCGGTCGCAGGCATCTCGTTGCCTGAAGTACACGACTAAGTGAAGTGCTGCTGTTGGATTTAGAAAACAGCATGGTCACAGACGTCCCGGTGCCTGATGTCCCTGTCTAAGCGAAGCGCTGGGGTCGTAGTGAGGAAACGCCATGGTTGCTGGTATCACTGTGCCCGATGTTCCCGTCTAAGCGGAACACTGGTTGGAGTTAGAAAACCACATGGGTCGCAGGCATCCCGGTGCCTGATGTCCCTGTCTAAACGAAATGCTATCTAAATGAAATGCGTGGCTGGAGTAAAGAAAACCGCATAGGTCGCAGGCATCCCGGTGCCTGATATCCCTGTCTAAACGAAATACTGTGGCTGGAGTAAAGAAAACCGCATGGGTCGCAGGCATCCCGGTGCCTGATGTAGACGACTAAGCGAAGTGCTGCTGTTGGATTTAGAAAACAGCATGGTCGCAGGCATCCCGGTGCCTGATTTCCCTGTCTAAACAAAGCGCTGCGGTCGTATTGAGGAAATGGCGTGGTTGCTGGCATCACTGTGACTGATGTTCCGTCTAAGCGGTACACTGTGGCTCGAGTAAAGAAAACCGCATGGGTCGCAGGCATCCCGGTGCCTGATGTCCCTGTCTAAACAAAATGCTGTGGCTGGAGTAAAGAAAACCGCATGGGTCGCAGGCATCCCGGTGCCTGATGTAGACGACTAAGCGAAGTGCTGCTGTTGGATTTAGAAAACAGCATGGTCGCAGGCATCCCGGTGCCTGATTTCCCTGTCTAAACGAAGCGCTGCGGTCGTATTGAGGAAATGGCGTGGTTGCTGGTATCACTGTGACTGATGTGCCGTCTAAGCGGTACACTGTGGCTCGAGTAAAGAAAACCGCATGGGTCGCAGGCATCCCAGTGCCTGATGTCCCTGTCTAAACAAAATGCTGTGGCTGGAGTAAAGAAAACCGCATAGGTCGCAGGCATCCCGGTGCCTGATGTAGACGACTAAGCGAAGTGCTGCTGTTGGATTTAGAAAACAGCATGGTCGCAGACATCCCGGTGCCTGATGTCCCTGTCTAAACGAAGCGCTGCGGTCATATTGAGGAAATGGCGTGGTTGCTGGTATCACTGTGACTGATGTTCCGTCTAAACAGAACACTGTGGCAGGAGTAAAGAAAACCGCATGGGTCGCAGGCATCCCGGTGCCTGATGTAGACGACTAAGCGAAGTGCTGCTGTTGGATTTAGAAAACAGCATGGTCGCAGGCATTCCGGTGCCTGATGTCCCTGTCTAGGAGCGGCTCTGCGGTTGGAGTGAGGAGACGGCAGGGGGTTTATGACTCAGACAATATAAAAGCAATTTCAGGTTAGTTGTATTTGTGATAAATTATGTTAGTAGCTTGCGATCCAGCTTTTAACGTGGACGATAGAGAGTGATTTCGGTTAGTATTGTGATAACTGTGTTAGTAACGTGCAATACGATGCGTTTAATGGCAGATGATGCCTAAAATGACGATTGACTCGATATGCTGGCAACGTGCAACCTGGTATTTGTAATGTTCAAGCACGTGTAACGGTGTGCAATGGCAAAGTGACGTTAGAGTAGCTGCGCGAGAAGCTTCCAGCTGGTATATGGAAAAGACAATGTGGAAGTAACTTTAAATTAATTATGAATCTTTACTACAAAGTAGTGGAGATGCAGTATGTATTATGCAGGACTGATGCCGTTAGTATAATGCCATAGACTGTATAGAATAAATGGACATAACAATGTGACGTCACCCACTGGTTTGTGGATTGCTGCTCGGGAGCCACTTTTATTTCATTTATTTATATTTATTTATTTATTAATTAATTTATTTATTTTCCTTCTTTTTCTTTTATGACACCAAAACGATAATACTGACAAGTCTGAGTAGAATGAGTAGCGCAATACTACCTGGCCCCTGCCGGGGGGTGCTGTGGCCGTGGGGCTACGGGGATCTGTGACGTCACGCGTGCCGAACCGGGCGGTGATTGGCTTAGACGAAAACCCGGAAGGCGGGAGCGCCGGTTGCTGTTGTTGATGCTGAGTAAACAATGAAGCTTTAGTTTAATGTGGCTGAGGTTGATAGGGAATGCATCCTATGCAGGAATCGTTGGCAGTTTGGTCGCTGATGTCGGGTCCGTTTGTGGATGTAAAGGCGGCCGGACGGAGAGTGCGAGTCCGGTGTGGTAGAGAATTATCTGGACTGTTGAAGCGGCTGAGGAGGGGAGAGTTGAAGCTGCTGCTCCAGCGGCTTTGTGCGTTGCTTCCCTGGTTTTTGCCCTCGCTAGTGGAGGAGAGGAAGCCGGAGATCTACCGGGAGTGTCACATCGTGTGGGTTGAAGAGCCTGCAAGGCCGGTATGTGACTGCGGGGCCGGCATGTGCCCCGCGGGGCGCTGGGCTGCGGTCTGCTGCTGTGTGAGAGGAGAACCGGTTTCCCACGAATCTTCAGTCAAGTCGGACGGGTTGATCTGCAGTTCGTGATCCGTGGTGAGTTCACTCTTGGAGTAGTAATCGTAGCATTTGTTCAAGTTGTGTTGATGCAATGCGGGAAGTACGATCTGTTTCTGGGATGACCGTGAAAGCTTGACTGAGACTGCCTGCACGTGAAACTCGAAAGCAAGAGTGAACGAGGGGGACGCTGTTAGGTCTGTTTATATAGGAGCCGGAAGGGGTGTAATTGGTGTGTGTTCCCGCTCCTGAAACTGCGCTTATCAAGCTTCGAGTCCGTGCAGCTAACATTAACCTCAGCTCCAGTTTGCTGTCACTCGTCTTATTGCTCTCCTCTGCTCTCAGAGTCTGTTCAATGCAGGAATAGGCTACTACAACTGTATTCCTCCTCACTGTTCTGTATAAAATATGGGATTCATTTACTTTTATTCAGAGGTGGGTAGTAACGAGTTACATTTACTCCTTTACATTTAATTGAGTAAGTTTATGAAAAAATTATACTTCTAGGAGTAGTTTTAATTTTTGGCTACTCTACCCACCTCTGCTTTTATTTTGTGTTATAAAACATAGCCTAATAATTAAAATAATGTTGTCATAATGTAGCATACCATAACATAAATATTGAGGGTTAATAATTTTCTGGAAAAAATGGACACAAGAAAATGACTTTTTCTGACACTTTTATTACTTTTACAAACACACTATTATTATTTATAAACACACTATTATTTACAAACACACTATTATTATTTACAAACACACTATTATTTATAAACACACTATTATTATTTACAAACACACGGCGTTAATGGCCGTAGCCGAGGCGCTGGGACTCTGGGTCAGCCTTGCGGGGACTCCTCAGACGTTCGTTGATGCGGTTGCGCACCTTTTGCCACTGGTCCCCAGACATGCGCGGGAAGCGCCGGCAAACTTGTTGGTGGATATGTTCTTTTAAATTAGCAGGCAGTTGTTTTTTTTCCATTTGAGCCGCTCCAATTTACCAACCTCCCCCAGCGCTTGTACACGGGGAAAGGGGTGAGTGCCATGAAAACACTCGCGGCATAAACGTCCGGCCGAGGTTGCCCTCCATGATGGCAGAGTCTAAAAAACTCCTCCTCCCGTTCTGCCGACAGGGCTCTAACCTCCATTTCCTCTTCACAGGAAATTGGGGTCTGGGGTGCTACAGATTGCGGGGACAGGAGGGTGGGATCCTCTGCTGCAAAAGTCAGCCGACGTCTTGCACACGGAGGTTCTGGTTCTGGTGTCGGTGGTGGAGGACTCTCCAACAGCTGGAGACGATTTTCGAAGTCCTTGGCTGTCGCCTCCATCATTTCAACCCGCTGTTTGAAATGGTCCCTCTCCCTCTCCATTATGGATATCCGGCTCTTGAGGGCCCTTAACTCAGCCTCAAAATACGCCTGCGATGTGCCAGCAGTGGTCCCTGTACAGGAGCTGACAGTGGTAGCCTAAACAGGAAAAAAAGAGGGGACATTATTATAAATTTAGCCTTCTCTCTACACTCCTGAGGACACTCGTGCTGTTTAAATCAGGGTCAAATCAATTACAATACAATTATAATACTGTAACTTACCGCTTTTTTTTTTACTAGCCGTACAGCTGCTTTCGCCACAGGTCTTTTCCCAGGTCTTTTGCCAGATGTTGCAGTGGGTGGCCTGGTGTGCGGTGATGGCTGCCTTGTCTAGTGAAAAAGAATCAGCTTAATTAGTTCAACAAACAAGGCATTGAATTTATCATATTTACGCTGGTTAGGCAAAACATGCAGCAAAAGTAGCATACAGTAACTTACTTGTGATGAGACACGCTTTGGTCTCTGGGAGTTCACATAGAAATGTCCGGCTTCCATGTCATCAAAGTGCAGAAAAAGAAGAGTAATTTTTCCGTTGCACCTGCACGATTTTTATATGGTGTGGTGAAATTTCATTGGTTCGCTTACACCTGGAAATACATTGGCCTATCAAACGCGTGCGTTTGCAGCGCATCATTTACATATGCATTACAGTAATATACCACTGCCACATTGTCAGACGTCAGACTTAGAGATACGGAACCTTCAGCTGAGATGACACGCATCAGCAAAGACAGTTCTCGGCAGATACGTCGACTGCGAGCTAGTGGGAAATCAACGAGGGAGATTCAACAGAATTTAGCAGACCGGGGCATCAAAGTTACAGAACGAGCTGTTAGAAAGCACTACAAGGAGCCACAACCCTGGCGCTCACGTCCGAGAAAACTGACAACGTAAGTTTCAATAATAATAATTTCAATGTAATTGAACGTAATAACCTATACTGTCTGTATACACCAATTCACATATGCTGTAGGCTGTAGAATTGTAATGGTTTTGTCTAATTTTTCCTTCTTCTCTCAGTCCTATTCTAGTTGCCATTGATGAGATGACAAAGTCAAACGACGAGATGACAGCCAGTGCAGCACAGCAAAGGATCGAGTCAGACTTTGGTGTTCGAGTGAGTCTGACAAGTATACGCCGTGCTCACAGAAAAATGGGTTGGAAATTTGGCAAGGCCCGATTTTCTCCAATGATAAGGGAGCGCAACAGAGAAAAAAGGCTACAGCAGGCATCTCTGTGGCACTGCTCTGGGGAGACCTGGCATAATGTTCTTTTTACAGATGAAACAACAGTTTCATTGGAGCACTACGCCAGACAGTGTTTCCACAGGAAGGACCACTTTGTTGCCAAACCTCAACCAAAACATCCGCTGAAGCTGCATGTTTGGAGAATGATTTCCCGGTATGGTGCAGGGCCAATGGTAATCTTCGAGGGAATAATGGATCGAAAATACTTCGAAGACAATATCATAAAAGAACATGCTGCACCGTACATAAGGACATGTATTGGGTCAGATCATCGCTTCTTTCAGGACAACGATCCAAAACACACCGCTGCAGCAGCATACATGGCCTCCGAGGGAATCAACTGGGTGAAAACTCCACCAGAGTCACCGGACTTGAATCCGATAGAGCTTGTGTGGCACTCCATGAAAGACTTCATTCGAAAGGAGGCTAAGCCAGGCACAAAGGAGGAGCTCGTCCAGGCCATAAAGACGTTTTGGCAAACGAGAGTCACCGTCAACTTTTGTAACAGACTTATTTCAGGACTATCAAAAGTTCTGAAGTGTATTATCGAGAATGATGGCGGGCATAGTGGAAAATAAAAGTTGGTTGTCATTTAATTAAAAAAAAATTGCAAACGGCCTTTCTTGTCCTATTTTCTGTTTGATCTATTGTTAAGATTATACATTCGTACTGGTCTGTTTCTTTTATACAGTCTATGGTGTCTACATTAATTCAGGGCGCACTCACACTAGTGAGTGCAAGTGTACCGTGCTTGAGTACGGTACACTCAATTAATCAATATTAATTAATATTTTTTAAACATTTAATATTTTTCCCGGGAAGCAATGATTTTTAAAAGGCAACATTAGCTGAGCCCTGTTCATTTCAAGTAACACTAAATGCAACGAGGAGACATTATGCATATGGGTTCCCAATCCGACCATTTATTGTGTATGATTTTATCATTATTAGGGCAAAATAACTCAATGTATGTCCATCAACATTATAATGAATAGGCTATAGGCTTAATATTAGTTTACATCCAGCGTGCTGCGTGGACTTCATTACATCTGCTGCACCGCTGCTACCACAATTATGAAATGCTACATTTCTACAGTCTGTGACTTTGACCCTCATAAAAGTCATATTTTACAAATCTGCATTATATAAACTAACGAAATTCGTTAAAGCAAGTCATTTGGCGACTTCCAAGTCATTCAGTTAAACTAAGTCTGTTCAGCTGCTGCTGGAGAGGCTGCCAGCGTGAATGATCACTGGAGTAAAGAGTTGAATTAGTACATTTTTTTTACACAAGTATCTGTAGCAGGCTACTGCATGACTCAGGCATGACTCAGAAGAATATGCTTGTACTTTTTAATCATAGTGCGTTGTATTAATTGATCGGCTGTGTTGTGTGTTACCGGCGCAGCAAGCGTTATGTTTTCGCGCAACGTTTGTGTCGGAGGCACACTTGGGTTTTGAGGTAATGTGAGTGCGGGCCAGCGGGGGACGGGGGGCATTCGCTTTGAAAGACAATGGGACAGCACTGTAACCATCCCCCTCAACCCATCACCTTCGTGCTGGACACCTCCCCCACCGAAAATCAAGATCAAGACACTGTTTGTGCCCCCACTTTATCCAGCACATATGCTACTGTATGTAGTATGAGTTTTTCTAAGTGAGTGAGGTGTGTAGTTGTAGATGTGTGTGGTGCCCCCACTCTGTCCAGCACGTATGTGTGGTTGATTTTTCAGTTTTACACCAATAGTTAAGTTAGTTACTGTAATAATAATAACAAATCTGAATTTAAACTCAATTTGTCTGACTTATATTTATCTTTTTCATATAATTAATGCTCATTCAACTCTGTCTGGTCCATATCTGTCGCGGCATCAGAGTGCTCTTTCTCAGCCTTGCGCAGGCTGAAAACCTGGCTGCGCTGGACCATGTCGCAGGAGAGATTTGACTATTATGAAAGCTAACACTGACCCCTGGCTTAATGCATGCACTGAATAGACCGGGATTGTCTGGCACACTTTTCAACAGTTCTACAATTCACAAGTTAGCAGATGCTTTTATCCAAAGCGACATACAGTCTTCCATACCAAAGTCCACTTAACTACCCACCTCTCATTCTCAGCTTTAGCACTTTGGCATAATTTATGTGAACATATTCAGACCAGCATCGAATGAAAGGTTAATCACCCTTTCAATTTCTTGTTTTGTGTTTGTTTGTGTCAGTCCTGTGGCCCGCTTTCCCCATTTCGTATTATTTATCTGAGCCTAAAATTGAAATATATTTGTGTTAGAGTCCAAACTAATAAATAATCAGTCAGTAGGCTATATAATGTTTTGATTTGATTCGATGAATTTCGAAAGTCCGATCAGTAAAAATTCATAGACCATCAGAATGTGGGCTAGTTTGTGACAGAAGCGCCATCTCTTGGTCATGGCCTGGATTACAATGAATGAGGACAAGATAGACACGCCCAGGAGAAGGAGGGGGTTGTTCCAGCTGCTGAAACTCAGCTGGAACTTGGCTGGGAGTCAGCTGCCATTCAGCTGGCATTCAGCTTGGAGGGGAACTTTGAAGTGGCTACTACTGTAGTTACTACACAAGCGCAAACCTGCCTAGTGTCACTTAAAACATTTTATTTGTGAATATAACTTTTACATATGAGTTGAACATCTGCTGCCTTTTATGTGCTAGTTATAACATCTATTAATTCAGGCAGCAGTACACCAATGTAAATTATGAGTCTCTAGCAATTAACTATTTGTTATAAGTAATCCCATACAAATTCTTCTCTATTCAGGCTCTACCTGGCTGCATTGCATTACAATGAAAACTCAGAGTGTACACAGGCAAGGACTGCAGCAGGAGAACTACGGTACCAAGTAAAATTTCCCAAGGGCCAAGAGAGGGGAACATGTGGTGTCCATGGTGAAGACCAAATATACTACAGGTTAGTTAATTCTCAAGTACAAGTTTTCATCTCCATTTTAGTGTAGGTTTCAAAACACATTTGCCTCAGCACCAACTGAGTGACGAGGTGTAGGACTATATTAACAATGTGGTAAAAGTTAACATTCAAATTTTACTTTACTAACATTTTGTAAACAGATGAGACCATGTAAATTACTAAAATTACATGCAATGTCATGTGCTCTCCTGTGTTTCAGAATATGTAACTGAGCTCATGGACCTCCTCTTTAACGAGGTCGTCCATGACCCTGCACCCTTCGTTGCAGAGCTGATGGAAGTAGATGTTCCTGCATTCCTGTGCTCCCAGTATCAGCGACCTGAGAAGGCATATTCTATAGCAATGCATGTGTCCAGGTTCAGCCATCCAGGTCCAGCTCTGGATGAACATTCAGCTCCAACAGATGGAAGTGAATGTTAATCCAGATGTGGGAAGATCCAGTGTTCTTTCCATGTGCAGTTTTCAGTGACTTCCTGAAGCAGTGTCCGCATGAAAAAGGAAGGGCTGAATCTCTTGGAATTTCTTGAAAAATCTGGTGTCAAAGTGGCTTCCGAGGTACCCACGAGGTATGTTGTGTGTATTGTCACAAACCGGGCCAGTTAGTGGCAAAAAGGGAGTCCACACAAGAGATACCAAATCAAAATTAATTTATTATTAAATCATTTTAACTTGAAATTAAATAATCAGTAAATTACTCAAATAGAAAAGATTATACCAAACAAATATAAGATAAACTTATATAAAAGTAAAGCAAAAGGATGTGTGATAGGTTATGTTTAAAAGTCAGTCATGTGTGCAGTGTATGGATGAGTGAAAGGTGTTGTATGAAGTGTTGAATGCAGGAGGTAGCAATACTTAGGTTCACATGGCAGGTGGAAGCCTGAACCCAAGTCTCAGTCTGGAGGCAGCAAGAGAGAATGAACAAACATTTAGACAGCCCTTAAATCCCCAGTACTCATACACCACAGGTGAGACAAATTGGCCCGACGACCTGTCCCCACCTCCACCCAGGGAAGTCACACAGCCAATGAACAGACAGGGGCAGGCTGTCACCCCCCCCCCCCCCCCCCCCCCCCAAAGAAATGTGGTCCCACCACTCCTCCACCCCCACCCCCCCACCCAAATACACATCAAAATGCTGCAATGCCCATATTAATGCTAGTGCTTCCTTCTTGATCACTGAGTAATTGAGCTGGTACTTGTTAAACTTCCTCGAGAAAAAGGCCACAGGTTTTTCAACCCCGTGGTCTCCTGCCTGCAAAAGTACAGCCACTACTCCCACGTTAGACGCATCCACCTGCAGTGAAAAAACCTCATTCAACCGGGGAGCAGCCAACACAGGCGCTGCACACAAAAGTGCCTTGACATTCTCAAACGCCAGTCTACACCTGTCTGACCACACAAAGTGTGCCTCTTTTTTCAGAAGCGCCGTCAGAGGCTCTACAACAGAAGAGAAACTCCGACAAAAACTTCGATAGTATCCCACCATCCCTAAAAAGGGCATTAGCTCCTTCTTGGTGGTTGGAGGGGAATATCTAGCTATTACAGCCACCTTATCCTGCAACATACGCACCCGGCCCTGACCGACCTCCTTGCCCAAGTAGGTGACTGTGGCCTTCGCAAATTCACATTTTGCCAAATTAACAGTCAACCTTGCCCAGACCAATCTGTCAAACAATGCACAGATGCGCTGAATGTGTTCAGACCATGTATCACTGTATATTACGACGTCATCAAGATACACTGCGCAGCCATCCAGTGCTGCCACAACCTGGTTCATAAGGCGCTGAAATGTTGCTGGCGCATTGCGCAGGCCAAATGGCATAACAGTGTACTTGTACAAACCAGACGGTGTAATAAATGCACAAATTTCCTGTGCCCGCTTAGACAGGGGAACCTGCCAATAACCTTTTCAAGAGGTCAAACTTACTCACATAAACGGCAGACCCCACCTGATCTATACAGTCTTCCATGCGGGGAAGAGGAAACACATCTGGCTTTGTAACGTTATTAACTTTACGAATGTCAGTACATGGTCTAAAAGTTGTGTCCGGCTTATTGACCAACAGACATGGCGATGCCCAACTTGAAATGCACGGCTCAGCAATATGATTGTCCAACATATATTGAACCTCTTTGTGTAGAAGCTTGCGCTTTTCTGATGAAACTCGATAAAAACGCTGCTTTACTGGTGCGGCATCACCAACATCCACATCATGTTCAATAAGATGCGTGCGAGAAGGTTCATCTGAAAACTGGACAGGATAGCTTTTAATAAGAGCAATCAACTCTGCACGTTCATCATCCAAATTTGCCAACATGTAATCCAAACTTTTCAGTGACTGAATTTTTTTAATCGCCCTTGCAAAACCACATCAGGAGTCGCACTCCACGCGCGCCGGGTAGAGCAGCCCAAAACGTATCCCCGGTATCTCACGGAGCTGGCGTCAGACATCATTAAAGGCGGCTCAGGCACGAGCCGTCCTTGGAGTGTGGTCGGGGAAGATCCTCAGGAATTCCCACTAACCGTATGTTATTGCGCCGAGATCTCGTATCCAAATCCTCGCATTTATTGTCCAGTCTTATCAGCTCTTTTGACAGATGCTCCACTTTAGCTTGTAGGGTAGTAATGTCGTCAGTGCAGGAGGAAAGGGATGTTTCCATTTCACCTACAGTGCCCTTCAGAGCGCACACATCAGCCTGGATGTTTGTAATACTGTCAGATAACTCCGACTTCACTGTCCGTAGCTCAGTCTTAATGTTTGACAAATTCTCGGTCAAGGCCGCTTGAAGCTCGGTTTTGAAAATAGCCGCCATCTCGACACGGAGTGAAGAGAGCAGCTTGGCCTTAAAGCTGGGGAGAGGAGTGCCGTCTGCGGCTCCGTTCAAGCAGGAGAGGGAGCCACTACGAGGCGGGGTTGCGGCGGGCGGAGTGGGCCACGGTGGTTGTATAGCTGGTTCAGCTTGTTTTGGAGGCATTTTGATCGGTAAGAGGTTGGCGTTAAGTTGATATTATGGTGGTGGGGAAAACACACACCGAAAAAAGACGAGAAAAGATACAAAAAGTGTGCCTAAAATAGACTTTGTGGAGGTTGTTGCAGGAGCTACACCGGAAGTCCAAAGATAAACTTCTCTAACCAATTCTGAATCTCATCAGAGTTCCCAAGTCAATGTAACAGATCCCATGCAAGTGTAAAATAGTTGTAAAAGTTCTTACATATGGCCACATATAAAGGCAGCTCAAAAACAAACATTCTTTTAAAATAAAAAATAAGAATTAGAATTACAACCCGCCTACATCCAAAATTGTGAGTAATACTTCTCCTTCAAAATGTAAAATCTAGGTCACGAAATAAATTTAAATTCACCAAGCGGCAAAAACAGAACAAAACAGGTCAAATAAGCATGAATGGGATGGGTACAGGCTACTTCCTGGAACATGATATCAAATGTGTAGTATAAAAACATGAAACGGGTACAGGCTAATTCCTGGATTGCTAAAGTAAACAAACATGACAGGATATATCGGGTACAGGCTATTTCCTGGAAAACTGTAACAAACATACATGATTAAGCAGACGGGTGAATAGCCTACCTGAATTTGTGGGGGCACACCAGACAAAATGATGGCGTTATTAAGGCAAATGTTCACGTTACCGTCCGTGTTGTCTGGCCACCTTTTGTTCATTATTAATAAACAAAGCAACTGCTGGAGGAACTGACAATTTGACTGGACCAATCACTGCCCTTGTGGTCCGCTTTGCCATGACGCGTAGTTAGGATTTTTTGGAGGTGCACGTCAGGCTACAGCGTAGGGGTCTACGTCGATGCAGAGAGCTCTGCGTAGGTACACCGTCGTTCCAACGCAGAAGTATAAATCAGCCTTCACACCATCTCCCTGCGTACTTACTGCTGTCCCTTCCTCCTCACCCTCTTTTATTGCCTCAGCTGCCGCTGCTACGTCAGCTGCCACAGCTAGTTGAAGCCTGGAAATATTGAAGGCAAATAAATTTTCACACTGATGGACGTCTGTTCACTTTCCATATGAGATTCTTAAGTGTCAACACCGTTTTGATAATAATTGTCTGTGGTCCAGACTGTAGGCCTATCTCCTCTCCAGGACGAGACCTTGATGGATCTAATTGAAACTTCTGTATTCAGAAATATATACATTCTCTGAAGTTTTACAACCATTCCTGGAGAGGCGCTTGCTGAAATAAAAACAAAGAAAGACATGAGGACACAACTATTCAAAGATGGAATAACTTTTAATGAGTCTGAATCATACAGCACCGCCATAAAAGTTCACCACATCTCAGCTTTTTATAAAGACATTATATAAGTTGTCAAATTATTCTAATACATATAGTTATAAATGATAGTATGGAGACAGATATACAACACTTTACCCAGAGAGAGAGAGTGAAGGAGAGCAGAAGAGAGAAACAATGATTTATTATTGAGTAATGATGGCTTTAACATATTTAGCTTATGTATTTTGTATGGGAAACATGATGCAGGAAAACAGTTGAGAGGGAGAGTGAACGAGTACATGAGCCACTCAGAGCGTATAAATAGCATAGGAGAAAAATAGAGAAATGTTCCAGATGGGTATAGAAAGAGTATGTTGAGAAAACAAAAAAGAGAAATAACACAACATATGTCAAAATCCAACAGATAGAAAAAAAGAACCATTTCCCTTAAACCTGATGCCATTAAGTACAACAAAGACCCAGTCAAGGAAAGCTTAAGGCTGTGATTACACAGGACACATTTAGCAGCATGTAAGTCTGTTACTAATATTTGTCAGTGAGTTTGAGGTGCACTGATTTTGACCTCCAGGAAGCTTGCATGAACTAGTGCAGGCACAGATGCTTTTATTGTTTCAGAAAAGTGTCCCTAGGTTCCAAAAATGTGTCAGGTCTGCTGTAAAAAGGCTGTCTGACTCAAAGGACTGTCTACATAGGTGTGTCAGAGCCTTGAAGGTAAGCAGGCTGAACCTCATTTGTGATTCACAGCAGTGAATGGTGCAGTCTGTGGAAATGTGGAGTTTAAACATTTCTTCTGCACTTTCTTCCTAGGCAGGCAGACTGTAGACATCTGTGGGATCACTCATTTACCTTTTCAAGATATAGCTTTCTTCTGGATAACTGATGCTATGTGACTAAATCAAGGAATAATGTACAAAGATCGCAAATGGGGCTAGCTAAACCTGTTACTGCTCCTAGTCTCACTGAGATAAAACCTAGCAGCACATCGTACATTTAGGAATAGTTGTGCACCAATTCTGTATTACGTCCATATTTGAGGATTTTTTCAAACTCATAACGTTTTATAGCATTTAGTGACAATGTTTGTTTTCTCCATGTTTCAACATACAGATTCTACAATATCATGGCAGATTTGCCACAGGACACAAATTCTGTTCCCAGCTGGAAGGTTGGATGAGCTACACATCCATCTACCACCCTTTAGTCCTAGGCACTAACTTCCCACCTCACTACTGGTCAATGAAGTACACACTCATAGGTGTTTTAGGTTACTATATAGGGCATTTAAGGTTACTTAAAGACCAGGATGCCATTGTCCATACATTTATATGTAACTGGTCTTTTGTCCCTGAATTGGGAAATAGTTGTGATTAGTAAAAAGTAGCATGTCTTAAGTATCATAACTAAAATATATATGATGAGGATTTATCTTCTTCTTTTGCCAGTGACATTGTTAATATCATCAGCTAGGACACCTAATTGATTAACTGAAAGGACGCCGCCCCTAGGTCTACAAACCTTGTCCTTGAGAAGTGTGAGTGGGCCCAAACTTCTCAAGCATTGTGCTAATTTAGACTGGGCAACTTCAGTGACGTTTCAGTATTCAGTGAATATCACATGGATGAATTAACCTCAGTCTGAATTTCGAATTTCTCACTTCACGTCTGACGAGACTGACAACAGAAATAAATTTGACAATCCAAAGGGCTGATTTACTGCAGTCTACAGTTACTTTGTGACTGAAATTGATAACACTTATATGATTTCACATTGCTAGCTTGCCTTCTGCACCTTTAAAAAGTAATACTTTGAGTCTGTGAGAAATGAAAGGTAACCACAGTGAGATTTCCTGTTAGTATACCTCTGTCACATCATTGCATTGACTAAATGTAGGAAAGATCAGCATGGAGTACTGTGTTAACTTTTTGTCTTTTTTGGCTAGAGTTAGAAAGAGTTCAGTGATATACTGAAGACAGTTTAAAACTTTAAAGCACATATTATAACTGCTAAAAGACAATTATCATAGTTGAAAAGAGTTGCAGAAAATATTGAACTTGTAAGTAGAAACCAGGTCACATCAGTGTTGGCTAATTGGGCTTGCATTGCACTTGTACTTAGAAGCTACTAACTATCTCACGTAGGACAAATATATCATTTACTCAGGCTGATGAGCTACTTGTTTAGTACTGCTCACACCATAAACCTAGCACAGAATCAATGGGAACGACACACAAATGTCAAAAGAAGAAGACAACCAATGGGGAAAAAAAGAGAGTCACTTAACATTTTCGGAAACTCGTCTTTGCTCCTCCAGTGGTTTAACTTCTCATCCGGCTTTGACATCACTGTTGGGTGTGGTTAGAAGTACAAGAAAACATAGCACTAACCACACCCAACTGAGGTCAAACAGTTGAAACTTTCAATCAGAACTATATATTCTACAGTAGTGATAGTGATTGTGTTTTGGGGGAGGGAGACAACTAGTTCATCCAATAAATTAAGACAATCTGTGCACTAGAATGCAGCTCTGAAACATTTTGTTCATCTAAATGTTTCAGAGCTACTTTTCAACCCCAATAGGTCTTCAGTCAACATCAGGCAAAATTCAGGAATTATAATCCTCAAAAAAGAATACGGTTTTTACTTCCAGTGAATCGGCTATCCTACGCCAGGATTGGATGTGCTCATACCTATCTTTTTCTGTACCTGCAATATTGTTCTTATGCTCCAACATGTTCAACTTTAAATGAGTCTGTCTTTATGTCTATTCAAGACCGAACAGCAGGTCCATCTTCCTGGACATACTTCCTCTAAGAAGCCAGTCTTTATTTTTTGGAACTTGCTTTTTTCCTGGCATTTTGGCTTTCATTGCTATCTGTGAAAATGCAGAGAGAAAGGCGACATGGATATAGACAGGGGTACGACATACAACAAAGGTCTGTATGTTGTCATTTATGTGGTATGCATCTTAACAGCAGGTTACCAAGGTGACCTGGAACCATAGACTGTATAGAAGAAATGGACATCACCCATTGGTTTGTGGACTACTGCTCAGAAGCCAATAGTTTTGAATTTGAGCATCGCCATCTTGAAAATTCTAGGTGCATGCTGGGAAAAATAAAAACACGGATTCTACTTATATGGGCATGAGGCGGGGCCATGGGTGGAGCTGGGAGGTTGCTATGGTTGCGAGGGCTGGATCTCGAGGACATTGTGCAATCAACCTGTCAATCATGATGTAGCCCCACCCTAATGCATACCCTGCTTTATCATCACATATAAAATCAGGGAGGCCAAAATGTCCCAAATGAACATCATACTGCATTGAAGAAGGCTTTAAACTAGCGATTGAGACCATAAACACATTTTGAAAACGTTTACTGAGGTTAGAAATCAAGTGAGAAATTGGTGAATTCTCCATTGACTTGTATAGAGACGGATGTCCTTTTGACACCAAAACAGTCGCCCCCTGGTGGCCTTTTGATAGAATGCAGTTCTAAGTTACTTCCGCGTTGACCTCATTTCAGAGGACTGGAACTACCCACCTGCCTGGAACTGATTAACCTTCAAAACTAAGCAGTATACCAAATCTTAGGGGTGTGACTACTCTCTGAACTACTTATGCACATCTCTATGCTACAAAAACAGTGTAGTGTATCCAATTTTGGTGAGCTGTGTGCATGAAAAGTACTACACATAACAAATAAGTAAACCCAAGCACCTTAAGACCTTATTAGTACAAGACTTCCTGGAGGACATTCATTATAAGAGGAAAAAAAATAAATAAATAAATAAATAAAGCATTCACAGTGAGAGAAAAATGTAATGTACAGTAATGTAAATATTTTCCACCACTTTTTGTATACACTTGTCTTTCGTCGTTGCACTTCCTGAAGAGCTATTGTAGCTGAAATGAGTTACTGTATCTGTTGAAACTCCATCTTCATAAATATGTATACTTGTGAAATATAACTGTTTAATGTGGTTAAAGTTAGATCAGAAAATAGCCACTAATAATTACAGTAGTAATGGTATCATACAGTAGTTCTGAGGCTTACAGCATGTCTACACAGGCCACATAGCAGCTCAGGTTCCATGTGCGTATCTGTATTTTAGGTTTCAAGTCTGTTTTTATATATTTTACGCACGTACAGTGACTGTGTTTCGAATGCCTAGTTCTTCCAAAGCTTATATGACCTACACTCAGCCCTGTACCTGAATGCCTCCTGTGTAGACACAACAGAACAATTGCTGCTGCTCAGTCTACGCTTTCTGTGTAGACACAGTGTTAGAGAGAAAAGCTGGAAAATTTCACACTCTGGGCAAGGTTTCACACAAGCACCTTTGCTGTAATATCATTTGAAGGTATCCTGACATTGTATTAATAATTTACACATTAACATATAATGTAATAGAAACTCAAGGCTGCTTTTCCCAAATTGGAGAAGCAAAACCAAACTGCATCTGTTCTGTCTGGATATATTGTTACAATTACAACTTTAATGCCAGGTAGAAATTTGGAGTTTAGTTATTTAGCAAAATGGTGCTTTTGAGAAACTAGTTCTTAGAAAACAACATCAGATACATGACATTCAAACATCAGTACACTGAATATTATGACAGTGGCTTACATGGCTTACATCTCATAGCTATCAGGCCACGCCTAACCTTTCTCAGTCTTTTTTACCTTTAGAGACAGAAGAAAAACTGTGGTCCTTACATATTAACATATTAATACTGTTATGGCTATCATCTATCATTTAGGACACAAGCTGAGCAAAGGTTCATCATTTTGTGGTAAGGGTGGCTCATCTATGGTCATGTGTCAAGCTAATGGAAAGAGTGATTGAGGATTGTTTTGTGTTGAGTAAAAAGACAAAGATTGCATTTTTATTAATTTTTACTAATTTTTCCAAGATGTTAGCTAAAAATGTTGAGTTGTGGGAACAATGACCATTTGCTTGCTGACCCAACATTTAGCCTCTGACAGTATGTCAGGTTATCAAACATGTATAGTATACCCAGCTAACAACCCCATGTGCCATCACTGTTGATATTTGGACCAATGGTATTGCCCCGAAATGTCTGACAAGTGTGTAAGGATGGAGACAGATGTGTGGGTGCTCAGTTGAGCGAGTGAGTCTAACCATATCTTAGCTGTTTCTGGCAAAACTGTAAACACCAAAGTCAATTTATCAGGCCTCTCAGAGTAAAGCTGTGTTAAGTGGAAAACATACAATGCACAGTGTAATACAATAAATTACAAAGAAAGGATCCCAAAATGGCCAAAATGAAAGTTACATGTTGATAATGTACGGAACAGTCCAACATTTTGAGAAATTTTGCTAGCTTGTGCTCAACTGATGCTCTGTTGAGAAGACAGTTTTGGAATTGTTTACAGATGTATTTTTTCTCTTTTGTGGGATCTAGGCTAGCAATTTCACCCTGTTCCCACTCGTAATGCTAAGCTAGGCTACACGCAGAGTTTTAACTGCTATCAGTCTTCTTTGGGTATGATGGTAGACAAAAGTAAATCAAAATATTGAGCTGCTCCTTTAAGACCGAAGAACAAGAACAGCTGATCCTAAACCAGTGCTTGAACTCTGAGCAGGTTAAAAAACCATAACCCAGCTCATACATTACCATCCCATGACCAACAAAATGTACTATGAATGTAAATTATTTAAATGTGATTATCTTGTTAAAACGTTGAAAAGACAGTCTATAACTAGATGAAGTAAATAACAGTACATACAACTGGAAAGAAAAATTATCAAAATATCTACTGGCTTTCACTTAACCATATAACAACACATCGAGAAGCTAAAAATAATCAAACTCAGGAAAAGGAAATAAGTTAACATAGCCTATCTCAAGATGTAGAGATTTACAGTATATACATTCTTTTTAAAAGTAACAAGATTTTGTTCATTGACTGGTAACTCAGTCATCTTTCAGTTCAGACTTTCTGTTGCCACAAAGCTGTTTTGCTTGATCATGTCTCAGGATCTGACGTCCTGATGATCCTGAGGAATCAGACTACACAAAAAGGCTTCTTTTAAGTCATCCTTAAAGGCTTTCTCTCAGCCAATTGTTTGTCTTTTTAATGGTGACCAGTTTTTTCCTATCCAGTGGCAGAATATTCCAATGGCTTTGAAGCATGGCAGTCCACTCTTTGATTTAAAATTAAAATAAATAAAAAATAAATTGAATATGCCTTTAAAAACAAAAAGAAAAAAGAAAATGTTACTTCATATTGGGTAGTCCAACATTCTTGTCAAGCTGCAAGGGATACAAAAAAGCTTTTTTTGTTTTTGTTTTTTGCCCATGGTTCTTTTTTTTTAAATATGATTTTTTTTTTCAAGGGTTTTTTGCAATACATAGAATGCTGCAAGTAGGTTTGTTGTAAGAAAGAAGAGGGAAATTTACAGCCAGTGTACATTTTTAAGCAGGTAAACAAAATGTAAAAGTGCTCTTATTTTGAAAGACTATTTTTTTTGAGTGTTTAGAAAGAAGTAGGAGGCACTTAGGTCCATCTCTATGGCGACAGATGGTCATTCAGGCCACGCTTCCGGGCTCAGGATTGGAAGGTCTGGTCAGGCTCTTGCAGAAGTGAACATCTCAGTGGGCTAACATGAGGCCAGGACTAGAAGGTGTATTTATGATGGCTTTGCAGATGAAAATATTGAAGTGTGCTGACATTGGACTAGCACTTGAAAACACAATGGCTGCTGTACATGACATGACATTTGTGCATGCTGTCCATTCTTGGTAACCCTGTTCCTTTCAATGAACAACAGTGTTGAAAAATGAAATGTGGTTCTTCTGCCAGGTTCTCTTGTTGATTGACATCTAAAATGCTGCGATTTTCTCTTAACATTTTGCTCTTTCTTTGATGTTTGTATCAGGGCAATTCTGGTGGCCGTCACAATACTGCTGCTGTACTTCAGCAGTAGTCATAGCTCAAGACAGTTCCCTCCAAAAATGATGCAGCATTTCAGTTTCAGCATTTTCACGCATCCGAGCCTATGATGATCTATTTGGAATGAAGAACTTCATCAGAAACAGTCAATGTTTCACACTAGAACAGTAGGTCATTAAATAGCAATAGAAATAGATCCTACCAGATTTAATTAACAGACATATTTAGGGGAGTCATGTCATTATGGTGATACTATAATGATGTTCTTGAACATTGGCCATGAACATGTTCAGGTTTTACATGTGAGGAAATCCCCAGGAAGTGAAATTACAGGCAAACAGACAAGCCTTGGTAAGATATCCTGGAATATACAAGCATCCACAAAAGACAAACAAACAAACAAAACAAAAAATATATATTAATTTCAGTTACTCTGGTTTTGCCAAGGGACACAGAATAACACGTATAACACTTTTGGGTTGATCAATATAATCTACAACAGGATATTTATCAAGACAAACCAAGACAGACTCTACCAGACGATGTGAGGCTTCTTCAATACGTGGATGGAACCAAAGCTGCACCGTTCTAGACAAGATGAAATGAGGATGTATAGGTGAGGGAATGATGGTACCTTCATTACTATGGTTAAGAAAACCAAACCAGCATAATCCCTACCAGTACAATCAGGTAAATCTAGTGGTAAACCCATACTTCACGGTCAAGTCTTTTTAGTCATGAGTTCAGTCTGGAAAGGGGAAAGACAAGACCACAGATCAGACCATTTATGTAGGTAAGGTCCAAGACAATTCCTTTGATTATAATGTGATACAATGCAATGTAATCCAGTTCATTCCAATCCTGTTAAACAAGCATCACACCACTATAGTTTGTTCAATCCAATCCTTATTTGTCAGGCAGTTGGATGCAAGGTACGGTCCCGTTTCTCATCATTCCATGTCAGACCCAGATTTCCACTCCAAGGCATTCCATTTCCTTCTGATCCAGTATACTCATTTATATTCCAGTAAGGATTTAGTCCAGCCTAAAACATATCGCATTCCAATCCACTATGTTTCTATCCCAGTATGTCCAGATAGACTGGTGTGGCTTTCATCAGAGTAAACAATATCTTCTGAATGTCCTTAACATTGAGGCGCTGTTGTGGCTCCCTCTGCCAGCAGCCCAGCATCATATCGTAGACTTCCTTGGGACAGAGCCTGGGGCGCTCCAGTACCCTACCCTGCGTTATACACTCTATCACCTGGAAATACAGAGAGACACATGATTAAACAAGTAATCTGAAATGCTGCACAAATGCATTGCGTCAAATAAGGTCTTTGATATTTGTTTCATAAGACATTAGGGGTGGGTATCATTTAAAAAAGTATGATATCAGCACCAATCCAAGTACGCTTAAGGTGATACTAATACCAACTGAGTACTTCATTAGATACTCATTCTACATTTAGTGCACTTGCTTTTATCCAGTGTAACAGGTGTGTAGTGTAGACACACAAACTTAAATTCACCATCACAGACGGGTTGCAGCTGCTGTTTGCTGTGGGCCAATCACATGTTGTAATAAATCAAAGAACGCTTGTGTTGATTGGCTGTGAGCAAGTCCATACAAATAGTCATATTTTCTAGCTCTGGGTGCAAAAAGGATCAATTGCCAATATTGTTTTACCGGAGACATTTTGATACCAATGGTATTGAACTATTTCGGTTGATACCTTTAAAGGTATTGAATACCAATATCCAGCCCTGTTACACATGCACAACATCATTCAACAGCTGCAAAACTTTATTACACATTCTCTAACCATTCCAATTCAATTCCATTTTATACAGCGCCAAATCATAACAAATGTTATCTCAAGGCACTTTCACATAGAGCAGGTCTAGACAGTACTCTCTAATTTCACAGAATCAAAATATTGGCCATTAAATTGTGATTCCGTTTTTTATACACCAAAGAATAGGTGTCTGTCACACTAATCACCTTGAGATTTATCCATGAATCTAAAATTCACTTTTTGCTCTAATGACTACCCAAAGTCATTTATTTCCCCAGAGAGCAAACACATAATGGATCTACAGGGAGTTATGCTTGTTGATGAATACTTACTGACTCAAGTATTACTTCACCATGTGCTGAGTTTGCTGCCTTCCAAATTCCCCTTTATGGTCATACTTTACACTCACTCACTACCTCACTGATGGAGGACAAGCACAGATTTTCAGTTTAAAAGATAAAATGGCCTTGTTCTTCAGGCAATGCGAATGCCAATTATATTTATCTTTTTCTAGTAGTATTCCTTATTTGGCATTTTAATAAATCCCCCAATGCCTGAAGATTTTTTGAAAGAATGCAGAGAGTGTTTGACATGCAGGTCCAAGAACCTCATGATGTTCTTGAAAAAGAAACAAAATAATGGCATAAAATAGTCTTTTCTGCTCTATTAAGCCATCTTACTTATCTCCTGTTATTTTGTTTTTGTCAATTACACATAATCATCAGTGTGTAGGAGCCATGAAGGAGGGCACATGTTCAACCAGCCTTGAAGGACAACTTGTGCCTCTTTTACAGGTTGCAAACAAGCCTACTGGTTAGACACAATGGTGTTTGGATAATAAATATTAGTAATATGTGCTTATAGATCATTTAGATAATGACAACATATAAAAAGGAGAATACATAGTTGATTGTGTACCTCATTATTTGCCAGCTGGAACCATGGTTGTTTGCCATAAGTGAAGATCTCCCACAGAATGACTCCGAAGCTCCACACATCACTCTCTGTGGTGAACTTCCTGTACATGATGCTCTCTGGAGGCATCCAGCGGATAGGCAGCATGGTGTGACCTCCCACCTGACCACACACACACGCACAGACGCACACACACACACACACACACACACAGGAGAAAGACTACGGTTAAATATAAAAGTTGTCCTATGCTTCAAGTCAGTTGACTTTTTTGATATCAAACCAAGACCTCCATCTTTCCTTTATCCTAACCAAGAGCTGTGAGTTCCTAAACACAACTATACAATACTTGAAACATGCTTTGTTTCAACAAGCAGATTTTGTATTGATTTTTTATTGTTAATAAAGTGAAAGTCTGTCTGAATGAGTTGCCAGATACAATTCCTAAAAATGAGTCCTCATTATATAAAAAAACCATCTCAAGTGGCATTACATTTCTCTCTTTAGACATTTCCTGTTGTAAATTAGAAGTAGTATAATAAAATGTGAAGTACTAGTATAGAATAGTGTCGTATATAAACACCAGCATGGTTTCTCTATTACACAGAAAACTACAACTTGAACGTCTTGATGGTTGGCTTCAAAAAGATCTTTCCTTTTTTGGGTGCGTTCTACTTACTAAGATGAAGAATTTATCTAGACTCATCTATCCAGCTTATTCATTAGATATACCTGACACATTAATCAAGAAAATGATTCAGGATAACTTCAACTTTACATGAAAAAGTATTATTATTTAAGGAGACGTGATATTGTGAAATCTGTTCAGGAAGTAGATCTAATATAAATGACTTTGATCCAATGAGCGGTGCCATCAAAATAAAATGGCTACAAACCTTATTAAGTCAGCATGCCTTTGACTAATAGAATCATTTCTTGTGGAATTGTCTTCACTTCTAATGATCAAAGTTTTCTGATTTGAACATATGAAAATAAAGTTTGGTCTCAAATTGGAGGACAAGGGGATGGAATAACTATTTAACTGTTTTGGCAAAAAAATATCAGACATAAATGTCACTTCTTTAAAAACTATTCCTTTATTTGCTGCATATCTAAATCAAATAAAAATGCTCCTTTATTAATATCTATGTACCTGCAATCAAAACAAAACAAAGAACATGTGGAGGTAAGAATGTCTTCTCTATTTAATGACACCATGTAGAGCATACAGTGCATTCATCATTATTCATCTGCTCTCTCCTGCTCTCTGACTGCTGTGAAATCATGAAGCAGCTTGACTAATTTAGTGAAATATGTGCTTCCTAATCAAGACTCACATAATGAATGACCTCCAGTGTGCTGCTGACAAATTGTCCTTCCTGTTCTATCCCTCCTCTAATTCCCCATCACCTCTTCTTTCCCCACTGCTGTCTTTCTTTACCCATAACCCACCATGAATGACTTATTGCTTCAATATTCAATAAGCACCAATAGAAAACTTTAATTCAATTGCTTATTAGTGATAATTATTATGTTAACCTCTCCTGGCTTTTTCTCTAGAATGATTACTGTATACTGACTTGAGTACATTTACATTTGCTCCAGGTTATAAGAAGTCAATGAAAGCTGCAGTAATAAAACATCATTTTATTCTGTGTTTAAGTGACAACATTTTGGTCAGAAAACCAGAAGTACATAATATGACATCACTGCTACCACCTGAACCTTTCTTGAGAAGTCACACACAACAATGGTTGGTAGTTATGTACAAATGTTTACAGCTTTAGCAGCAGAGTAAAAGCCATCAGGTAAGTGTTATTTTAATAAACTCCTGGTGTACTTACAAACTTTCCAATGCATGGATTTATGAGTAAAGACCCTATTTGTACTACTGTAGAAGTTTGATAACAATCCAGGCATTATTAGTGGGTCATTTACCAGATACACTGGTGGTTCCATTAGTCCTGTACTAAGCCATTCAGCTGATGGATGTAACTCCACCAATTTGAGACCAAATGACAAAAAATGGCTGAGGCGCTGATTAGATAGACATCATGGTGCATATGACGCTAGGTTGAAAATACGCCGAACCATCGCTTTAAGGGATCACCAACAACATTAGGATGTTGGATACCATGAACATCTGTACAAAATGTAACACCTATGCTTCCAATAGTTGTTAAGACATTTCACTAAAAGCCAGAGATGTCAGAGATGTGGTGTTAGAGGAAAAAGTCAGCTGATCACTAAACTCAGGAATCATCTTCTAGAATTCATACATGTCTGTTTTGTTCTGTGTTTTAAGAAAAGTTTTGGTACTTAATATGACATCACTGCTACCAACCAGAATGTGGATATATCTCATACACATAAGCACACACACAAGTTCTAACACACAGCAATGTGAAGGGTTAGGTAGACTAACCTTGTGAAGACTTACAGAAAACGTTTGACCTCTGTCATTGCCAACAAAGGGTATATAACAAAGTATTGAGATGAACTTTTGTTATTGACCAAATACTTATTTTCCACCATAATTTGCAAATAAATTCTTTAAAACTCAGACAATGTGATTTTTTTTGGATTTTTTTTCTCATTCTGTCTCTCATAGTTGAGGTATACCTATGATGAAAATTACAGGCCTCTCATCTTAAGTGGGAGAACTTCCACAATTGGTGGATGACTAAATACTTTTTTGCCCCACTGTACATACAGTGATTGTGAGTGAGCACATTTCACTCCAGCTGCATGTCTGAATGATCTGAGTCATCCAGTGATCCTCTGTATTTTGACACATGCTGACTACTTAAATAGTATAGAGTGACATCGCTACACTCTTTGTTGTCTAAAACCCAGTGAAACAAACAATTTGCATTTGTTTTGTTTTTAGAACATTAGTTGATTTCTGGATTAAATTAAAGACATTATAGTTCAAAGACACATGTACATTTAGTTTGTATCCAAGAGAAAATCACTAAATGCAAAAGTTGGAAGTGACCATTTTCCTTGTTCAGTAAACTTTTTAGACTCTTGGTTGTGGTCACAAAATATGACTCTGTCCACGATATAACGAAATTCTCCAGGTGTGAGATATGAAAATCTGTTGAAAATATGTAATTTTTCTCAAACAACACTTATTAAAAGTGTCATGTGACCTACCATGATTTAGCCTTGAGGGGTGCAGAACTTTTGAAATAAAAGTCTAGAGTCATAGAACATCTTAAGGTTTCACAAGTTTTACTACTTTTATTTAATGTCAGACTTTTTTTTTACGTTGTTCATTTAGGACTTTGATTGTTTTTTTATAGCTGTGTGTTTTTATGTGATTGTGAAGAACGTTGCGAGTGCTATATAAATCTCAATCTCAGGATTAGATTGCTAAGGATGTTAAATATGTTGTTCAGTATCAGGCCAGCTAGAAATAAAGTCAAGACAGAGCAGTCCTCCTGACCAATGGACAAGGAGGAGGAGCGTATTGCCAAGATGGATTTTGGATAAATGTGTATAAACGAATGTAAAAACACCTAATATTCGGAAAATGGTAAATGGACTGTACTTACGGTAAAAACCAGTGTATAAATTGCACCGTTGTATAAGACTCAGTCTATTGGGGGGGGGGGGGGGGTGCATTCTTGTCTTATGTATGGCTGTTGGGCTTGGGATCAATGCAGTCAAGCTGATTTCCATATCCTCAGTCTTTATATGTGATCAGAAGTCTTTGTTTTGCTTCATTTAGTTCCACTCTGATTGGTCAGTAGCATGCTGAGTGTAATTGCAGGTGGAAAGTGACTCAGTGAATCAGCTCTCTGTTTTATTAGCTGTAAATAAGCAGAATTCTACCTGACTGTAAAGAAGATAATAGTGAGACAGCACTAAGCGTATTTTACTATTATTATTCTCATGTTTCATATTTGGTGCTCAGGCTTACCATTGGCCTTAGGCTAACAGCTGGCCTCAGGCTAATCTAGCCCACTTTCCACAGTGCAGCAGTTAGGTCACAGCTATGGGACAGTGTTCATGGGGGGGAAATTTACAGCAAGAACAACTCAGCAGATGCTTGGTGAAGTTATCAACCATGGATCCTGTTTCTGTTAAAGGTAATAACTGTTCCAACATGCTATGTCCTCTGTGTTGGTTGGTCTTTAGAAAACTAAAAGACAGAGAATGACACAGAAGATTATTTTTACTCATGAATTTCTGATTTCTAGTCACAGAACACTTCTGTGACAAAATATGGAATGAGGTGGCAGAAAGGATTTATGGAGGACATGCTGCCCACAATAATGTCATTACAGGAATTCCAATGTTTTTGGGGTAAATATCTGTAAATTGAATATCTTTGGGTTTTGGAGAAAACAAAGCGTTACATTTTGTACAGATGTTCATGGTATCCAGAGAATACATCCTAATGTTGTTGGTGATCCCATAATTTCGGCATAATTTCGACCTAGTGTCATTTGCACCATGTCTATCTAAACACCACCTCAGCCCTTTTTTTTCATTTAGTCGCAAATTGGTGGAGTTAGAGCTATCAGCTTAGTACAGGTGCTAATGGAACCACCAGTGTATCTGGTAACAAACTTCTACAGTAGTACAAATAGGGTCTTTACTCATAGATCCATGCATTGGAAAGTTTGTAAGTACACCAGGAGTTAATTAAAATAACACTTACCTGATGGCTTTTACTCTGCTGCTACTGCTAAAGCTGTAAACAACGTTGAAATCTCGTGCGATCACTGAAATATCGTGTGGTCGCACAAGATCCCGCACATGTTCCCATTAGCACATTCAGCAGGTTTAAATGTATTGAGGTTTATGAATAACTTCAACATATCATTTTCCCATCAGTGCTCGGCTGTGCTTTGTGTTTAGTGATAATTAGCTAATTCTAGCACAAATAGACGTAGTTCTGAGATGTCTGCTTTTACTGTGACATCTAGGACTCATCGATTTGAATAAATCTCTCATCTGTGCTGGTCACCAAAATACCACAGATATTTTCAAGGTCTAGAGAATATTAAAGAGTTAGAGCGCTGGTTGCACTGGTGATTGCTACTCCCTGAAAACACAGCCCTCTATCTTTCAGACCTAACCCGAACCCAAACAGCTCAACATCCTGCTGTATAAAGAAGATGTATAACTGTGTGTGTATAACTGAACCACTGAACCAGTTCACTGCTAATAAGGGTTAAGTTAAAAGAGAGACAGTCAGCCTTTTCTGGTGCTGTCTAACAGCTGCCCTGCTGGGACTGAAGCCCGGCCATTAAAAAGAAAACAGTCCACAGAAGCTACTTAGGATGATGGGACTCAATGGAGTCATTGACATTTACTGCCAAAAACAAATGATTTCCCTCTATGCCAATTACAGTTCTGAGAGAGTCTCCTGAAAATCCTGCTGAGCCTCTGTTGCCATCGTCTATGGAGACAAACCTCTTTTACATAGGCTGGAAATGTGTAAGTGGGCTTCTTCATTTTCTCTATCTGGGACCCACGTGAGATCTTAACATCTCGTCTAAGGTAAAGGCTAATAAAAACATAACAAATCTTTAAAAATGAATCATTTAGAGAAGTGAATCATGAAGTCTGACTGTCAGTCAAGGTGGCAATCTCTTGTCCTGTAGCTCTTATACACTAATAGAATCCAATAACTTCTCCATCTTTTACCTGTCAGGATTCTCTACTTAATGGAGGTGCAGGTGCTGGATGATGGAGTGCATATATGACACTTTCCTAACACGGTAGCTGTATAGTAAACTACAATGATTTGTCTCTCTCTGTGGCCAAACTCATTTATTCATTCTGTCGACAAAAACATGTTCATTTAATTGACCCATTCATTCCTGCAGCCTCCATCTCTGATATAAAGGAAGAGGCAAAGCTGTTGTATTTATCTAGTCCTTTAAATCAGAGATGGAGGTCAATGTATTAAGAATACATGACTTTCAGGTAGAAGACTTCATTTAATTATCATTCATCGAAATTCATTAATCAATTCATTCATTCATTGATGACCAATTGTGAATTAATTAATCAATCAATGGAGGTGGTGGCCCTATAATTGTATGAGTGCATAACATTATCAAGTGCAGTGTTATTCCTACAGTAATCGTCAAGCAAAGACCCAGGAATCTTCAAATAATTAGGGATGATCCAGACTAAACACTGACCAACCTCTAATGACATCCATAAGGCATACTATAAAAAAATGAACAAATGGTCATGCATCTAGACCACTGTGTATATGAGACATACATACTGTATTCTGTACATTTATTTTGAAATTGAATAGGTTCTGTGGATATGTTTGACCATTCCTTTACCTTAATTATAACCCTTACATACTATTCAGGGTCAAATTTGACCTATTTTTACATTTGAAAGCTATAAAAACCGGATTTTTCCTACTGTGACCTGGTATATATTTTATATATTAAATAAAATGCATAATGTTTTGATTTTTGTGCAGCTGATACATATTTTTATATATGGAAATGAACAAGTTTGACCTGAAAAAAATCTTCATTCAGACACACTGTTGTTTTCATCATATTCTATAAGATATTCTCCTGGTCCATAAAATAGTAATAGTTAATGTCTTTTTTCCATAAGGTGAACCAAACATCTATTAATGATGACTGATGGTGTAGAGACTAATTATGAGTCAGAATATGAAATCAAACTGAGTTATAATCATTTAAATTCTGTTAATATATACATACTTTATATGTCTATGATCTGTGAAGATAGAAAATGTAGGCAACTAAACAAAAAAAGAAAGAAAATAAGGTTTTTCATGTAAGAAAGAAAGTCTTGTCTTACCCTGTAATAATCTGTGCTGTAAATGTCTCGTGACATGCCAAAGTCTCCTATCTTCACCAGGAGGCCGTTCCCCACCAGGCAGTTCCTGGTAGCCAAGTCACGATGAACAAAGTGTTGAGACGCCAAGTAGATCATCCCACCAGCAATCTGACTGGCTATATGAAGCATCTGGGACAGACCCAGCTCCCCATTGGTCTGCAGAGGCTGTCCGTCAACCAGGATCATGGCATCTGGCCCGTGAGCTCTGAGGAGAGAGGAAGAGATTCAGTTAGAAGCTCAGGAAATATCTCAAATCAGAGAAAATCCTGCAATGGGTCATTGTAATGTTGCTTGACATTTTTCATTTTAAAGGGTCTCACTGCTAGATCTGCATGTTGTAGCTCATTAACTTTAAACTGTGTACACTACACATGACTGCTGCACATTCTCAAAATCATACCATCACTTCTGAGATTGATTTCCTTCCCTCAGGCAGGGATTGATTTAAATTCTTTTCAGTCGAATATGAAAGTCAACATTTAGCCATCTTTATTTTTACTGCCACAGTTAAATGATCAACACATGAATTGAGAGAAAGCTGAACCTAGAACTTTTCTATAGGTCCAATGTGATGATAAGGCTGGGTTAGAAAACCCTTTCTGTACTTTGAGTAACAGACTTGACTTAAATCTCCTAATCCTTAAACAGCTTGGCTTCCAGCTTCCTTAACAACCAAAAATAAATCATCCTTACCAAGCATGTTTGTTTATATTATGTCATGATGTCAACACAATCATTTTTATCAGATATCTTTAATTCTTAAATATTGATGTTACTTTCACCCTCAAATTCTCATTATCAGATGAACTCCATTCCTGCTGTTATGAGTAGATCCAATTTGTAGCTTAATAGCTGAAACGTGCAAAATCACTACTATGGCCCATTAGATCTGTAGAGGAGGTGAAGTGAAGTAGAAGCCTTGTGTGTGTGTGTGTGTGTGTGTTTCTTTTCAGCTTCAGACTTCTAAGTCCCTACTAGAGGGAAGTGATGCCAGTGAAGTGGCAGTGTGTGTGTGTGTGTGTGTGTGTGTGTGTGTGTGTGTGTGTGTGTTGATGTGTGTGTGTGTGTGAGCGTGGTGGTTTGGAGGGCAGCGGGTGCTTGGCTATATTAGCAGCATGTCCTGGATGAATTGATGCCAGCACTTTAATGGAAACACAATTACTGAGCTGAAATTAGCATCCGAGACACAGAGAGACTCACTGAAACACTGTCCCATACAAGCATGCTCTCTCTCTCTCACACACACACACACACACACACACACACACACACACACACACACACACACACACAAACACACACACAGTCATAAATAAGCACTGGCAGACTTCACTTCCTGATGGCGGACTAAGTACCAATGTTCTATTCTGCTGGGCAAAGCATCCTGAGAGCAAATAACATCTAATCACAGCAGACATAATGCAGCTCATTAGCTTACCAACCGCAATTTACAATTTAGGCATTAAGCTTGAGCTCTCATCCAGAGCAACTGACAGTGAAGGCGGCAGACCTGGGACCTTGTTCTCAAGAGAAAAGATAAGGAGGGAAGAACCTCAGAAAAAGAAAAGAACAACAAATAAAGGTTGTAATGGGTTCTAAATTCACAGATCATGTATTGCCAAGTGATTTTGTCTTCATTCATTTACTGGAATGGCTCTCAAAGCATGATTTTACTTTCATTAGATTATAATTAATGCCTTGTTTTAATAACTATTATGTAGTTACTCTTATTATTATTATTAATTGTCTTTTCATCTGTTCCTGCTCGATTTCTTAACATTGTCTTATTGCTGTAAAGTGCATTGAGACACCCTGGTGTGATTTTGCACATTAAATAAACTTTGACTTTAATGTGGAGGATGTTGAGTTTAGGGACTTCAGCGCTGGTCACTGCAAACTGCATGTGGTTAGGTTTAAGTAACACTTTTTGTTTAAGTTGAGGTCAGTTTACATTTTGGTTTAATATGTGCACTAAGTAAACTCATGCTGCCATAGCTACTAAAAGTCCCTGTTTGTCCAATGATGATTGCCTTACTGTTATAAAAAGTAAAGCTATAATAAATCATGGTCATTTATTAGACTAGAGTGTGGAGTCGCTCCATATTTGAAGTATCTTGGTTTTCAGAAGCACAGCAGTTGATGTATGAAGAAAATCATATCCTGATCTGCAGTTAGTTGCTGGTTCAGCTGTGTCTCTGCTACTTTCCATGAAGTTAAACTCTGCTCAACTTAACTCGCTGCTCTTGATGCTGGCATTGCTGCTGCCAAAGCTTCTGAAGCCATTTACTGCCAGCTTACTTACCGGCTGCTTTTGTCGCTTATGAATCTTTAGGTGTGAGTGCACAGTTTGTCATCCTGTTTCTTTATAGTGCTGCCTTATAGCAACTGCTCAGTGTTGCAATATGACAATAAATCATGAGTGTTGTCATGATTGCTAAAAGCAGGGAGGATCAGAAGCAAAATGTCATTCTTTATGGCAGACCAAGCACTAAATATGGCCAACAAAGTAAGCTACTTGAGTCATACCATCAGGGATGATCTATGTGATAATGAAGATGTGGTGCAGCGCCAGTATTGCAAACTGTATTCTGGCACATGTTAAAATGCTATTATAATGGTATCAAAGTCTGTGTAAAGTAAGAATAAATATGTGTTCTGAGTTTGACATACCACAGTAAAGTGTGTTGTTAACCACCCTGCCAAATTTGAATGATTAAAAAAAATCGCCAAATATATGAAATAAGGCTTGCTTAGCGACTGCTAACTGAGCTGCTAGCTCGGCGGCTAACTCAGCTAACTGTAGACTGTAGTAGTAGTAGTGTGCGCTGAATGTATTTATACCTCTACAGCAGCAGGGACAGGTTTATGCTAACGCAGTGGTCTAAATGGTTCAAATCTAAATGGTTGAAATGCTTTTTACACCTTTTTTAGAAATACCTACACAACACATTAAAGACCTATTTAATGTGTTTAGAAGAAAATGTCTGAATTCACTTTACACAGTCTTTAAGACAGCCTTTTTAAGGACCTACTGTATCTCACTCTACACAGCACACTTGTGGTGCAAAACTGAAAATGCTTCAGGTGGAGTTTAATGATGCATTTAGAATTTTTGTTCAACCTCCCAAGATGGATAAGTACAAGTCAAATATTAGTTTTTTCATTCTGCATTGAGGAATTTTATGTACAAATTTGTAATCATAATCAATCAGCCTTATCTGAGTATACACAAAATACACAAAGGTACTTTAGTGTGTGAGATGGGAGCACGAGTAGAAGTGACAGCTCTGTTCCTGGTGGTTGGACCATAGATCCAACAGAACATTGCAAACTGAATGAGTTTCCTCAGACATCCTCAGCTGCAGCAGAGAAAAACAGTGGAGGTAATGTCTCCCTCCTGACTCTCTGTTTGTATATTTGTTTAGAGCTTTGTTCTTTCAGGCAGCCTCATCTATCAATCACAGAGCAGCTCAAACAGACTCGCAGCCTGCACTGCACTGAAGCAGATATCAAACAGTGACGTTAAATTAGCTGCTGCAGGGTTTTACACAGCGACTCATGACAGCAAGTTTTATACAAAAAAAAAGTAACCTGTGTACTCAGATGGCAGCGGCAACAGTCTACAGTCTTATGACAAATAAGCCTGATGATGCACAGACAGAATGCTTTACTCAATCCACAACCTGCCCAATGTGTAGATACACACCAAGCAGTTTCATCTAGTCCAGTTTATGTGTGACGAGATGCGTCATTGTTTCTGGTTCTCTGAGACAAATAACTTTGTTTTATACTGGCAGGTTTATATGTGTAGATTATGATTCATTTGTCATCTTTGTTAAACTTTCAAACTCACTACATTTATTTCACAGATTGTCTAATTATATTATTCAGAAAACGTTTAAAATAATGGATATACAGTATATACTGTGGTCAAAATATACATTCAGAGTAGCTGTCTATTATTGTGGTTTAGGGTTTGGCATGAGTATTATTATCAACTAGTCATCATTACATTTCCTAAATATCTTTAATTTGATGTCAACTGTGTGCTCTGCTTCTGCACTCTAATGCAGCTGTCTGCTGTCACTCTTGTTTTAGTGATATTTTTGTTATTTTGATACTAGCATTTTAGACAGATAAAATACAGGACACAACACAAAACTTTGGGGGCTGGAATGGGGTGTGAGGTGGTACGTCCTGTATTAAAGTCATGTTCTCAAGCCATCTGAGTGAAAGTACAAATCTCCTAACATACCTGATGTTCCTTTCTTTCTTCTTTTACTTGTTTTACAAGTGGAAATTTCAAACTGATGGTGTTGGAATGATCAATGGGTCACCACGAAATTTCCATTTTGGATTCAGGCCAATTGTCAGTTATAATGAAATGTGCCAAAAGTTGGATGAGCCTTCCCATGGAAGCCCATGTTCCAACCTATCATTGGGCACTGCAGTCAGTAACAGGCTGTGCTATCATAAATCTACTGTGTTCTAAAAGGTCCATCTTACTCTCACTTAAAGAGCAGATACTCAACATCTGGATACAACCTTATATGCACTCTATACAAATATAAAATACAGTGACTGGCCCCACTAGCACTTAACAGGCAGTTTCAACTGGCTGTAATTGCCCTCTAAGTGGCCAAGCCGTCATCCCTGCTTATTCAACACAACTAGATATTTGATGGATTGACCCAGCTTTATGTCTACATTGTATCTGCTTAGACTAAGTTCACTGTCACCATTAATTAGATTAGGACATTCAAAACTATTTCTGAAACAAAATATGATTACAGATCTAATCTGAATCTAGTTATACCTAATGCTGAAAGACAAACCTAACTAGAACTATAAAGGATTCATGAAGATTCATTTTCAATAGACACATTCAGAACTGGATTTGGATGTCATAAAATGCCATTGAACTCAAGCCAAGATACCATCAATGTATATCCTAAGATAGACCCCCCTCTGGGGTGGGTGAGGCTCTCTATAGGAGCATTTTCAAATATGGTGGCCCTGTTGGCAGTAGTGGTAAGGACATTGTTTGTCTGTGCTTTCTAAAACTGTTACAAATCACTATTAAAAATATTGGTGTTGGGTTGAGCATAGCTCAGCGGGTAAAGCACCCGCCCCATGTGTTGAGGCTGTAGCCCTCGTTGCAGGTGACCCTGGTTCGAGTCCCGAGCCAAGCGGTCTTATTCTGCGTGTCATTCCCCCTCTCTCTGCCTCCTGTTTCCTGTCTATCTCCACTGTCCTGTACATTAAAGGCAAAAAAGCCCGAAAAAATATACTTTAAAAAAAATATATATATTGGTGTTATGATGTGACAATGTTGTGCTTACGGTCTGTTAGGTTTAGGCACAAAAACCATTTGGTTAGGTTTGGGGAAAGATGGTTTAGGTTAAAATTATAATTTTGTTAAAGTGAAAGAAATGTGGTGTGGGCTAAAGCTACTGTCCCACTGCTCCAGGCCATAATTAATAACACCACTAGATGGCATCTGTCACTCAAATGTAACTATATGTCATTTTTGGGTGACTGTTATCAAGAGCTGTTGTGATGTTTGTTTTTGGAGGTGTTTTTGTAGCCTCTCCCTGCATTGTTCTTGCCATGCATGGGACAATCTGGATGTCGATGTGTCCTTGGGCAAGATACTCAACCCCATATTGCTAACGATGATGGTGTGTGAATGTATGTCAACAGTTAGTCTCCCTCCTGATAAGCAAATTGGCACCCTGTCATCAGTGTGTGAATCGGTGTGAATGGGTGAATGTGACATGTAGTGTGAAAGTGCTTTGAGTGGTCAAAAAGACTAGAAAAGTACAGTCTATTTACCATTTACACTCACAGATGCAGGTACAACTTATGATTCAGTAGTGAATGTGTACATATTTCAGCCAAGCAATAAATGTCATGGAGGAAAGACAAAAATTCAGACAGAGTATGAGGGCTACAGACTCCCGGCCACGTTGTTAAGGTGAAACCAAAATGTTCATTCATAACCAGAGCAAGGAGCAACTACCCTGCCAAGCCTGCTGCAGATCAAAGCTGGACCAGTGACTGGGGAACCTCTAGAGTCTAGACCTTACTAAAGGTTTCATTTACTGTGTAAAAGTCAGGGAAAGTGTTCAATGTCTTCAACTAAAGATCTGGCTGTCCATTCAACAAGCTGTTTTTGCTGCTGGAAATAGATGTGATAGAGAGGGCTGACACATCCCTGTAGGTATTGCCTATCATGGTCTCTTGCAGTGAGAACGTGTGTGGACTTACATGAACCAAACAAGGCAATAGTGATGAGCAGTTAGCCACTTGCTCATATGGATGACCTTTTTTTCTAAAATGTATGTAGCCACTGTGTTCTTCACCATTATTTTGCTGAATGCATATTATCAGGTGTTACTGGCAGAAGAAAGCCAGGAAATGACTGCATTTATAACACCTAAAGGGCTTTTTCATAAACAGCTCAACACTGTTCATCTTTGACCCTGGTCTTCTTACCATCGCATCTATGGATGGTTAATTTAAGGTCTCTACTAATAATGTATTCTGATAAAATCGAGCAAAAAGTTGCTCCTATTTCATGTTCACTTACCACTGCTGAACACAAGTACTCCATTGTGTAGAAGGAAGCATTAGCCTGTGTGTGTGTGTGTGTGTGTGTGTGTGTAGGTAACAGAAACATCTTCTTTTCAGATTCGCACTGCATACATTCCACCAGGCCTTGACAACACAGTTAGCCACAAAACACCTTGGACGTGAAGGAATGTGCATGTCCTATGCCAGACTCCTGGCACAGGGTTAGGGTTAGGGTTAGGGTTAGGGTTAGGGTATGACATAGTGTGTATTGTGCTGGTGCACAAAATCATGCTGCTGACAGCCTTTGCCCCTCCCATCAGAAGAGAGTTCAGAGCCAGTGACAGAGCCTGAACTCTTAGCTCTGTTGGATACAGAATAGAAAGGACTTTGCTGTGGCATGTGAGGTGTGCTCAGACTTCTGACAGCATAAATGAGGTATAAGTTGGCCTAAAACAGCAAAGACCCTACCTGCAATGCAAAAGTCCCACTTTTCTACCAGAGATGAACCATCAGTCCAATATGTAACAATATACAGGGCCCCTCATCTATGACCAGTCCCTGTGGCCCTAAGGAAGCAGCTTGAGGATTTGGCACATACAACCCATCAATGTGTGGTCCACACAAGGCAGAGGCAGCAAGACTTCAGCTGGTGGCCAGACATGGACATGTATGTGCAGGAGAGCATGAGAGCATGTGTGACAAGCCACATGAATGATAAAAGTGCCAAGACGCATGCTGCCTGACTCCAGCCAGTCTCACTGCCAGATGGCCCATGGAAGTAAGTGGGAAGTGACATTGTCAGACTATTAGAGCGAGTGACAGTGTGACACTGATCTTGTAAGTGATAATGGGACACAGTTTACTTCAAATGAATTCAGAGGATTTCTTCCAGTGAGAGACATCACACAAGCAAACTGAGCCATAGCATGCTGGAACCATGTTCTCAAAGAAACATTTCTCACTGCTGAGCAGGAGAGAAAACCATGGAAACCATTCACACAGGACTTCCTGCTCACGTCCTGTGCAACTTTAAATAGTAGCACAGGCGTGTCGCTGTATGAACTCGTGTCCAATGGAAAGATGCGCTCAAAAGTGAACATTGGCCCAGCAAGCAAATCCACCCCACTGCTGGAGGAGCAGCTTCGCAATCATATCATCTCCAATAATAAAAAAAACAGAATGCATCACAGAGGGAAGCTTTGTCGGAGTAAGGAAGCCCTTCCATGTTAAGAAAAAAATATCAAAGTTCCATGAACCTGCAAGAGTGATATAGAAAGCTGGTTCAAGTGCTTATGATGTACATGAAACATACATGAAACACTACTCACCTCTCTACTGGATGGTGACAAAGAAGCCTTCACGACTTAACTAGTATGAATATTAATTGTTTTTTCATGGCTTTTTTTGGGGAGGGTGGGGTAGGGGGTTGTAGGGGATTATTAAATAAGACATTACAATCAGGAAAAAAAGACAAATGTTGGACATTTTATCATATCTGATCAGCTTAAGTTAAAAGCTATGTTTTAGGATAGAGGTTTCCTGCTTTTAGTAAAGTTGAGTGATTGTTGAGTGTTTGTTGTGATTATAATAATACTATTGTTGAAAGAAGATCTTTGTTAATGCTAAGTGATTTAAGAGATTTTATTTACCTTGGTTTTACCTGGTAGGCTTCCTAAACAGAGGAGAAAATATGTTGCGTTTTCAGTTACTGTTTAGCCACTAGAGGTCACTGTAGACCACAGTGCATGTTTGACAAGAAATTGAGAGAATAAGCAGTAAAGTTCGAGAATCAAGTTCATGCAAGTGTCTCACACTCTTTCCTTGCTGTTTTCATTACTTGGCCTTTAACACCACCACAACGTGAATGAACTGTGCCTCATTTACATTTGTAGTCTGTGGTGTATTGCAATAACGAAGCAGCTGCACACGTTTAACAACCTTTACTAGCAGACCGGGGCGTCAAGTACAACACAGTTAACATGTGGGTCTCAGATACCTTACTGAGCATGCGCGGCACAACAACTCAAAAGTACGGCAAGTCTATTAGGCCGATCAGTAACAACTGAATACCATATCACTGCAATATATCACATTTCCTCCCCCTTTAGCTCAAAAATAACTCAATATATTATGGCACCCCAAAACACTGTTCATCACTATAGTGCCTTAACAATCACTGTAACTGTTAACAACTAAAAATAGACATGTTCACTTAACCTTACTGAATGCTATTAATATGTTACTTTAATTGCGAACTTTTAATAAACTAAAATTCAGCAATCAGTACTCTCAACAGTCCTCAGAACCCTGCTTAGTTCTGGTAACGCTGTGGCAAGCGTGTGGCACGCTGTGAGCGTCTCAAAGTCACTGCAATTGGGTCGGGTGGTTCAAGAAGCTTTGGCAGCTCAGGTGCTGGGGTCTCAGGCACCAGGGGCTGCGTTCCTGAACAAGCCTCCGCCTGCTCGGTGAACTGAGCTGGCTCCTCCTCAGGTGATTGCTCCTGAGCGTCCGGAGAGAAGCGAGGTCTCAGCTGGTCTCCATGACGTCTGTACATTTGGTCAGTTTTTTTCCTTGGACCTTGTATAAGACTGGGCCAGTCTGCTGCTTTACTACTCCTGGAATCCACCTTGGATTTTCTCCTGCAGTATTGCGCAGATAAACCTGCTCATCCACTTCAAACTGTCTCTCTGTAGCTTTGTTGTCGTGTTCCTCCTTCTGTCGATACTGCTTCCTCCTCACCGTTTCTGTGACGCTTGGTTTCAGGAAGTCAACCTGGTTCGCACATGCCTCTTTAAGAACATGTCGGCCGGTGACTCGCCAGTTGTGCTATTGGGAGTCGTGCGATATCGTAGCAGGAAGTGTGACACTTTATCATCAATGCTCAGTTTGTCGTTTGCCAGCTTTTTCATGCCTGCCTTGAAAGTTGCAACATACCTCTCGGCTAGGCCATTAGTAGCCGGGTGTCTCGGAGCCCCAGTTGTGTGTAGGATTCCATTCCTTCTCACAAACTGCTGGAACTCGTCTGATGTGAAGGTTGTCAGTGGCTATTTGCTCTGGAACTCCGTATGATGCAAACAGTCTCTTTAGTCTGGTGATGGTTGCTGCAGAAGTTATTTGTGTCATCTTGTAAACTTCCAGCCATTTTGAATATGCGTCGACCACGATCATGAACATGTTACTCATGAACGGCCGTGCAAAGTCAATGTGAAGTCTTTTCCAAACATCCCCAGGAAACTCCCAGGGGTGTAATGGGACTTGGCGTGGCATGTGTTGATCTAGCTGGCAAGTCTCACACTCCTTGCAGACTCTCTCCACATCCATGTCGATTTTAGGCCACCAGACATATTGCTCTGCTATTGCTTTCATCTTTACGATGCCTGGGTGTCCGGCATGGATCTCTTTTAGCACTGCTGATCTCAGTTTTGCAGGTGCAATCACTCTTGTTCCCCACAGGACGCAACCCTGCTCCACAGACAATTCATCTTTCTTTTTGTGAAACACTTTCAGTTCCTCTGGTATTTCTTTCGGCCATCCCTCCATGATGTACCTGTGCAGCTTTGAAAACACTGGGTCATTCCTTGTCGACTTGGAAATCTGTCTTGCACTCAGTGGCGCCCCCTCTAGGTGCTCACATACCAGTGCATCAATGTATGCTGACACAGTCTCAGTGGCGGTACAGTATGTGGTAATCATATGCAGAGAGTATGATGGCCCACCTCTGAATGCGTGCTGCCGCCATTGTTGGAAGCCCCTTATGCTCTCCAAACAGCGTCAGCAGAGGTCTGTGGTCTGTGATGAGGTTGAACTGCCGTCCCCAGAGGTATTGGTGGAACTTTTTCACACCAAACACCAAGCTCAAAGCCTCCTTCTCAATTTGTGAGTATTTCTTCTCCGCTGGGGAGAGCGAGCGTGAAGCGTAAGCTACTGGATGTTCTTTTCCATCTGGTGTTGCATGCTGAATAACTGCTCCGATCCCATAAGCAGAAGCATCACATGCGAGAGTTAGTGGCAGGTGTGGGTTTTAATGCACTAACACTTTGTCACTTGTCAAAAGTTCTTTGCACTTGTTGAATGAATCCTGTTCAGCTTTGCTCCATCTCCAGGTGGCTTGATCCTTTAGCAGGCTATAGAGCACTGCGCTCTGCTGAGGTACGAAACGTCCATAGTAATTTACCAGCCCCAGAAAAGCTCTTAACTCTTTGACGCTTGTAGGTGCTGGTGCATCGTGTATGGCTCTCACCTTATCTTGGGAGGGGTACACACCTTTTTCATCTAGCACATGACCCAGATATTCAATCTGAGTTTTGCCAAACTCGCACTTGGACTCTCTCACTCTCAGCCCGTTCTCCTGGAGACGCTGCAGGACTCTGTCCAAGTTCGTGAGATACTCTGCTTTGTCTCTGCCCATTACGAAGAGGTCATCCAGATAAACCACCACGTTGAGGTCCTTCATTAAGTTCTCCATGATTCTCTGGAAGATACTGACAGCAGAGTTTATGCCAAAGCAGAGGCGATTGTAAACAAACAATCCCTTGTGAGTGTTTATTGTTGTGTACTTCTTGGAGTCTTCATCAAGGAGTACTTGTTGATATGCTGCAGCCAGGTCTATTTTTGAGAATAACTTCCCACCACTAAGTGTTGCCAGCACTTCCTCAATGCGTGGCAGGGGGTATATCTCAGTGTTTGTAGCCTGGTTCACAGTAACCTTGTAGTCACCGCATAAACGGAGCGTGCTGTCTCGCTTGGTTACTGGGACTACTGGGGCAGCCCACTCACTGTGCTTCACAGGGGAGATGATGCCATCATTCTCCAGCCTTTCCAGTTCTTTTTCCACTTTTTCTTTCATTGCAAACGGCAGGGGGCGTGCCTTGTGGAATTTTGGAGTTGCATCAGGCTTAACAGAGATTGTCGCTTTGATGTCCTTTAATGTCCCCAATTCATCTCTGAAAACTTCACTGTATTTTGCAATCACTTCAGGCATTGACTTGGGCGGCTCTGGTGGCTGTGTGCGTTCACTGACTGTTTTGATCATTTTCCAGTTGAGTCTTATTTGTTCCAGCCAGTTTCTCCCACACAGTGAAGGACCCTTTCCCTTCACAACTATCAGTGGTAAGTCAGCGGTCTGATCTTCATATGTCACTTTAGCCATGAACTGTCCTTTCACTGGAATGGGCTGACCTGTATAGGTTTTCAGCTTGACATTAGTGCCCTCTAGTGGTACTTGTGAGAACGACCTTTCATACACAGTCTCTGAGATTATGCTGACAGCGGCTCCCGTGTCTATTTCCATCAGTACATGCACAGTATTTACTTCAAAGTCAGCACTGAATAGCCGCCTGCCTGTGTCACCTGCACTGAACACTGGGAACATATCCACCTCTGCCCCTTCTGCATGAACATAGCCCGTGGTAACTTTTTGTGTGCGCTTCCTCTGCGCTCCCCTCTTCTCACGTGTGGGCCAGCTGGCCCTGCACGCTTTCTGGATATGCCCAAATTTATTACATTTATGGCATTTACTGTCCTTGAAGTAGCAGTCATTAGCGCTATGGTTTTTGCCTTTGCATCTATAGCACTCCTTTTGTGCTGAAGGAGAGTGTCTCTGTTTTTCGTTTACCTTGTGAACAGAAATGGTAGCGCGGTCTCCTTTTCTCAACTGCTGCACATCCCGGTGGGCTGTTTCCATGTTCATTGCAAGTTCAAGGGCTTTTGCAAAAGTTAGTCCGTCCTCTGAGAGCAATTTTCGCTGGCAAGCTTCATTATTAATCCCGCTGACGAAACCATCTCGCAGGGCTTCATCCAGCCGGTCCCCGAAGTCACATTTGGCGGCTAACTGTTGTAGCTCTGCAGCATACTGAGTAGCCGACTCGTTACTTTTCTGGACACACTTACGAAACCTGAAGCGCTCAGCGATGACCAACGGTTTCGGCTCGTAATATCCCTTCAGAACGGCCACAATCTGGTCAAAACTTTTGTCCTTTGGCTTTTCTGGCTGAACCAGATTGCGCAAAAGTCCGTAGGCTGAAGCTCCCATGGTACTCAACAGGGTGGGCACTTTTTTAACCGCTGCAACTTCGTGTGCTTTGAAAAAGAGCTCCATACGCTCCACGTAGGCAGACCATGGTTCATTTTCAGGCTTGATAACGAAGCAGCTGCACACGTTTAACAACCTTTACTAGCAGACCGGGGCGTCAACTACAACACAGTTAACATGTGGGTCTCAGATACCTTACTGAGCATGCGCGGCACAACAACTCAAAAGTACGGCAAGTCTATTAGGCCGATCAGTAACAACTGAATACCATATCACTGCAATATATCACATAGTCTTAGTAAATACCCAGCTAAATTTAAAAAAAACGACAAAAGAGTAGAGTAAGAAGAGTGTTGGTGAAGATACACTTTTAATTGATAGCACCGCCAGGTCTCTGAACACACACAGACTTACAAATATGAGGCCCTTCTATGTCTATATATCTTCTTTGTCTCAGCCATCAATCATCATACACCAGAGTAGCTAAAGCGGTTACACCCTGTAGGACACAGTATGGGTATTATTTTTACTTAAGGCTGACTGTATTTTACATATTTCTCTGGGTAGAACGGCTCCCTATGTCAATCTGTCACTCTACCAGACAGGCTCATTCATCAATCACTGTATAACACAGTTGTATGGCACATGGCAGGGCTTTAACAAGGCTCCCACAGTGAGGCACATTGACTATGGTGACATTCCTTGAAGTCACAGTACAGTCCATCAATTATATTTATAACTTTGTAACAGACAGCAGCACTTTATATCTTCATAGCATTCAGCTCTCTAAAAACATGTTTTATGTACAGGCTGGCAGGAATCAGCAGGGATTTCACCTTTAGAGAAGCAAAGTGAGGGCATTAAGGAAGAGGGAATGGTACCGAACAAGCAGGTGGTCGTGGTTGGCTGACAAGGTTCAAAATAAGGTATCAACCTGCAGACAGGCCCATCCATCACTCAGTGTCTACAAGCTAACACACTGCTCTCTGTGCTACACACAGGCCTCACAGCTGCCTTCAACCTCTCTCGTCTTTCTTTACACACTAATGAGGTCAGGTTGAAACTGACTTTTTAAAGCGTTTCAGTCACTGGACAGGACTGATGAAGAGCCTAAATATCAAAGTCACAAAAGTTAAAGGACATCAAGTCAAAAAGTCAACACAGGAAAAAGGTGAGTAGGACACACCAAGGAACTAACTCCTACACAATAAGACTACACTCTTTTCACAAATGGACTGAACAACAGAGCTGCTCTGCTTCAGAAATATTTCTACATGCACACATACTGCTGCAAACATGCATAATGCTAATTATGCTAATAAGCATTAGCCTTGAAATGTTCACAAGTGGAAAGGCAGGTCTTTGGGGTTCAAGGGCCACACATGAACCATCAGCTATGGCAAAGTCCCATCTTCTAAATATTGGCTATAACAGCTTTCAGACCCTCTATTAACTATTTTAATACAGTACTGACTGATAGAATTGTCGTTTCCAAATGCTTTTTTACTAGGATTTGATTTTAAGGATGTTCCGAATGAATTTCTGGCAATGACACTGACAGTCCTTTTAGTACACATTAAAATCCAGTAAAAACCTCTTGCACTGAGAAATAAAATAAAAAACACTGAAGAAATGTAAGCGCATATTGCAAGAGCAGAATAAAAGGATATAACCGTCTCTGTGTTAACATGGTAGATAAAGCAGAAGTCTACATTTAAAGGCAGTCCTTTTTAGATTTAGATTACACAAACATTCAACAGCAGGTCCATGTTCATAGCTTAGATCTAAAAGGGTAACAGCAAAGAAGAGTGGAAGTCAGAGTGGTAACTAAAGGCAGGCTAAAAGTGCCTCAGTGTCTGCTGAAATTAGGTTGAGACTGTTTTTTATCTCCACAGTGTGTGTGATATTGGTTGTCACAGGCGTTATTAATGGAGTATATTTCTATATTATATAAATCTATTTATTATAAAACGATATAATCCTAAATGTCTGCCAACAGCTGCCAAGAAGTAATTTGAACCCAAGTGGTTTCTTAGTAACACCACTGCTGATACGGATGACATGGTTTATACTATCTCAACTATTTCCTATGTCTGATAACAAAGACCCAGTGCATGACTATTCCTATGCTCGCTAGCTACATTTATGAATACATCTTCTTCTCTCTGTTGTGGCCCTCCATCCAGACTAAAACAGATTTTTTCTCCCCCAAAAACTGAGCTGTTCCACTCTGGCCTTTAGAGTGTGTAAATGTGAAAACGGTTCGATGTTGTAGTTTGTACAAGAGACAGAGAGCTTTGTGGAAACATTGTCATATCGTGGACAAAACAGATGGTGGCAGTAGCGCAGTGTTTAATTGGAAGAAGAAGAAGAAACAACGATAATAACAACAATGGCAGCTGACAGCTTCATGCCAGTTTTGTTCTCTTCATTATCTACTTTAACAGCTTGTTTGGAGTTAAACATAGCGGTCTCCAACCTTTCTCTGCTGAAATGATGTTATCTGCTTTCACTAAACCAAATGTCAGGAAGCCGCTGCAGAAACACAAATAGTAGGACTATACTGATTTTCTGTGGATGACATAATTGGTTGTCCTCTGCACATGCCTAGTAGGAGGAGAAATGAAGTTAGTTCTGGTGTTTTCATGAACAAATGAATGAAGAAATGAACTAAAATGCGTTGTTGTAGATGTATGTTTTTGCTCGAAAACGTCTTTTTACAATTTAACTGGCTTAATGTAGCTTTAGGGCCCCATTTTAATGATCTATAGCGTAGGCGTGAAGTCGCTTTAGGTTGTGTCCAAATCCACTTCTGCTATTTTAATGGAAGAAAAATAGCCAGGGTGCATGGTCCAAAAGGGTTGGACTTCTCATTAATCATAGGTGTGTTTTGGGCGTAACATCCTGTAAACCAATCAGAGTGCCATTTACCATTCCCTTTAAAACCAGGAGCGCTGTCACTTTGGCAGATTACTATTATAACAGTGAGTTTACCAAGCAATGTGTTTCAAGAATAAAACATGAGTTACTTTTGCTGAAAAGACAGTTGGCTGATGAGCTGCTATGTAGTAAGAGGTAAACTCAGCAGGGTTTTAATTGTTGAAAGTATCTAAACCTGAGCTGTCATGTCAAGAATATATGTTAAATATAGTTCATAAACTGTTTTAATCATGTTAACCTTTCATACGCTTGTTAGGACTGTCCAGAGCGGTACTCTCCAAGGTGCTGACCCCCCCCACTAACAAACATATACGGTAGTGGAAGGCTCATTCTCATTTAATCTGTTATTTTTACAATTAATTAAATCTGATAAATATTATGACTAACCAATATGACATGTACTTTTTAAGAGCTGCCTGTCTGTGTGTGTGTGAACCCGCCTACCTATGATAATGAGCCCTTAAAATAACAGTGAAATATGCGCCAGTGACTTCAGACATGTTTTTTTTCTCAGTCGAGCAATCGCTTTCTTCTGCCTTAAAATAGTGCCACCAATGAACCTGACCACACCTCATTTTGAGACCAACACGCCCATAGGCGCACAGACTGGTGCAAGTGCTTTTGCTATTTAGACAACGTGGGCGAGAAAATGACGTCCTGAGCAGAAAGTTATACAAAAATTTGCTTGTGAGCATTTAAAAAACTACAGCTCCCACAGAAATGTACCAGTGCAGCAGCATGAGTAGCACATTATCGTAACCTAGTTACATCCATATCCAAAAATGTAATTTTTCCATTTTTCAGCTGTAATCTCTGCTGTCTAAAAAATACGTCAAAAATGTCCACACCGTTCAGTCTTCACTGTCCTGCTGTTATTACTGACATGTCTGAGGTAACGGTGACCTCTCAACTTGCCCATCATCGTCTCTGCCCATCTGTCAATACATGACATTAATGATGTTAAAAAGCAGTTCTTGAAGTTGATGTGTTGGAAGCAGGAAAAATGGCAAGCATACAGATCTGAGTGACTTTGACAAGGGACAATTGTGATGGTTAGACAGGCGACTGGGTCAGAGCATCTCCAAAATGACAGGTCTTGTTGGGTGTTATCGGTATGCAGTGGTCAGTACCTACCAAAAGTGGTTCAGGGAAGGACAATCGGTGAACCTGTGATAAGGTCATGGGCGCCCAAGGCTCACTGATGCGCATGGAAAGCGAAAGCAAGGCCATCTGGTCCAATCCAACAAAAAAGCTACTGTAGTACAAATTGCTCAAAAAGTTAATGCTGGTTAGCCACAGACCAGTCAAAGTGCCCATCGTGAACATCAGCATCAAGTGGACTCCCTTGTTTACCTCGGAAAGAGATGGCACCAGGATGCACTATAGTAAGAAGGCAAGCTAGTGAAGGCAGCATGATGCTCTGGTGTTCAACTGGATGTTATTTAGACATGTACCACCTACCTAAACATTGTAGCAGATCAAGCACCCCTTCACAACAATGGTATTTGCCTGATGGCAGTAGTCTCTTTCATCAGGATAATGCACTCTGCCACGCTACAAAAAATGTTCAGAAATGGTTTGAGGAACATGATAAGATAAGATATTCTTTTATTAGATTCACAATGGGGAAATTTACAAAGACAAAGATTTCAAGGAGTTGTCTTTGCCTCAAACTTCCCCAGATCGCAATGCGATCAAGCATCTGTGGAAAAACAAGTGTGATCCACCTCACAACTTACAGGACTGACAGCATAGGGTGGCTGTGGCTCAGGAGGTAGAGCAGTCCTCCTCCAATTGGAAGATTGGCGGTTCAATTCCCGGCTCCTTCAGTCCACATGTCGATGTGTCCTTGGGCAAGACACTTAACCAAATTACTCCCGTTGCTGCACCAACGGTGTGTGAATGTGAATGAATGGTTAAACTCCCCCTGATGAGCAGGTTGGCTCCCTGCATGGTAGCTCCTGCCATCAGTGTAGGAACGTGTGTGAATGGATGAATGAGTTGTAATGTAAAGTGCTTTGAGTGGTCACAAAGACTAGAAAGGTGCTGTGTAAGTACAGTCCATTTACCATTTAGATACCAGAGGGCTCCTTGTGAGGTCCATGCCTCAAAAGGTCAAAACTGTTTTGAACATGAGGGGGGCATACACAATTTAAGACATGTGGTGTTGTGGTTGATCAGTTTATATGACCTTGTTATTGTATATTAAACTGCAGTCCTGAGAGGAAATACAACATGACTTTAGAAAGTTGTACTTTCATCTCTTTAGATCTACTTGACATGAAGTCCACAGCCTCTGGACAGGAAAGACTGTCAGTGTCATCACTCACAGCCTCCTCCACCACCTGTTGTCATTCTGCTAAGCTCACCTGAGAAACTTGTTGAGATCGCCGTGTTTCATGTACTCAAATACCATGATGAGAGGGTCTCCATCCACACACACGCCATAAAACTTCACTATGTGTTCATGCTGGAGGTTGGTCAGCAACTCAGCTTCACGCTGGAAATCCTTTCTGGCTGCGAGAGTGGGGTCCTTCAGTGTCTGGAGAGAGAGACAAAAAGACAGATTTTAACATCTGGTTGTGGATTGTGACTAAATCAAATGTTACTCTTTGGTAGTCATAGTGACAGTCCTCTCTCCTGTGTCTGCCCTGTAGTAGTACGGTTTACTGTAACAAACATTTGCATTAACACAAGTTTATTCTTGTAAGAGTAAAAGCTGCAACTTAGCGTGAGAGAAATATAAAAAAAAACAGAATGAAGAGAAGAGTGAGCAGACTTAAGTAAAGGATTGTTAAATAACTGATACTTTTAGTCAAATCACAGAAAAAATATCACAAGCGATCCTTTAGAAATGTCAGCATAGACATGAACTCATACTCTCATGTTTCCTTTCACAAGAGATTTTCTTCAAATCACTTTGGAGAGTTCTATGACTCTACAATACACTGCTAATTTACAAATAAAAAGCTACCAAAGTATAGCTTTGTTTATCTTTTACTACTTTTGGACAATTTAATGCCTCTATTTGATAATTGAAATGAAAGACATGAAAGCAAATCTGAACAGTAAAAGATGGGTCACTAGGCCATCCATTCATAGTTTTAACTTAGGAAAGGTTGTGTGCACACAGACAAATAGCAATCAGTTATAGGCCACAGTATACCCAGGAATTAATAAAGAATGTCTATATTTGGCCCACAGTGCAATTCACAAATGACATAGCAACACACCATTTGATTGACCATTTGACACTTTGCTGACATGTCAAATAGGACAGGATAGAAGGGGCAGGAATGTGTGTATCCAATCAGCTAGTCTGATTCACCCCCACTCCAGAAAAAAATACAATTATCCATACATCATATTCTTATATTACCTACTGTTTTTCAGCAAACACATTGATCCTCCCATCATTTAAATGATGTCCATAGCTTTGTCCTTTTATTTTGAAGCACATATTTGAGTGTTTTTTCTATATGAGGAACTTCTTGTCCATCTACTTTTTGTGTGTGTTGTTTCTGCTAATCAGACAGATTGAAATGTGCTAACACCAAAACCAAGGTCTATCTGGGAACCAGTGGATGACAGACAAAACCCCCAAAAGTATCAGGGGAGTAAGACTCCATAAAAACTCATCAAATGGGCTCCAGGTAGATACTGTTCTCTTTCAGATCCATTTTTACACCATATTTATTTACATTTTGGCAAACAGGTGCCATTAAAGGCTATAAGCAGTCCCTGTTTGCAGCATACACATGGATGTACAGACTGCAACTATCACTGTTTTACTTTGATACGGAAGAAAACATTCTGCAGCTTCTTTTTTCACTCATTTCTAGGTGGATTTATAGAGGATTATTGGAGATGGACTTCAGAGATATTGGCAATCTGTGGAAGTGGAAGTCACACCAAATTATGTCTGTGTGTTCAGATTTGACTGAGTTCTGACTTCATGATGATGACGATTTATGACTCTTCTTCACATCTCTCAGTATGTTTGCCTCACCATCAACTCTCCAGTTCCTCTTTAAAGTCACAAGGAGTCAGCACTAACCACAAACCATTCAACACATTAAAATTCTGGTACACTCCAAAGACATGACACTCTTGAGAGATGACATCACATGCAACAACTGTAGGGAACATTATATCAGTGAAACAGTGAAACCCTAGGCAAAGGACCTCCAGAAAAGATAGGAAGTAGAGTTGAGATCATTTTGGGTTGGTTTATTACTACCCCATGTTTTCTATACATAGCATGCACTAGCCATGATGCTGAATGAAGTAGCTCAATCCTAAGTATTCAATCTGTTAGTAGATGTTGACTGGCCCCAATAGAAGGACAACCTATATTTATATAGAGTACAAGCAATTCATGTTTACTGCCTTCACATTTCTTCCTTCTCCTTCATGTTCTCTCATCCCTTACACTTCTATTCCCACTATACATTTATCTGTCTCTTTCATCCTCCTCCTTATTTCTTGCCCTTAACGCTACAGTATGTTCTGCTTTCTTTCAAAAGACAAAAAAAGGTTTTGTGAGGTCAGAGCAGAGTGAGACAAATGCAACTCTGAAAAACAACATCCATTCATGAGACAGAGAGGATGAACAATCATATGTGAATGACAATAATGGGTTGAAATGCTCTGATTACTGTTAATAGCTTTAATAGCAGTGCTGCTGCCATGGTTACCTTCTTGTTTATCTCCACACAAGACATCTTCTCTTTCCCTCTCGGAGTTCTTGTCTCCCTTCCATCTCATCTCTTGTTAATGCTTAGAGGTATCCTGCTTATATAACATTCATATTCTAAGCTGCTCCACAACTGCCTTGTGTACTTTCACAATGGTGTCACTTTTCTTCCATTTTGATGTTTTTCTTTAAAAAAAATGGGACAAATCAAAAAGAGCAGTCAAGTAACAGGTAAACTCAGATGTGCAAAAATAAATAAATGACTTAATGAATGTAATAATAGTGAAGGCTACTAGTTGCACAGATATGCATTATATCTCAAACAAGGAAACAAAGGCCATGAGAAATAAGCTCAAGAACCTTCGTCTTTTCATCTGTATGACTGAAATTGTGTCAGTGGGAGAGGGTGATATCCATTTCCTCAAAATGAGTCTTTGGAAGACAATCATTCATCATCAAGGACTGTTGCATGGCTGTAGGAAAGCACATAGGTGTTGAAGAGTTCAGCTTTTTGTGTAAGCCTTTGAGGGCCAATTCAATATTTTCGACCAGAATCTAGTAAGTGAAGGGCAGAGCCAGAAAATGTGATACAGTGAGCCCTCTGTCACTTGACATCTTTCAAACTGTGATGAGACAGAAGGGTAATTCCTGTGGAACAAGGACTTAGAATAGTGAAGAAGGTGGACAACTTTGAACTGGACCAGCTGGTGTCTCCTGTAAATGGAGCAGGACTGTATTATAGACACACTCTGATCCTATGCAACGTTAGATAATTCAATACCCAGATCCCCTTTCCAAGCCTCCCTAATTTTGACAGTAGAGGCTATACAGCTATCAAACAAACATACAAACTCAGAAACAAGATGCCTGGAGTCAGGAGGATTCTTTAAGATATCAAATATGTATGTTTCTCTGGAAGGGTTTCAAAGTTATGAGTCTTGGATTGGAATTCTAGGTATGAAAAAAAAGCCCTCAAATTTCTCTCTCAGTAGAATGAATGATGCAAACTGTCTACATACAGGTCCTCAGAAATTTGACCCTTCTCCCTCCAGGTAGGTTTTGTCTGACCACGAGGAAAAGTAAGGTAAAGTAAATGAGTGTATACAGAAGTCTCTGGCAGTCTCAGAACACGTCAAACCTTCTGACAGGCTTTTCAAGATATATTGCCAACTAACTGATACACCCTTCTTAAAAATACATATTATAAATAAACATACACTTTATTAACATTACACAATTCATTATTACCCTATGAATTAAATTATTGCACAAAACAACTCAATGGACCAATGGATTGAGGGAAAACTCAGTATGAGAAAGACTCAGAGAGTGTACTGCCACAGGGTTGAGTGGAGGTGTGGGCATGTTTACTTGTGCTCTGGGTATTGTGTAATCCTAATATAACTTGCTGGGTATCAGAGGTGATGCCAACGTTGATGTTGACAGTGGAGCTTCGTCCCTCCTCATCTCATACCCTTTGTGATACTATGTAAATGTGAATGATGTGATAGTACAGGACAATGAGTGTAGATTGGCCGTGATTGCTCATTGCTGTAATTTTAATGCCAGCATTTGTGATTCCTGTTTGATAGTCTGCTGTTAGCTTTAGCAAACCGCTAACTTTTTTTTTTGCTTTGTAAATAGCTTAGCTTTTGGCCTTTGATTCACCCTGAAGTTCAGTTTCACTGACTGCAAATCAGTTAACAGGACATCTTGTTCTTTCCCACTGCTTGACTTATGTGGTAGCCTTATTCTCTTAGGCCAGAGCATAACAGACAGATAAAACAGGAGTAAAAAGTGTTTTATGCGTTTTTATACTTGCTGCAGCACAAATTGTCCATCTTGGGACAAATAATACATTGAACTTGAACTTAAAAGTTAAAGTGTAGTGTAAGATATTAATCAAAAGCCTCACATTTGATTTAAGAAAGGCAGTGGCAAAGATTTCAGTCTTGATTTAAAAGAACCAGCTGAGGGCCAGCAGTTTCCTGGGAGTTTGTTCCAGATATGTGGAATATAAAAACAGAAAGCTGCCTCTCCATGTTTAGCTTTGACTCTGGAGAGAAAGCAGACCAGTTCCAGACAACCGGAGAGATCTGGATGGTTCATTACATAGCAGGAGAAATATACTTTGGCCCTAAATTGTTCAATTATAAACCAACAACACCAGGAACTAGAGGGATATGACGCACTTTTCTGGACATAGTGAGGACTTGAGCAGCAGCGTTCTGAATCAGGTGCTTTTTAGTGAGACCCGTAAGACTGTTACAGTAGTCAAGTTGACTGCAGATAAATGTGTTTTTCCAATTCCTGCTGAACCTAGTTCTTAAATTATTCATATACTCTTCAGGTGATAGTAGGCTGACTTTGTAATTGTCAAGTTCATGACTACACAAAGATTTCAGGCTTGGTTTGTGGTTTTTAACATTGTCAACTAAATCTGAGCGCTGACTTACAAACATTCTTCCATGGCTCCAAAAAAAATTACTTATCTGTTCAGTGCACTTACTCAGTGCTTGCATTGGACCACAGTCTCCTGGTGATAGGGTTATCTACATGTGTGTGCATAATTATGGTAACATATTTTGTTGATTTCCATCATCTGAGCCAATGGGAGCATGTAGATGTTGAACAGAAGAGGCTCCAGTATGGTGCGTTGCGGAACTCCACTGACCATGTTTGTGTACTCAGATGTGCAATTACTAGGGCTGTCAAACGATTCATTTTTTTAATCGAGATTAATCGCAGAATTTCCATAGTTAATCACGATTCTTACCAAAGTGTCTTAACTGGGAATCAAACACGGCTCTGCTGCGACTCCCACACTCCAAAATGGTCCTTTGGTGGAGCTGAGGCTCGCTTGGCTGCACCTGGGTGTTTAGCGTGGAGGTGCTAACTCAAACTCCACGTACTCCGGTGGTAGTTAAACTCCGAAGTTTTTTAAAGTTAAACAAGCTGTTCAAAAGTCCAGTAGCTCTCTTACTTTCCATCACCGTGGTAGGCTTACTGCAGGAGGCCACTTCAAAGCATAGCGCTACAGCTAGCGGAGCCGTCTATGGGTGAATAGAAGGGACAAAAAGGCTTGCAACATTAAAATGCGATTAAAAAAAATAACGCATTATGGATTGCATTAATCTAATCGCGATTAACGCGTTAACGCTGACAGCCCTAGCAATTACTTATATACACAAGGTAATCCCTGTACTTCAAGTAGGATTCACAAATTCTGATTTTGAAGTCATCATACAAAGATGAAGATTCTTCCCTCCTCATGGTAACATTTATGTTGTCCCTATAATGGCATGACTGTACAGCTCTGATTAGTCTGATCACAGACTATTATGGGCTACAGCAGTGTGGGTTCCATTTCCATCCATCTTCTTGCCGCTTATCCGGGGTCGGGTCGCGGGGGCAGCAGCCTAAGCAGGGAAGCCCAGACTTCCCTCTCCCCAGCCACTTCGTCCAGCTCTTCCAGGGGGACCCCGAGGCGTTCCCAGGCCAGCCGAGAGACATAGTCTTTCCAGCGTGTCCTGGGTCTTCCCCGGGGTCTCCTACCGGTGGGACGTGCCCTGAACACCTCACCAGGGAGGCGTCCGGGAGGCATCCTGATTAGATGCCCGAACCACCTCATCTGGCTCCTCTCGACGTGGAGGAGCAGCGGGTCTACTCCGAGCTCCCTCCGGATAACTGAGCTTCTCACCCTATCTCTAATCTCTAAGGGAGAGCCCAGCCACCCTACGGAGGAAGCTCATTTCGGCCGCTTGTACCCGCGATCTTGTGCTTTCGGTCACTACCCAAAGCTCATGACCATAGGTGAGGGTAGGAACGAAGATCGGCTGGTAATTCGAGAGCTTCGCCTTTCGGCTCAGCTCTCTCTTCACCACGACAGACCTGTGCAGAGTCCGCATTACTGCAAACGCCGCACCGATCCGCCTGTCGATCTCCCGTTCCATCCTTCCCTCACTCGTGAACAAGACCCCGAGGTACTTGAACTCCTCCACTTGAGGCAGAATCTCATCCCCGACCCGAAGAGTGCACTCCACCCTTTTCCAGTTGAGGACCATGGCCTCGGATTTGGAGGTGCTGATTCTCATCCCGGCCGCTTCACACTCGGCTGCGAACCGATCCAGTGAGAGTTGGAGGTCACGGTCTGATGGAGCCAACAGGACCACATCATCTGCAAAAAGCAGTGACCCAATCCTGAGGTCACCAAACCGGATCCCCTCTACACCCTGGCTGCGCCTAGAAATCCTGTCCATAAAAATTATGAACAGGATCGGTGACAAAGGGCAGCCCTGGCGGAGTCCAACCCTCACTGGAAACAAGTCCGACTTATTGCCGGAAATGCGGACCAAGCTCTGGCACCGGTCATACAGGGAACGGACGGCCCTTATCAGGGAGTCCGATACCCCATACTCCCGGAGAACCCCCCACAGGATCCCCCAGAGGGACACGGTCGAATGCCTTCTCCAAGTCCACAAAACACATGTGGACTGGTTGGGCAAACTCCCATGCACCCTCAAAGATCCTGCAGAGGGTGTAGAGCTGGTCCACTGTTCCACGGCCCGGACGAAAACCACACTGCTCCTCTGAATCCGAGATTCGACTATCCGAAGGACCCTCCTCTCCAGCACCCCCGAATAGACCTTACCAGGGAGGCTGAGGAGTGTGATTCCCCTGTAATTGGAACACACCCTCCGGTCCCCTTTCTTAAAAAGGGGGACCACCACCCCAGTCTGCCAATCCAGAGGCACTGCCCCCGATGTCCACGCGATGCTGCAGAGTCGTGTCAACCATGACAGCCCCACAACATCCACGGCCTTGAGGAACTCGGGCCGGATCTCATCCACCCCAGGGGCCCTGCCACCGAGGAGCTTTTCAACCACCTCTGCAACCTCAGCCCCAGAGATAGGAGAGCCCACACCCGAATCCCCCGGCCCTGCTTTCTTACCGGAAGGCGTGTTGGTGGGATTGAGGAGGTCTTCGAAGTATTCCTTCCACCGATCCACAACGTCCCGATTCGAGGTCAGCAGCGCACCGTCCCCACCGTACACAGTGTTTACGGCGCACTGCTTCCCCCTCCTGAGACGCCGGATGGTGGTCCAGAATCTCTTCGAAGCCGTCCGGAAGTCTTTTTCCATGGCCTCACCGAACTCCTCCCATGTCCGGGTTTTTGCCTCAGCGACCGCCCTAGCTGCGCTCCGCTTGGTCTGCCGGTACCTGTCTCCGGAGTCCTACAGGCCAAAAAAGACCTATGGGTTCGGGGATTGCCGCCCCGACAGGCACCGACCACCTTGCGGCCACAGCTCCGGTCAGCCGCCTTAACAATGGAGGCACGGAACATGGCCCACTCGGACTCAATGTCCCCTGCCTCCCCCGGTACATGGTTGAAGCTCTCCCGGAGGTGTGAGTTGGAGTGTTTTCCAGCACCCCCTCCAAGGAGTCCAAAAAGGCTGGATACTCTGAGCTGCTGTTCGGACCATAGGAGAGAGAATATAGAAACCACCATCTGTCAAAGTGTGATGACATCACATAAATTTAATCATAAAAAATAATACGAAAAAATTACTTCACCGGATGTCCCGCCCCCCTCCCTTCCGGTCGTGTGAGAGGCAAAGGGGTTAATTCAACAAAGGGGTTGTATTTGTGTTGTATTTAATCCTATGGGTGTGTGATAATGTGTTATGTATATAATGGGAAAATGGATGAAACCGTCTGAAGTGACTTAAGGAAGTCAATGGGGTCATTGAGATAAGAGTTAGCGTGATTAATATGGGGTTAGATAAAACCATGAAGTCATGGTTATTCTCTTTCCAGAGATAAGTGTTATATTTTACCATATGGTTGCGTGATAATAAGAAACAGGTGTGTTAATGTATATAATTGAAAATGGATGAAACCGTCTGAAGTGACTTAAGGAAAGTCAATGGGGACATTGACATAAGAGTTACCGTGATTAATATGTATGATTAACATTTGACCTGGATGACGTAGTTATTCTCTTTCCAGAGACAAGTGTTGTATTTTACCCTATGGGTGTGTGATAATAAGAAACAGGTGTGTTAATGTATATAATTAAAAATGAATGAAACCGTCTGAAGTGACTAAACGAAGTCAATGGGGTCAATGACATAAGAGTTAGGGTATTGTACAAAGGGTCGCGTGGGACCTTATTGGATGGGGTATGCCCCATCCTTTCCAGCTAGGGTTGGTATAAATGGGAGTAGCTCCAGAATAAGATCCATCGGGGATCAAACTCGACGCCCGGTTCGACATCGAAGGAACAGTGAGAACTGGAACCCTGACTTTCTCATCATGGGGAGCAACTGTATGTATGTATGTTTATTTTTTTAATGATAATTTATATTTTTTGTAATATCAGATATTGAATAATGGAAGGAATAAGTTATTTTCTCTGTATTATGGATCTGGGCTAACAACGGGAGACAGTGAGCCTTGGACAAAGCATAGATCGACTTCAAATCAGGGTGAGCTGATGTTTCCTCTTTCTCTTATTATATTTGAAAATAACTCTCTTTACAGTTTCTTTGAATTGGGTATAATATTATTCCTGTCCATTTTTAGATCAAATCATCATTGACCTGACCACCCGTCCATCATCTCCAACTGCCGGACCATCTCACACATTCAGCCATCTCTGGACTCCGCATACAGTCTCGCCATCTCGTAAGTTTCCACATCTATTTTTCATCAGTCAGTAAATTGTGTGAATTTAATTCGGTTGATTAACAGAATTTTTTATGTTCCAGGAATTGCGGTAGTTCCACCGTCAAGATTGAACGAGTCTGAAAGAGACCAAGGTGGTGCTGGAGTTGCATCGGTGGTTGACCCGGAAGAGGGAGAAGGATGGCACGCCTCTGCAGAAGACGGTGATGAAGATGAGGGCGGTGAGAGAGATGTTGGTGATGATGATGATATGGAAGTGAGAAATTATTTCCATAATCAAGAAAATGACTATGAAGATATGACAGGGCACAGCAGACGTAGCCCTACCCCCGGCATAATGCATTGCCTTGAAGACATTGAATCAGATTACTTCAAGCGTGTAGTGCCTGTTATTGAAGAAGCATTTGAGAGATATATGTATGAGGCATTTCAGTTAAAGGAACAGATGCTTGCGCAAATTTATCAACATCTTAGACATAATATCAATCGCCCGCAAACACGTAGCCTTGGTGTGAGTACTACTAGTCGTGCTATCGTACGCGGGCAAAGATCGCACCTGCCAAGACTGCCGCCACTTCTCTAAAACACCATTTGCTGATATCAATAACCGATATAACAAAATAAAAAAACGATGGATCAATCTGAAAGTGACAACCTAGTAGAAATCCCACAACACCTCCTCCAATTGATCTCGGAGTTTAATGCTGAAAGAGTAAATGAAAGTGTTAATCTGTCACATCCAGGCTCCCCTACACAACGTCCACTGCATCAGTCTCAAACGGTTTTTCTCCCTGGGGAAGACGAACTACAGAACATTCTACAATCTTATAGATATCCTTCACACGAGTCATTAGTGCAAGATGATGTAGCGTCAGACATTGCTTGGAGTCCTGCAGACAACTTATGTTGCGAAGCGCTCAACAGCTTTGAGAGAGAAGAATATACGCAAATGAATGAACCGTGGAGTCCTAATGACAATCTCTGTGTTGAATCTGCATTGGCTGCAGACGGCATTCTTCAGGAAGGGGCCGGTGAAGCTGGGGGGAGAGAAAATGAGGGGGGGAATGCTGAGGGTGAAGAGAATGGACAGAGGGAAACTGATGCGCACGCGTCAACCTCTCTAGATGCTGGTATCAGCAGTAATCGGTTGAATAGTACTCATGCCACTGCGCTTGGGGATCAAGTTACACAGCGAGAGCGGTTTAACAACGTTGAGATTCGCACTTTCCTTCGCTTTCCACCGCCATCTGCTACTAAGTTATACAAAGACTTCGAGCAGAGCCAAATGACCTTATCCAAGTTAATTTACGTGATGATCGTCTGCAAGATGACGTTAGCGCAATTATACGCTATGGAGTCGGCACACTCTCTGAATTTCAAGATCTTTTAGATAGATTAGTGCAGAGCAATATGTCCGTGTTCACAGATGGATCCTTGGAGCTAATTGTTAATCTCATAAGCGCACCACGTGGGAGTGGTAAAAAGAGAATAGAATTGTGCTTCGAGGCTGAAATTATTAAAAAAAAGCTAAACATTTATATGTACTTTTGAATCCTGATCACACATGTTTTGCTGTAAATTTAGCCATGCTGAAAAACCCTGAGCTATCATACGCAGAGGCTTTGACCGTCGGGCGTGACATTCACATTAGGGCGGGTCTGAACACTCATAATGATGTGGCATTCAGTAATGTTGTGCAATTTGAACAGTTGCTGGATTGTAAAATCGTTATATTTTACCGCGCCATTGATAATGAGAATAAGCGTCGGAAAAACTTGGCTACATTTCAAACAGGAACACCTCCGCGCCCAACAACACACTATCTCCTTTTACACAATAATCACTACTATGGGATAAAGAATATTAAGGGGTTTCTCGGAGTGAAATTTTTCTGCGAACATTGTCACACAGGCTACCATGCGCAGTACAGACATTACTGTGGAATGAGTTGTAATATCTGCAACACTAATTGCAAAGAAGAGTTAATTCAAAAAACCTACTGTGAGCGCTGTAATAGGTTCTGTATAAATATCCAGTGTTTCGAACACCATCGTGAGTTAAAATGGCATCCAAAGGCCGAAAAAGCAGTCTCCAATTGTGAAAAACATAAAAAATGTCCAAAATGTAAATCAATCTACTACATTTCTATTAAAAATCCTAAACCCCATAGTTGCATCGTTAAACTCTGCCCGATCTGCAGACAGAGTAAAGCCACATTACCATTGTTGAGTGAAGAGAGAGCATCAGCTGTTGACTCGGCCAATGAAAACTCCAATTCTACTGCAGAACGAGGAGAAAAACATGTTTACTATATGCGGGTAAAAGCTGTGACGGCTGAGGAGAAGATTTATGAAAAGAAGCTGGTATTTTTTGATTTTGAGACCACTCAAACCAGCGGTACTCATCTTCCAGTGCTCGTAGTAGCTCAATCGTCAGATGATGAGGAACTGATCTGGGAAGGCTCCAACTGTGCTTTAATGTTCCTCATGCATTATCGAAAAAAAGAATACAGAAACACAACATTCATTTCGCATTATGGCAAAGGTTTTGACCATCACATAATTTTAAATACTTATGTTAAGCAAGGTATATCACCATTTGTTGTGGCTCAAGGGAGTAAAATAATTCTGATCGTGGACACTGACTTTCACCTTAAATTTATTGATTCATTTTCCTTCATACCCATTCCACTCAGGGATTTCCCTAAGGCATTAGGCTGTAAAACTGAGCTCAAAAAAGGTTACTTTCCACACAAATTTACAGATTATTCAAAAGTTGGGTATAAGGGGAGATGTCCAGCGCCTGAGATGTATGGGGTCGATGAAATGAATCCTAAACAGCGAGAAAGTTTCTTTCATTGGTATGAGACGGTAAAAGATCTGGAATTTAACTATGATCGTGAGTTAGTAGATTATTGTAAAAATGATGTTAAAATCCTTGCAGAGGGAGCAATGAAATTTCGTGACGAATTCATACAGACAGCAAAGTGTGATCCGTTTGAGAGTGTTACAATTGCTTCAGCCGCATTGAATGTTTTTCAAACCTTATTCTTAGAACCCCAATCTGTCGCGATACCGTCTCCCGATAATTACCAATCATCATTCAAAGCTTTCTCACATGCTTCAATCCAATGGTTGGAGTTTGAGGCTTTCTCACGCGGAATTTCTATTCGACATGCGTTGAATGGGGGAGAAGTTAAAATCAAAAAATTTTGTGGATGGACATGCAGTGGTAAACAGGAAGACACTTGTCTTTAGTTATTTCGGGTGTTACTACCACGGATGCAGTCTTTGTTATAACCCTCACGATAAATCTCCTCTCACGGGTGATTGTTTTAGCGAATTATACTCAGACACGTTAAAAAGAACTGAGCGTTTAAAAACTGAATACAATGTTCATTCTGTGGTGACAATGTGGGAGCATGACTGGAACTTCATGAAAAAAACAGACCCTGGTGTTAAATCTTTCTTAGAGAGGTTTCAAGAACCAATTCCTCTAGACCCTAGAGAAGCTTTATACGGAGGGCGGACAGCCGCTATGCAGTTGAAAATTACTTTGGCTTGATCCATGCTGAAGTCTATACGCCGCGTAAACTGTTTTTCCCAGTGCTTCCTACCAGAAACGAAAAAGGGAAGCTTATTTTCACATTATGCCGTTTATGCGGTCTCAGGAACAATCAGACTACTGAATGTAAACACAATGATGAAGATACGGCATTGCGCAGTGTGTGGGTAAGTGTTGAGCTAATGGAGGCATTGGCAAAAGGATACGTTGTGGGAGAAATTTATGAAGTGTGGCATTTTGAAGAAAAATCTGACAAACTCTTTAAAAAATACATTTACACCTTCCTTAAACAGAAACAAGAAGCCTCAGGTTATCCTCCTGGGACTGATGATGCTGAAAGTCGACATGCATACGTAAAGGAATATCAAGAGAACCAGGGTATTAAACTTGATCCTCAGAAAATTGACCATAACCCAGCTAAAAGACAAATTGCAAAACTATTACTAAATTCACTATGGGGAAAGATGGCACAAAGATCTAATCAGCTTACAACAACTCTGGTGAACAAACCTCAACGTTTTTTTGAATTCCTCTTTTCCAGCAAATATGACATTTCACAGTTTCAGTTCATTAATGACACTGTTGCAGTGGCGGCATACTTCTAACTGCATCATACCCCCTGGCGATGTGAATGTTTTTATTGCGGCGTTCACAACAGCTTATGCACGTCTTGAATTGTATAAGCAACTAGATTTACTCCAAGAAAGGGTTTTTTATTGCGATACCGATTCAATAGTGTTTGTGTCGAGACCTAGCGATCAATATAACCCTCCACTAGGGAATTATCTAGGAGATTTGACATCTGAATTAGACCCCGACGACTTTATTAAATCATGGACTGCAGCGGGTCCAAAATCATACGCATATGTAACAGAGTGAGGTAAAGTGACTTTACGTGTTAAGGGGATTACACAGAATTATGAAAATTGTAAAAAATTCAACTTTGACACTCTCACAGCATTGGTAGAACCGTATCTCAAAGACCGTGAGACACGTTGTGAAATTTCTGCGCGTTACAATAAAATTACGCGAAATCTGAAAACTTTTGAGCTCACTAATAAAGAGAGGGTGATCAATTTTGCCATTATCTTTGACAAGAGGCGGCTCTTCGCTGACGGAAAAACATTACCGTTTGGATATTAAAACATGTGACTTGTGTACTGTCTCAAAAAATCTGCATAGATTTATGATGGGATGACCTGACGGCTTCTCTATACAGTTCTTTTGAGAAAATGTTATTATATTGTATATTGCTTTAGTGAGCAATGTGTATTCTGTTTTATTCACATGTATCATGCATTAAACTTTAGTATGAAATCAATGTTGTGTATTCTGTTTTATTCTCATGTATATGAATAAATCCTATTTCATCTTCTTCTTTGTTCACCTCTCATCTTTTCCACCCAGTAATCTACACAGATAAATAAGCGTACAACATTACTTAAGGATTCAGTGTACCAAAAGATTGAACGACGATCATGGCTGAAGAGGTGTATTTTGACCCCCGCTTCCAACTCCCATTTACAGCCCTCCTTGTAGGAGCAAGCGGGAGTGGTAAATCATTCTTTGTCAAACAGCTTCTTCAAAATATGGAACATACTTTGTCTAGACTCCCTGATCAAATCATCTGGTCGTATTCCTCTTATCAGCCGATGTATGAGGAATTGGCTAAAAATGTAAAGATTAAATTTATTGAAGGAATTCCTGATTCTTTGACGGATGAAAATATTTTTCCATCAAATCAACATAATCTGTTGGTGATTGACGACTGTATGGATATCGGTGTGAATCATGATGAATTAATGAAGGCTTTTACCATGTATAGACACCATAGAAAATTATCGGTCATTTTTCTAGTTCAAAACTTATTCCAACAAGGGAAGCACAGCCATACTATAAGTTTGAATGCAAATTACATAATTCTGTTTAAATCTGTTCGCGATAGATTACAGATGAGAATTTTAGCACAGCAGATGTTCCCAGGGCAGAGAGAATATTTTCTGCAGAGTTTTAACGACGCCACAAAAGAGCCGTATTCGTATTTAATCGTCGATCTAAGACCTCACTGTCCAGAACATTACCGGCTGAGAAGCGGGATACTGCCTAACCAGTGGCCTGTAGTTTACCAGTATAAAAAAAAGTGATTCGAAAATGTCTAAACGGATTAAAAGAAATCTACCCATTTTTAAAGCCTTGCTTGCTCTAAAACCTTCGGAGAGAAGGATATTTCTATGTCAGGGATCGGACGACCTCATACTGGCACTCTGTGAAATAGCGCTTAACGTGTTGAAAGGTAACGTCCCGCTGACCTCTGATCAATACAGCAAATTGAATAAACAGAAGAAGTTTATCAAGCTTTTTGCTAACCGCAAAACAGGAGTGAAGCATAAGCGCAAGGTGCTGACGCAGACTGGAGGTTTCCTCCTCCCATTATTAGGAGCTGCTGTCCCATTCTTGACCAGTCTGCTTGCCGGTCGGAGATAGAAGATAGAGATATAACTGCGCACGACACAGGCGCTCCAACATCATGGCATCATTTAATAAAATGTACATGATTTCCCCGCAACAACTGGAGAGTTTAACAAAGAAAGGTACAGAAAACATTGCAGAGAAGGCACAGCATGAATTGGAAGAGAAAATGGAACGAGTTTTTAACCAACCGGGAACCGCATACAGCAAAAACCTACACTATAATAATCTACTTGAAAAATATCTTGCCCTGCTCAAAAAAGGATCGAGTCGAGACTCTGAAATAGTTTTGAAATTACCTACTGAGTCCGCGGAGAAAGGAGGTGAAAATGATGAGGGTCATATAAGAGTCGAAGAGGAAGAAAAACCTCATGATAGTATTGAAGATGATATTTTACAGAATATCGGAGCCCGCAATCGGAAGAACGCCACATTTATCCTCCAGAAGCTTCATAATTCAGACCTTTTGAGATGGAACCGTTCAGGCGAGATCGTTGTCCAGGATAAGACTATTAAAGGATTGCACATTTTTGATTTAATGAAAACTCTTTCAAACAGACGCTTCCACGCCCGAACCATACCTCGCGGGTGGGACGAATTCTTAAAAACTATTTCCAAGTTAAATATACCCTTAACCACGATTGCAAATACACATGCGCGTGAGCAATTGCGACTAAGACCCCTCGAGCCCTCAAGTGAGCCAGATCCCCAAATACGCCGAAGTAAAAGAAAGCGCGGGAGAAAATCAACGTTGTCAACATCTCTTCTAGATATGGATTACAGCACCCCTACTTCTAAATTGTCAAACAATGTAAAACATTTTTATTCGCCGACAGCATCTGAATGGCACCTGTCTACCCCGATCCCTTCTGAATGGTTGGAATTCGGTCGTAATTAATAAAAGAAAAAAAAATGTATACCAAAACAGTGTTTTTTATATCAATAAAATGCTTTATTGAAATATATGTGAGAAAGAGTATTCATTTCGAACATTCATAACACTCTTTAAATAGTTTTAAAGTACATGCTTTCTGATTAGACGTTTTAGCCGTCTTCACACCCGACACACATTTAGCACATTTCTTAACAAACTTTGTCACATAGTCATCATTCTTTTTCAAATTATCAGAATACAGTCTCATTACTTCTTGAAAAGAAAGTCCTTTAAACCGCTGACAGAGGAAAAATATAACGTGGGCGCCGCATGCTGACGAATCATCATCTTGAACTTGCAGTTTGTTGTAGCGTATCTCGCTAGAATTAGCCGATAGGAAATTTATAAAAAATTCAGGATAAAATAAAAAGTCTGGTTCATGGCCGTAGCTGTCAAAGAAGTTTGATCTTCCTTCTCCCCCATCTCCAACGATCATCCCCACCCAATGTTCACCCTCACGGTTGTGATCATGTGTGTTAACAACTAAGTAGCATGGTCGTTTATCAATCTTAGACGGCAATAAATCACTAGCGAAAACACCTCCAAATGACTCGCCCAAGATAGGTCTCAGAATAGATTTTATTTGAAGGCTGTTCATTTTACTTGTTTTAATAGTCAAATAGAACTTGTCTCTTTGAGTTTATTTCTATAACACTGTCGTAACACGCGTAGACGACCAATGTCATGGTCCGGGGTAAAGCGACTCGGAAGCGTAAATCCAACCGGCAAGTGCCGTGTTCTGACGGTGATAGAGCTTCACCGTCTATTTCACCATCCCTCGTCAGATTGAAGAGAAACAAACTGTATCCGTTTTCAAAATTCTCTCGGTCTATACACAATGGGGAGTCTCTAATGTGTCTGTTATTACCTAGATAAAGATTGTAAAACTCTCGAACAGTCTGATGTGTATCGAAATGCGGTTGGTAGGGCTTTGACGGGATAAAACGTGAATTTACACTCAAAGCTAGGTATTCAAGATCAGCGTGTTGGAACTTGAAAGGATTCAACTCTCTTGTCCCGACATAAGCCCGATGGTCCATTAGCCCCACCACCAGGTACTTTGGAAGTCTACCGAGGTATAAATTATCTTGCGAGCATACACGGGTCTGGACAGGGATACTATAATTCTTCACCACTACCCGACTTATAGGATAAATGGCATTTGATTTCATGAGAGCGGCAGAATGCCCTAGCATGACATCCGGTGAGACTTTTTCACAAAAAGGCTTGCCCCTAAAATATTTAACTTGAACTCATCATTTGCAGCAGACATCAGTGTAAAAGCGCTTTTCGCTTTCACGAGTTTTAATCGTACATCCACATTGTTTAGCATGAGTCTTTCAGAGAAAAAAATGTCTGTGTGCAATGGACCGATTAGCTCAAATTGACGCAAACAACGGGTAAAGCTAGTACGCTTGACTAACCCTTTGTTAGGGGAGTCGTCTGCCATTGCAATTGAATCAAGGTCTGCTCCAGTGTCTTTATACCAAAGACCTCCAGAAAACTGGCTCTCCAGTGTTTCTTGTGAAAAATTAAGGAGCGTTTCAATCATGGCTCTGTAAGGATGAGTGGCGGAGGACGAGCTAATGAGTGTGTCGTTCAGGCTCACATCGACCTGTGAGAAGATAGTATTTAGTGGGTATTGGATTATCCCACAGGCATCATTATTACCGAGATCTGTTCCATCCTCATTGGTGATTTTCAGTCGTAGGTAGATAACTGTTGAATTGAGGTCTAAATAAAAATTTCCGCTTCCAGGTATCAGGAAATCCAACACTTCTTAATCAGCTATTGAATTGAGGGGGAAAATGTCAACATAATTGTTTTGTTCCACAGACAGTTGAGTCATCGGGGGTGCAAAGAGGTCGAGCTCTGATATGGTGCACTCGGTCGAGAGACGGTGTGTGAGAGACATGTTTAAAATATATTCCCGCTACCCAGCTGACTTTTAACTTTTCTCTGTAATTTGGCTACGGTTTTATGCTTTTTTCTAGGTACGTGGTCCGATAACACACGTGCAGGTCTTTTTCCTTTTCTACGTGCTAATCGCGGCAGTCCCGATCCTTCCTGTCTCTGAGCGTTTTGGTTCATTAAACGGTTGGTTACGGTCCCGACCACGTCTGCTGCTATCCCCTTCACAGCAGATTTCAAGTGCGGTTTAACGATATTGGCTCCTTGTTTAAGAAAGGGTAGGACAAATCTGAAGGCTCTGCCCAGCACAGCGCCAAGACCCCGCCCATAGATGACTGGAGCTCCGACAAAGCCGTTCAATGAGCCGCCGCCGGCCTGGTTCACATAATAATTCACTTATCTTTCTGAATTCATATTTTCTTTCTAATTCAGAGGAAAGACTTTGATACTGGTCTAAAGTGTAGCTTGCATATGGTCTTGCCGTAGGTGAATCGAACTGGAGTGTTCAAATCAGTTTTCAATTCAATCTGTATATCCTGTATCTGCTGTTTGTTCACCGTGATGTAATGAGGGTGGGTGTAGGAAAGAATGATGACATCTCCGTATGATCCTTCTTTTTTTAATGATTCTGAGAAGGGGGACGGTGTAGTCTCCGACATGCTGTGCTTCCACGATATTTGTATAGACGTAAAAATTATACTGCCCTCCATTAATATCACAGGGGTATTTAGTCTTTGTTTTTCCACTCATTCGTAGACAGCATTCATCTCCCTCACTATAAGTTCAATAGACTCATACGACCCTGTCGCAATCTTAAGATAAAGCGGTGGGTCTTGCAGGTTGGAATGATCGATTATCTCGAATTCGTTTTCTGAAGTCTCAATATTATTCCATGTGTTGCAGTACATTATCTTGGCTAGCGCCACCTCATAAGATCCTTGTAATTCTATGGGTTGTGATGTGAAGTCATTGTGAAATTCGTACTGTTGTTGTCCGGAAAAATGTCGTGACATGCGTTGGAGGGTAGTGTCACATAAAAAGACTCGGCCATTATTTTGATTGCGTCTCTTTTTTCCTCTTCCCAAGCTCTACGACCTCTTTAGCAGGCAGCCACGAGTCAAACTGACGGGGCCATCCCTGCCAGTGGACTAAAACCATTTTCTGACCATTTTTAATTTTCTTATCTAAAATTTTTTATATATGAAAAAGAGTGTCCAATGTGATTCTCACTTTCTGCAGTTCAGCCTCATAAAATGCACCATTCAAAATTTCCCCTCTTATATCTCTTAATTTATAGACCGACGGTACTCTAGGGATACATTAATTTACGATAAAATATTCATCTGAGAATGATTGTTCATATGATTTATCGAATACGCCACGGTATTTTGATATCCTCACAATGTCGCCCTCCTTGAATTTAAACACTGCAGGCTTGACGGTCAGAGGCATCGTTCCGTATAAATTTTCAAACACCTCCGCTGTCTTGGCTGGAGTTACTTCAAACGGTTTCATTTTTATGCTGCTGTGATAACTGTCATTATAACCATCTACCAAATCCCTAATTACGTCTATATACCGTTGAGTGTTTTTCGCCGTGAAATACCGCCACATTTTGGATTTCAAAGTTTTGTTAAACCATTCTACTATGGAAGCTTTGAGTTCACTCCCGGTTGCAAAGTGTCGTATGTGGTGTTTCTTCATCAGCTTTTCAAAGACCCGATTAAAAAATTCTTTTCCCGCATCAGTTTGAATTTTAGCCGGTATACCGCTCTCGTCTAATATTGAAGCAAAAGCCGTTGCAACTTCAGTCGCCGTTTTGTTTTTCAACGGACGTGCGTAAGCCTTCTTTGAAAATACGTCTATTACGGTAAGCAGAAATTTAAACTTGTCATTGTCTTTAGACAGAGCAGTCATATCGCAAAGATCAGCCTGAAATTGATACAAGGGACGAGGTGCGAAAATACTACTTTTTTCGAGACGCTTTGTGCAATGTGTAAGCGTCCTGCCCTGCCAACCAATCCTCGACTTGCGCAATTGCGACCTTTTTACCAGTCTGCTCTTCTACACTCTTTTGAAGGCTCTCGGCTCCACCATACGATCCTGCTTTTCGCGGGTCATAATATATTCTCTTGAATACCCGGTCTGTCTTTCTTGAAGACATGTCTGATAGTGAACAGAAGATGTCAGAGCGGTATGATTTTTATGAGTTTATTGAATGGTTACATGCTTACATAATTCATAACTCGATTCTCATGCATTGCATTGACGATTAAAGATTGTATTACATTCAGTACATGATTAACATCGATTATATCCCCCTTTTTCAGTTTATAAGCTGTTACATCAGTTACAAAGGCATACAAGACATATAAATGAGAAGTGTTGAAAAGATCAATACAAAAATCATTAATGATTTTACACATTGTTTGTTCAAAACTATCTAAAGTTAAGTTTGAGCACCCATACACCAGTTTTTTCCAGTCCTCTGAAAGGCTTGTCTCTCTCACAATAGCCATCACACGTTCAAAACGCTGCAAGTCTTCTGGATTGACACGGTCATTTGTCTGATATACTGAAACACCATTGACACGATTAGCAATTGCATGCTTCAAAACTGAAGCGTCAACTATCTTGGGAGCCGGTTTAAAAAAATATCCCCCCATTTTTTTGATGAAGAACTCTGATTACGAGTTCCAGAAACCATGGAAATCTTGCAACAAATCTTCCCTCTTCTTATCTCCCGCTATGTATGCACCAGTAATCTCTTCAACCTTTTCCAGAATGTGTTCTTCTTCCCTCAGATCATAAAGGAAAGCATCGGCTGCTCCTTCCACTCTAGCCTCTACTATATCCAGCCCGACTTTCTCCAACGTATACTTGAGAGCCGGAAGAAATTCCCACGATAGCAAGTCCACCATTAACTCTTCAAAGTTAGTATAGAAATATCCACGGTCGGGTGGGTAGAGACACGAGTGCTGTTTTTGACTCGGATGATCTACTTGACACCCATAACAGTTTTTCTTTATATGGTCTTGCACGACAACTTGCACGGCTCTTGCCACACAAGCTTTTACAATATCTAGGAAATCCCCACTCGTTGACAATCGAGACTGTGGCAGAGGTGAATTATACCCCGCCACAAGGTTGTTGAGAGTGGCCGCGGTGTAGACTCTACCATCCGTCGGGTCTTCAAAACTCTTATACCCCTCCCCCCAGTATGAGCAGTACGGCGGAGGACCACATGGTACATCCCACGCGCCGTCCGCCTTGTGGAGAGAGTTTGCAGAACATGAGCCAGCGTATGATGAGTTTATGTATCCTTCAACACAATCGTTCGACACCTCCGCTTCTTCTTCGGTGTTACACAACGCATGAAGGGGCGAATCAACCAGATTCTCTGAAACTGAAGACTCTTGAGAAAGGCCTGGCAGCACGCTGAGAAGTTCCTCATCGTGAAGATCATGCTCGGGTGAGTGCGTAATGTTGACTGAAAAATCTGACATAGCGCAGTGTATAAGTATAGTCCTCTATTCGTGCTTCAAGTGTTCAGGTATATATATATATATAGGGAAGGGCTCTCTAGTGCATCGAATCGGCTTGGATTACAGAGCCCCGCCCCCAATCTTCAGTCTCCTCCCCGCAGGCTCCGTCGCATTCAATACACGAATCTGTCGTTATGCGCCTTTTGAAAGTTATCTCTGAAATGTGATCTCCAACCTGAGTTGTTAACCTCTTTTCCAACAGCACACGTTTTCGCTTCATTTCTTCCTCACTGAAAAAACATCTGATTTCTTTTAAGAGGTTACGCAGCTTTGGGAAGTCTACCACCTTGCGCTCTTTCTCCATCACAGTCTTTGGTCTTTCTTCAGGGTGGAAATCGCTCCGAAATCGCACCAACAACCAGATGTGAGATCTGGAACAGTCCACCACGAAAGTACCACCTAGAGGGCGTACTTCTGGATCAGTCCCCGTCAGTATACTTGCAGGCATAGAGTCAAGTAGTACACGCTCACGACTATCAACACGTTCAATATAATCAATAAATTCTTCAATAGCAGCCTTCAGACCAGCAAATTCTTTTGGGTAGATTCTCAGATGATAGACCTCAGGTGTGGTTTCATAGCTGTATAGATTGACGAATGGGGATAGCCCCCCACTCCTAAACTCTGCTGACAACACACGATCACCATCAAGCTGCCAAGTCTTTTTCCTGAACACAAGTTTCTCCATGTTTTTTTTTTTTAGTAACGACTTCACAGTTTACATTGTCTTATATACACTAGTATATACTTCCACGCCTACTTTGTGTCTGGAAAGAGAATAACCATGACTTCATGGTTTTATCTAACCCCATATTAATCACGCTAACTCTTATCTCAATGACCCCATTGACTTCCTTAAGTCACTTCAGACGGTTTCATCCATTTTCCCATTATATACAATAACACACCTGTTTCTTATTATCACACACCCATAGGATTAAATACAACACTTGTCTCTGGAAAGAGAATAACTACGTCATCATGGTAGGAGATCCCGGGGAAGACCCAGGACACGCTGGAGAGACTATGTCTCTCGGCTGGCCTGGGAACGCCTCGGGGTCCCCCTGGAAGAGCTGGACGAAGTGGCTGGGGAGAGGGAAGTCTGGGCTTCCCTGCTTAGGCTGCTGCCTCCGCGACCCGACCCCGGATAAGCGGCAAGAAGATGGATGGATGGATGGATGGATCATGGTTTTATTAAAGAAGAGGCCCCTTTGTTGAATTAACCCCTTTGCCTCTCACACGACCGGAAGGGAGGGGGGCGGGACATCCGGTGAAGTAATTTTTTTGTATTATTTTTTATGATTAAATTTATGTGATGTCATCACACTTTGACAGATGGTGGTTTCTATATTCTCTCATAGGCAAAAACAACAGTCAGGATCCGTCCCCCCACCCGAAGGCGGAGGGAGGCCACCCTCTCGTCTACCGGGGTAAACTCCAACATACAGGCACCAAGCTGGGGGGCAATAAATATTGCCACCCCTGCCCGGCGCCTGACACCAGTGGCAACTCCAGAGTGGACGAGAGTCCAACCCCTCTCGAGGAGACTGGTTCCAGAGCCCTTGCTGTGCGTCGAGGTGAGGCCGACTATATCTAGTCGGAACTTCTCAACCTCACGCACCAGCTCAGGCTCCTTCCCCACCAGAGAAGTGACGTTCCACGTCCCTAGAGCTAGCTTCTGCAGCCGAGGATCGGACCGCCAAGGTCCCCGCCTTCGGCTGCCGCCCAGCTCACTACACACCCCACCCCTTTGGCCCCTCTCACTGGTGGTGGGTCTGTGGGAGAGGGGTCCCATGTCCCTTTTTCGGGCTGTGCCCGGCCGGGCCCCATGGGTGAAGGCCCGGCCACCAAGCGCTCGCCTCCGAGCCCCACCCCCAGGCCTGGCTCCAGGGGGGGGGCCCCGGTGACCCGCGTCCGGGCAAGGGACACCAACAACCAAAGACCAACTATGTTGCTCGTCATTGGGGTCTTCTGAGCTACCTTTTGTCTGGCCCCTCCCCCGGGACCTGTTTGCCATGGGAGACCCTACCAGGGGCATAAAGCCCCCGACAACTGAGCTCCTGGGGTCATTTGGACACGCAAACCCCTCCACCACGGTAAGGTAGTAGCTCAGGGATTTCTCCAAAGAATTTACTCTAGATCAACTTTGTTGCTGCAGACCAATGTAACATCTCTGTGGCCAAACTCCCCACAACCCAAATGCACTGCACTCATTCAAATGAATATGAGGACTGGCATTTTCACCACAATGCAGGATTTGGTCTGAACATAGTCTCATTGTCCTTTGCAGTCTTTCTGACAGCATCTAGAAAAAAGCTGTTGTGGAAGTTGTGAGTGTTGATCCTCTCTGGTCTGTGGTCTCAGGTTGTATCCTGACTTATTCTACATTCACAGATAGATAGATATGCTGAGTGGTGTTGACCACTGATACACTGTGCTGTGTGTAGTGTGTGTCCATGGAGGGAAGGTCAGAGCCAATGATTCTCTCTGCAGTTTTAATGACTTGTTGAAGAGATTTCCTCTCAGTGTGGATGATATGTCTAATCCACACAGTGATGTAATTTGTGAGAACACTCTCAATGGGTCCTCTGTATTCCTGGGTGAGGGGCTGACTTCTGGGACACTTTTTGACATGTGATTGCCTAGAAACTTTACTGTCAGCCAATAGTTCACAAAACATAGAGGAGGACCAAACATATTAAAGAATGATCTTGGTGCTCTGTATGGCTTCTCTTTATACTTTCTCTCTATTGAAACTGACCTCTAAGCAAAGGTTTTCTGCCAATGAGGTTTTCTCACAGCCCTTTGATAGTGAACATGACATAATAATAACTAGTGATTTACAACAAAATAAATTACATCCACAAAGTGCTTCACATGAAAAGGACATAAAAAGAACAAAAACATGTAAGAAAAAAACTATGTAGTGTAAGATGGAAAATTAAACACACTTGATGACAAATAGAAAGTGAGAGTGCAATACTTAGAATACGTGTTCCAGTGATGGTCATTTGAGACTACAAACAATGGACCTCAGCACCCATATAACATGGGAATGTATCTGACACAGGGGATAATATTGAGGAAAATGTTAAAGAGGACCCTGATTATTAGATATCCTCCTCTGATGATAATAAGACACAGTGCTAGGGTAGACATAGTGCTGCTATTCTTGTCAAAATGGTTCCAGGTCCCACCAGATACATTGAATATGCTAACTTTGAGGATAACAGTAGTGTTAAATGGGTCATTCATTGCTTTGATGTTAGTTAACAGGAGGTCCACCTATTATTTCCGTGTTAAAACAAGGTTGTGCATTTGACTACCCAGAATACAGTTGTACTCATATCTAAGCTTCCGTATTCTCCAGCTTCAGCTCATGATAGTTCTCAGAGGATTTTTAGATTTGGTGTGTCACTTCACAGGTGGGAAAGAGTGTTCTCAATCTCTAATAATCGCCCCCCCCCCCCCCCCCCCCCCCTATCTCTCTCCTTTTTTATCAGTGGATTCATATACAATGATATATCCACTTTTAATGTTTCACAGAGCGTGAAATCTGACACCCCACCATTATCATGCATTTCTAAAAAGTCTTTTAATCTGGTGGTAATATTGCAATGGTGTCACTTCACTATGGTAATGTTATCAAAGTTTCATTAAACCAAACTTTCATTGCAATGTAACTCAATTATAATAACATTTTTCCTAATGCCTTAAAGATAGAAGTTAATTATAAGAAGGACTTTATACATCAATCAGCCATAACATTAAAACCACCTGCCTAATAGTATCCTTTTAAATGATCTTAAACATAGGTTAAAAGACATAGTCACTGCTAGCTGGAGTTGTTTCAATGTAACAATAACATGCCTATTATTGCTGCCTGTGGTGCTGGTTTATATTTTGCACTTTTATATATTGTTGTCCTGTTGTTGTTGTCCTGTTACAAGTTTGATGTTGCTAGCTGAGCCTGTCTTGGCCAGGTCTCACTTGCAAAAGAGGTTTTAATCCCAATGTGACTTTCTGGTGAAATAAAGGTGACATAAAAAAATAATTTAGGTCTCCCCATGCTGGCAAAAAAGCTCTGACCCTTCGATGCATTGATCCTGGAAGTGTCCTCTGGTATCTAGCACCAAGATGTTAGCAGGAGATCCTTTAAGTCCTGGAAGTTGTGAGGTGGGGCAGTAGCTCTTCTGTGGGATCAGACCAGACAGTCTAGTCTTCACTACTCATGGGCATTAATGAGCCATGGATGCCCATGACCCAATCACAGGTTTAGCAGTTGTCCTTCCTTGGACCACTTTTGGTATGTACTGACCAATATGTGTGGGGAAGACCTGCTCTGACCCAGTAATCTAGCCATCACAACATGGCCCTTATCAAAGTCACTCAGATCCTTAGGCCTGCCCATTTCTTCTGCTTCTAACACATCAACTGCATAACACACCTCATCCCTTAACATAAGCAATGTTATTCACTTCACCTGTCAGTGGTTTTAATGTTTTGTGTATTTATGGACAAAATGAAAGAAAGTAACAAGGTCCATTTAAACTAAGCTGTTCAGTGTAATCATTATATAGAAGAGCAGTCGTTTGGGAGCTTATAAAGTCATTCAGAAAAGCTTCATTAATTTGACATAAATTCTTTCCTTGTCCAATTTTTTTCAGGCAATGTCATTTTAGTCATCAGTCTTATATGACAAAGGAGGCTGGATAGACATGGATGGCTGGTTAATCTTTTGAACCCACAGCTGTGTTTGTTTTGTATTTCCTTTGTTACTTTGTTACTTTACGGCCTTATGACATCGTGACCACATGTCTTAGATAGGCTTGTCATATATTGCTGTATTGATTTTGTCACTACGATTATTTTCTCTTTCTTGTGAGATGAATATATTTAGTGATTTTCTCATGAGGGTTCCCAGCATACAGGTGATGTAAATAGAAAGTACATCTTCACATTTTGTTGAAACGACATCATCAAAAATATCTAAACAAGACGATTATGAAATAAAAGGAGCATCTTTCCATTACTTGTAAGTGGATTAATGGGTGTTTATCCTGGTTGAATGAAAAGAGTAATGCCTACCATACACTAAAATACTTTGAAAATACTTTATACTTTAATACGTTTAAATACAGAGGTTGCTGAACTAGAAGTGAACTGTGATCCCTTTAACAGCTCATTGAAGATCTCTCCCAGTGACAGATGGAGTTGTGTTCACAGCTATGTCTTGAATCTGTGGATAGCCAAAAGCCTCACATGCAGTGGCAGCTCTTGTTCATATCCCTGGCCTGACTCCACCTAGTCTACTCTCCTGTGTCTGTGGTAACTGTCCAAAAAGACTGTCTTCCCCTCTACGACCTGTTCATTATCGGCAGTGATGACATCCCACTCATTAACTTCTAGCTTCCCCCAGAGCCTGTCCTCTCCTTTATTGCATCTCCTTCTCACATAGCAGACTGTATCCAGCCTGCCATCAAACAATGCTCTGTACCTGCCAGTTTCACCTCATCTACGTTCACGCCATCTCCCTCTTCAGGTCCTCCTGGGAGCAAAAATCAATGTTTGTCAGTCCTGCAGTTGGAGCCTGATAACCATCTATTCAGTGCCAGCTGCAGTGACTTCCACCTTCCACCTGTTACCATTTCATTGCCTCCTCCCACGTGAGCATCACACAGATAATCCTGCTCACCTGCACTCTGCCAGCTCATCAATAATCAATCATAATCTCAAATCTAAGCTTGCAATATTTAAAGGCAACCCGGAAACTGAGTACCCTGGAGCATCCTGGTTCTATCACATACTGTCTCTCAGGGGGCAAGACAACCGACCTTAATGAACTGATTCTAGCTCTCCTTGACATCCATCCCTCTGTCCACACTGTGCACAGTGGCCCAAATGACATCATGTCCAGGCAATCTATGATGCTGTCCCAAGACTTTGAGTCTCTAGTCTCCAGTGTAAAGCGTGAGAAGCAGCAATATTTCCAAGTGCTCTGAATGTTTTAGCAGTCTTTATAATCTGCACCTGTGGATGCAAAATTTTACCACTGACACTAGGTTTAATTTTATTAGTCATTTTGTTTTCTGCTGGACCAAGTGGGGTCTGTTTGAATTTTATGGACTGCATCCTAACATTTGTAATTTTATAACTTTATTGCTTATTTTTTCTGTGTCATTCCTGCTCTGCTTACATTTGGGACTTTTACAGTGCATGGTAGTAGATCATTCTGTATATTCAAATTGCAATCCTGCTAAATAATCCCTATTTTTACTAAATGTATCTATAAACTGATAACGTCTTTTGTTCTGTAACTGTAATACTGTTACATGTATTCTGTTATGCTGTGATCGTGTCATAAACCTGGCAATAAATGGAGTAAAAAACTGGATTGTGTGAGTGTTTCTTGCCCCACCTGTCTACTATTATAGACCAATTATTACTCAGAATTACCAATTGTAAAAATCTGAATAAGACTCTTTTCATGTTGGTTATTTACATCTTTAAAATAATTTCACCATTTTGTGCACCATTTGAAGTTTTCCATAGCCAGACCATAAATCCATTAATTCAAAAATGATTGCCTTACATATGTGCTTGAGTGGCCAGTGAGCCTGGATGAAAATAATTTAGCAGGCTGCTTAATTAGTCCTTAACCAACCCTCTAATGAGCTGTCACTTAAACACCGTCATGAGGTCTTCCTGCAGCTGACTGCATGATCACACTATCAGACTATCTTTAGGGTTGCTTCGGGTTTTCAAACTTACAAAACACAACAGCTTGAGAAATATTACCACCATCTGAAATGAGTAATGCTACCTGCCAAGGTACCAACTGAGGGAACATACAGTCAGGTCCCATTCAGAAGGAGACTATTATGATAATGACTAAGTACATTCAATCTGAGTGTTCCTAAAATCTATACACCATGGTAACTGCTGAGGAAGTAGAGGGACTCTAGTTTTCCCAAATGTTTTGCAGGAAGGACAGTAGTGACAGTAATTACTGACTGAATTAGAGATGGGATGAAACTGAACAATGATCCGTAACAGGAAATTAAAAGTCACACAGGTGTTAAAAAAATAATTAATCTGTCATGGATCAACATACTAAAGCAATCATTTCCCCAAAATAGAAATATATACAAACATTTGTAAGATGGATCAATAAACTGTGGCTCTACAAATGTAATTAATGAACAGATGACTTCCTGAACCCTCTTGTCAAACAAATACGAGGAGATACTAGTATTTGCTCTGATCACTAATTAAAATGAAATGGTGTGGTTGCATTTCTACTGATGGCCTCAAGGGGGTTGCAAGAATTGAACTGGCTTCTTATGACAGGACCTTTGCCCTGTGCAGGCTGTTTCACATTGGTTGTCAACGCGCTTGTAAGTTCCTTAAAGACTAATGTGATTTGTAAGCAGGAGTAAACAATCTGCAATATCTGTATCGTAAACCTGCTAAAAAAACACTTTGGTGAATGTAAAGGACAAACTTTTAAGAGCTTTTTTTTGTAAAGACATAAAGTATGTGCAGGTGAGCCAGTAAAACCTTCTAAATGTTTGCATATATTTTCCGATATGTTGAAACAAAGTAGTAGTAAAGAGTATAGTTTAGACCTTAATGCTTGTACCTCTATCTTTTAATGAACTTTTGCCCAGTTAGAATAGATGCTGATAGCTTAGACATCTTTCCATCGTATATTGCTACCTTAATCAAGGTAATCTAGTATGTCTTGCCTTATTTTAATATTTATAAAAATAAGCCACAGGGCAGCCAAGCACATCTGAGTGACCAAAACCAATTATTTACTACAGGCCAACATTGTGGATGAATATCCACAATGTTGTGGATATTCATTGTGGATATTCATCCACAATGTTGGCCTGTAACACACACTTTACACTGCAGCATTAAAGTTACACTTTGTTACAGAGACATTACAAAGTAGGCACATATGCTTTGTAGTCATCCTACCATTCTTTATGTATTCAGAAGGCCCAGAAGTTTGTTATTTCCATTTTGCAGCCTCAGCCTCGGTACAAGCTTTTCTTAGTGTCTGCATTAGATGAAGCAACCCTAATACCTTCTAAACACAAAACACCCTGCAGCAGGAGGTGCCTTCATTATCTCTGACTTGAAAAAAGGGGAAAATCTTCCATGTTCTCCTGTCCTTGTGCAGTAGAATAACGATGGCATTTAAGTAAGTCTCCCTCAAGATTTAACTAAGCATCTTGGAGCTCACTGTCAAACAAAAGCATTGCCAAAATGTTGGTGGCAAAACAGATTTGTACTTGACCTTTATCTTACTTTCTTTATATTTTATCACATTATCACATTAGCTAGGACTCTGCTGGTGTCTGTTTAGTAGTTGTTTCCTCTTAGATGGAAGCCCAACTTATATTAGTAAATTCAATATTTACTGCAGTTAATGTGTGATTCTGGTGTTCAATCTTCAGGCTCTTACTGTTGCACTGATGTCGTGTTTTCTGCATCTGTTATCTGTGATGTCATATTGATGCCATGTTATTTTATGGTTTATCACCAGATCCTAAAGAATAACTCCACACCCCCTGAATCATGTCTTTGTCAATGTTCTCATGTAGCTTGTAGTGATACATTTTGCTTAACTTGATTTTTTCTTCACCAACTCATCCACTGATTCAGACCAGAGCAAATGAACTATAGGTGTGAAACTGCCCTTAGATACTCTGGTAGATCTTTACTTACTCTTCCGAACTCCAGATTTATAACAAATGGGGAAAAGGCCTTCTAAGTCAGGGCCCCAAAATTATGGAATAGGCTGCCAGAGGATCTGGGGCTCACAGACTCAGTACACACTATTAAATCTCTTCTAAAAGCATACTTTTATAGATGTGCTTTTATGTGATCTCGTTTTTCACTGTGCTTTATCGTTTAGTACTCATGTTTTTTAATTTCCCCATTGATCTCCTTTTCTGTTCCTTTGTTGTACTCCTGTGGGCATTGTTCCATTTTTTTATTCACATTTCATTTCAATATTATTCACATGTGCTTTTGCTGTGTATTTTGTTTAGAAATGTCAGGATGATGTAAAGCAATTTGTAAACAATGTTTATGACCATGTTTATGACCATATATATATACACACACACATATATATATATATATACATATACATATACATATATACATATATATATATATATACATATACATATACATATATACATATATATATATATATACACATATACACACACATATATATATATATACATTTATATTTAAAAATATAGAAATGTCATTGTATCGCCCCTTGTAAAGTTTTAAAAATATAGAAATGTCATTGTATCTGTATTTGAATATTATACAGTTGAGTGGCCTGTCTTATGAGGCACACTGGGGTTTTCTGTATAGTTTCACAATAAAACCAATAAAAGCAATCTGTCAAATACCAACTGCTGACTTGTAGATGCAATACATTTACTAAAGTGTGCTACTCTAGAGATATTCAAAATAAAATTAAAAAACCCAGATTTTAAACAAGCTATAAGGGTAGTTCTCACTGTTAATGTCACTACCGTGTTGCATATTGTAAGTATACTGACATCACTACAGATAATTCAGTACAAACAGCCACACACACACAGCCTTGTGTTCTGACCTGCATGATTTGACTCCACAGAAGTTAACTGACTATGCATGGACACATGCTTGATGAAAACTGATCTTGACAAATATAATGAGCGTGTGAGAGAGAGAATTAGACAGTGTGTGCGTGTGTGTATGTGTGTGTGTGTGCAGTGTTTCATTTGGGGCCTGTTGTGAGGACGGTGAAGAAAAAGCATAATGCAGCAAAGGGCAGTAAATCCTGCAGGATTAAAAAGGCTGCAGCTGTAATCCCTCTATATCCTGGCAAAGACTAACACCTGTCAGCTGCAGGTCAATGTGTTGGTCATGTTTCCATTAATAACTGATGCCGTACATGCAAGAGATCCTCTGTTTTCAACATATGTCATGTTAATAAACCATATTAGCCATATATTAGCTTTACTGAGAGAGTGATGTCATATACTGGATTGATGGTTTTTCAGATGCTGATATTTTCTTTCTTGGACATTTGGTCTACAAATGTCACTGCATACATCAGTTATACATCAAACTGAATCACCTGCTTTGAATGTTATCACTTGCTTAAAGGGGCATTATCAGTGGTTATCTCATAGATATGGATTAGAAGGGGCCTGCTACACCCACTAGTAGGTTCACACGGGTGTTATCATCGATTGGTAAATTGAAGGTAACCTTTCAGTTGCAGACGCCATCTAGTGGCCATAGTAAGTATCACCCACAGAGAACATTATTTTCCCTGGTTAGGGTTGGTGGGTTGGGTGGTTGTCTAAATATTTAGCTGTCAACCTGCTGGAAACCTGCAATTTGCAGGAAAGAGACGACAGTGTGAGACTCTTTGCCTCTGTCAGGACATTTCACCAGATTTTACTGCTGTTTAATCTGACTGTCACCGCATTTTACTGCATTTTAACCTAGTGGTGTTTGTGACTAAACATAAATAGACTTTAAGCACAGCGTTGTAACATCAACAAACAAACATACATAATTACTAGCATAGCTTAACGTAGCAGCATATTACATACAGGTAGGTGCCATGGTCCTAGATTATCCTAACCTTGATTATGATTAATGAAGGATTATCTCCACCCTTGATGAACAATGATGTATTTTCACAGTTTCTTTAGTTTAGTATTTTCCACTGCTGCCCTCACACATGAGGATCTTTAGGGAGTGAAAATAAAGATGTTTTAAGGTGTGACGCTGTGGTTAATGTCTAGTTTACTTGATTAGAACTATGTAAAGATCATGGTTTGGGTTCAAATGATCACTGGAGACAAGTTTTACAATTCCTTAAAGATATGCAACCTTTACTGTCATGGCAACAGTGAACACTGTCGATTACAGTTTGTTGGTTTACATAATTTTTCAATTAATTGCCCAGCCCTACATGGTATGATAGGTTGATATGCACCTCGTAAATATACCTCGCTATTCACCCTTCTTTAAAGTGTGTTTTCCAACAATTTGGTATTACACTGTTGGTTGGAGAAAATGTTCAGACAAAAACAACTGAAACGAAGCAGAGGCAGAGATATCCTGACTTTTAAGACTCAACTGCACTGAAATTGATAATCGTTGGGTCTCATTTGATGTGCTTCATTTCATGCCCCTGTTGTGCACTGAAGGCATCACATTTGAAATGCTAACACAGACCCAACACAGATTTGTCCTGTTGTTCTGTGTATTTAACGTTACTGCTGCATTGAATTGATGTAATGAATGAATTAAAAGGAGAAATGCAGTGGAGGAAAATGAAACCAAGAGTTTCTGTTTCCACAGTAAATCATCTGTTGAGAGTTTGACCGTCATTCATTTTTGCTGTAGAATGTAACCACCATAAAACAACAGGACTCATTCACTCAACCGCTGTTTATTCTTCTTGCTCGACCACCACTCTCTCTCTCTCTCTCTCTCTCTCTCTCTCTCTCTCTCTCTCTCTCTCTCTCTCTCTCTCTCTCTCTCTCTCTCTCTCTCTCTCTCTCTCTCTCGCTCTCTCTCTCTCTCTCTCTCTTTCTCTCTCTCTTTCTCTCTCTCTCTCTCCCTCCCTTCGAAACACCGCACTTTCAATTTGTAATGTGTGCATCCTATTAATTTGGAACCTCTATGCACAAACTAAGATTACTTACAGGAAAACAACAGCACATCACATCACATCCACATCAGCATGTTTCCAGGTTTTGGGGAGTACTACCGTTGATATTAATATGTGTTAAAATGTGCGTAAAGCCTTTTATGTCTCCAGAGGGAGCTGTGTGAAATCTAATAAACTGCCTCAAGTGCTGTTACTTGGCATTGTGAATAATGTAGATGCTAAATTGTGACATGAAAGAACAATGTGTTTGATAAAAAAAAAGACAATATATCTGGTTCTGCTACATCGCTGTTGATCTTTCTCTTTCTTTTTTAAACTGTCCATTTTAAGTCTGACAATGTTAGAGTTCAATACTAAATCAGTGGAGGACTTTATTAATTTCCTCAGACCTGACAAAGCTCTGACAGAGCTGTATAATACACACAACTAACACTGGCTGAATAGTTCAACAAGTGATTAGTAAAATGGCTTTGACATGTAAAATCTGACTTTGCCATTAAATCCACATCATGCCCCTTTAATGTCATTTTGAGGCCTTTTGTTCAAAACTGTTGAATTTCACTGGTCATGTAATTTATCAATCATTTAAAAAAAAGAATTATGTAAAGAGCTGTACAACTGATTGTAGATAATGTGGATTCAGTTTTCACTTGGCAAATCCATCAGCTGACTGCTATCAGTGTCCATGCTTCACAATCACTGCTTGGTTCATCATCTGTTTGTCTAAAAACATCCACTCATGTTCACGCGGGTTTATGGTCAGTATAACTATTTCACATGTCACAATAGAAAAAGTACAAATAATAACTTGACTGATGGCTGAATTCCATTTAGCTGCATTGGTGTCAGTCCAATGACACCACATAGACTTTACAGTAATACAATACAAATAAGCAGATAGCAGAGGAGCACATCAATAACGATTAACTGTATTTCAAATGAAATCATGTAAAATCAGGATGAGGTGATGCCAGCTATGTGTCAGCACTGCCTCATCCACCCAATGAGAGAAAAACCTTGAATCAAATATGCAGCTAAGCCAGCCAACCATGAGTCACATTTCACATGAATGTGATGAATGACACTTGAGCTTTCTACATGAGCACATGTGCATTAATGTAGTGTAAATACTCATTGAAGACATTTACACAGGTAGGGCTGGAGCACAGCTGGCAGAACATATGACAGAACATTGCCATAATTCTACACAATCACATCATCTACCAACACTAAAAGCCATGTCATGAACAATATGGAGGGAATAAGCAACACAATGGCTGTGTCCCAATCTGGTCCCAATTGCGAGGCTGCATCCTCGAAGTACGCATTTAGAGGCCGATTACGTCACAACGCCGCGCGAAGGCTGTCCCAATTCAAAGACTCCTTCAAATGCAGCCTTGAAATGCGGCCTTCTTTTCCCTCTTTTTCGAGGATGCATCGCTACTATCCTTCGCGGCCTCCCAGATGCTCCCACATCCTTTGCGCGGCGCTGTTCAGTGCCGCGAAAACACAACAATGGCGACACCAACAGGTGAAGACTTTTCATTCAAGTGTAAGTATTGGTTTGTTTTATTTAATTATTTTTACTTATTACTACTTATACTTTTATACTTTTACTAATTACTTATATTTTATTACTTGACTTATTTTTTTATATTTTTATATATATATACTTATATATATATATATATATATATATATATATATATATATAAATCTTTATATATATATATTTACTTATATTTATATATATACATATATATACACACACATATATATATATAGACTAAGATGAACAAATTTAGATTTTAATAAAGAGCTACGTTTGGAATTGTCACTATTATATATATAAAATAAAAAATATTGTCAATTGTTACACGTTGTCTATTCCATTTAGTATTTACAACTTAAGTACAACTTATAACAGGGTTGCATAAAGTGCTACTGTTCAGGAAGAACAAGGGATTACATATTTTCTTTTATTATCAAGTGATGAAACATTTCACTATTTACAAAAATTACATCAGAAATAACTATTTACAGATTATTATTATTTTATTATTCTTTCTCATGTGTTTTCCTTCTTTCTTCTTCTTTCTTTCTTTCTTTCTTTCTTGTGTGTTTTCCTTCTTTCTTCTCCTTTCCTTTATTCTTCTCCTTTCTTCTCTCTTATAATTTTGTCAGCTTTTTCACCGTCTTTTCGGTCGAGACGTCTTTCTCGTCTTATGGGAGGGAACAGCTGATGACGCAACCAGGAAATGCCTCGAAGGCTAGACCGTCTCATTTAACAACGGTTGATGCAGCCTTCGGAGGTTCCTCAGAAGGCTGCATCCTTCGAAAGGCCGCAAAGGCCGCGTACTTCGAGGATGCAGCCTCGCAATTGAGACACAGCCAATGAGCCACACTGAACTATGTCTGTGGCCTCAGATAAGTAAGGAGAGCCACAGACAGTACGTGCCATCAGGGTTATTCTATATGGGACATAGAGACATGGAGAAATGTTACAGTGTGACAAACTGCAGTTGAGGAGTTTACCAGGCAAAGTGTCTAAATGAGAGGTCCAATCAAGTTGAATTATGGGAATTGTAGGATCCATACTAGTGACTAAAAGTCAGGTTATCTTGGCCTCTGCTGTACAGATGTTGACCATTCTTTTCTTTCCTCCTACTTTATGGAAGTTCAGCACTAAATCACTGGAGTACCTTTACCTACCAGTACAATAAATTATCACATTTTAAATAAGCTTAACTGTCACCAACAAATGTTTTTGTACATTTCCAGTTTATAGTTGAGCTGTAACGATGCTGCCAGGATGCGTCATTCCTCTTTTTATGTGCTTTCACGTGAAAAGTAAAGTTTGTGTCATTGGGTGTATGGAAATATTAGTTGATTAGTAACTATTTTGTATCTTAAATTTAATTAGGATATTCCTTTGCATTTAAAGTGAAAGTCAAGCCAGACTGATTGAACTTCACAAAAACACACAGCAGCTGTGTGTGTCAGCCTGTGTGTGTGAGTGATCTAACAGCTTGTCAGCATCTATGTCTGAGATACAGCTGACTGTCACTGCTGGCTGCAACACACTTGTTTCATCAGCTAGAACAATTTCCATACTGCTTCTTCTTCACTTTCCCCCCATTCCTCAGTTAGGCAGCTGCCAGTGTTTACACACACACACACACACACACACACACACACAGCTTCTTCTTTCTCTCACCTTTACAGCCACAAGCATTTTGTCCTTTGTTGGGCTCAAATTGTAACATTCAGCCAGGAAGACCTTGCCGAAGGCTCCTTCTCCAAGCTCTCTCTTCAGAATAATGTCCCTCCGTTTAATATGCTGAACATCTGAAAGAGACAGCGAGACACTCAGTTAACTCACAATATGATCAGATTTTTTTTTTCAACTGCCAAACCACATGGAAAATAAAAAAGCTCCGCACAGTAAACCTGCAGCTTTGTGGAGACTACAACTAAATGTTTAGAGCTTATTCTCCCCACAAATATGTTTACATATAAATACAGTACATGGAAATAAAACTTGAGCAAAGGGTTGTATCAGTTCATTTATGCCTCTGTGTGTGTGTGTGTGTGTGTGTGTGTGTGTTACTGCAGACAGGTGACAGCCCTGTCTTTCTCAGTGTTAATGACAACATTAACCCAGGCTATTTGTAACTGCACTAATTAGCCTGAATGGTACACGTACACACACACACACACACACACACACACACACACACACACACACACACACACACACACACACACACACACACACACACAAAAACACACAGACCCTTCACCACACTGTGCTGTGCCTAGTGCAAACATTAGATATCCTAAGTTGCACACCACTGTGAATATGGGTTAAGTATCTTAAGTGTGTGTGAAGTGTGTATATATTATGTATGTTTCCATGACAACCATCCTTCCAGTCTGTTTGTGTGGAAAGGTTTTCCGTTCAAACGCAATGCAAATACTCTACTATAGTTGTAATGTCCTCTGTGTAACTTATCAACAGATACATTTCTAAATATAAAGCTATGGTTGATGATATGGTTGACTGGTCTTAAGACATTATCACCATCATATGAAGAACTAACATAATATATACAACCATACAATTGTGAAATAATCATAATAAATAAAATAATCATCCAACATATTTTGAGGTAGCACTTTTAAACATACTGTAATGCCTCTGAGTATTAAATACTGTCTTTGTGTTTCAGTCAAGACAAGCAGAAGTGATGTAACTGGCTGGTGTTTTGGTCTGAATGAGAACAAAAAACCTGCAAGATGGTTTTCAATTCAAATTCAAACATATCCTCAGTCCAGTCATGACACCTGCTTTTGGGCATGGATAAGGTTAGGAAACTAAATCACAGAGTGACATTTAATGAAACATTGTAATTCTAGTATAATATTAATAATACAATGAATAAAAGAAAAACAAATGCTGGTTTAAAATAAGATTGGGATTGGATTATAATGTAGTCATCTTTGATTGTTGGAGACAAAATTGTTGCTGTGGTAGCAACCACAAGGTATCCATGTCCTAAAGCATACACTGCTTTATTGTCCATTTTACTGTAAATGAGACCATCATTTATAACATAAACATCAGGCTGTATTGAAGAAGAGATGAAACTAGTGATGGAGACCATAAACACACTAGAGCAGGAAGTCAAAGGCAGGGTTAGGGTTAGGAGAGAGGCAGAGAAAGGTGATATTGTTTAAATCCAGGGATAACAATGCATGCTACTGTATGTCTGAGCATAGTGGTGCATTTGGTTGTTAACATGAAAAGTGACAGAAATAGTTGTGTGTGAGCTGAGACATTTTGACTCCTTCCCTCACTGCTGCACTGATGGCCAATCACTGAGAGACGGGTGTGAATGTCAGGTTGGGCATTTTGGAAAGTTCCATCCACCATGTGAAAGGTGCGAGGGGAGGGGCTTTAATGGGCTCCTCTACCATCTGACAAGCATGTCTGAAGGAGTATTCAGCCACCTTAACTCAAGAAAAAAGTTCCCATCAGCCTCTTGATCAGTGACTTAGCTCAACAGACCTGCTGCTGGTTTGAGTTTAGTAACCTTCCCTCTCTCACCTGTGATCAGTTGGAACACACACAAACACCTTCTACACAAACATACTGGACAGCTTCATAAAGACTAAATCTCATGTCTCCAGCATTGAATGATGGTCTCTCAGTGATTGTTGCCTTGTTGAAAAGGCTTTTCTTTCACTCCCTGGTTGACTGCCTTTGAGTCCAAATAAGATAAATAGTGGATGAAGGTGAGACAGTTCCAGAGAGATAAGAGGAAACAAAACAAAAAGAATTCAATCTTAGAATAAAAAGGTTTTAATGTCTACATCTGATCTAACTGATCATGACAAAACCTCAGTTTGATTGACATCCAACTCACACACACTCTCTCTCTCTCTCTCTCTCTCTCTCTCTCTCTCTCTCTCTCTCTCTCTCTCTCTCTCTCTCTCTGTCTCTCTCTCTCTCTCTCTCTCTCTCTCTCTCTCTCTCTCTCTCTACATATAAAGATACAATCTAATTCTGTGCATTGACAAATTGTGGACCATGAGAACATTATTTTAACAATAAAGTAAGAGGAAATGTTAAACTGTGTGCTACATAGTAATCCACATAGTGCTGTTTTAGTATTTATATATTAATGTATATTCATTTGAACTAAAACGAAAATGATAAACACATAACTTTAGACTGTTTTATGTCTAACTACTCTTAGACAGTGTTCTTCAGACTGTCTAGAAATCCTGTTGAGTGAAAGCAGAAAACAAGCCTCTAGTGGTCCACAGAGGCCCAACATAATATAAAACACTGTTCATATTTCATAACCAGGTTAGGACTGTGCTTTGGGTGACATAAATCTTTGGTATGCCCCAATATGATAAATATATGAATTTGGCATTTGTCACATTTTGTCCAAAACTGTAAAGATAGGAACCACTTGATTCTAGCTTCATTTGGATCAGCATCTGTGAGCATGTAAACATCGGGTGGATGGAGGACAAGGAAAGGACAGGCGAGGGAGTTAATTACTACACTTATCAACATTGCTAATGTAATGAAATATTTGACCTGGGAGGTGCTGTCACCTCTGGCATACATGAGGACTCTATAGGAATATTTACTAATGAAAAATGGGACCCTGCAGGTATAATTCTTTATATATGTACCCTCCCCTACTTTGCTTTATGTCTTAAAACTAAAACTGTAATGCTTGGTTTTCAAAAAGATATGCAGTGAGTGGTGTAGTGACTATTGGTCTGTAGAGAGTCTGCCTTAGTGTTAACTGCTCCTTAAATCCCAGAGAAATATGCATGTACATTATAGCAAAAAAAACTATCAGTGATGTTCTCCCTGTGGCTCTCAAGTATTTACTGCACCACAAAATAATGATGTGTCAAACAGCACAAACATTTTAGATGATTTGTATTAAACTATTGGCCATTGCGCTGATGTGTGATTGTTGAACACGTTATTTCACAACCATGTGTATATTCCTGTAGCTAAAACAAACTACTATTTTTATGGGAGAAATTCCACATGATGATCTGAGTCCTTGCCACAGCTTATATTAGATAGCTTCTCCATACAGTAGACCTGTGGAGGTGGGATTAAGAATGAGACCTTCCCTTAGCAAAAAGTAGTATATCCAAGTGTACTACGAGTATACTTATTTTATACTAAGACTGAGGCAGTATACTTGAAGTTTACTTTTTATATACTATATTTGATATACTTAAGAATAGTATAGTATAGTATAGTATAGTAAAGTTCAAGATCATATAGTATAGAACGAGTACAATGGCACTATATAGAAGAGTGTACTTGTGCTATACTTTAAGTATACTTCAATAAACTAAAATGTGGACTAGAAGTATATATCTAGTACACTAGTAGTATATAGATGAGTGTACTTGTTGCATACTTCAAAGTGTACTTTTGTAAACTTAAAATGACCCTATAAAGTATACTTAAAGTATACTTTTCTAAACTTAAAAATGTTCCAATTTAGTATTAAATTAGTATACTTTCTAGTACACTACAAGTACATGGTCTGTAACATACTTGCTATAACTTACACTCAAGCATAATTAATAAAATGAACTTCAAGTATACTACTTTTTGCTAAGGGTTTCTAAATGGCTAGTTAGTTATCTACCTACAACCCCCCTACCTACAATGACCATTAATATAATGATGATAAGTACATGAGCTGTGAATCAACATGTCTTGGATTATTGCAACAAATGTTTATTGTTCCTAGCAACCATTACACAACTTATGTGTCAACTAAAACTGATAATGTATGGCAGGATGGGTGTGGATATAGCTACCAATCACTCACAGAATAATTAAGTTAAAAAATCTCCCTCCCAATAATCACAATGTCACAACTTCTAACAACTTTATTACTGCACTACTTCTCCAAAAATACCTCCTAAAAGAAAATAAGGACATCAATAGATTGATCTGTATTTACTAAAATATGTATCACCTTATTAGGAAAAAATATGTAAGACTGTCCCCCCTCCTTTTGCTATGTACCTTAAGCTATTTATCAGTTAGTAAGTTATTATTGTATATAGGTCATTATGACATGAACATTATTTAGAGGATAAATAAACCACAGCTTGTCCAATTTATTCACCCCAAGTTTAAACCACACCTCTGTCCTTGTATAGGTCAAGGTGTGATATTGTGTGTGCAAAATGAAAATGTTGTCTTGTGTGTTTTGATATAACACATTAATATGTTTTGTGTACAACTGAAAATGTAGTGTACAGTGGTGCTAGATGAAAGGTCAGGAAATCACCATCATTATAAGGATTCATCATTGACAGATGAAGAGAAGCACATCAAATTTCAAATGGTCTGGTTATTGTCACATTGGTCAGACTCTATTGCTAGCAGGATAAAATATGTAACTCAAATAGAATGTCTGTTAGTTTTATCATGTGTTATATTACTGAGTATCATAATGTCCTAGCAGTTAGCACTGTGAGATCTAATCAACTTAATTCTTATAGCTCTCAACACTGTTGATCCAAAGTGCTTCCCAGAACACAGTGAAGTAGTAAAAACCCAAAGAAGAAAAAAAAGTAATTAATAATAATAATAATAATAATAATAATAATAGAGGCAGTCACACAGAGCTTGTGGTGGCAGCACAGACCTACAAAGACTTTAAGAGAAATATGTGAGATGGATTGAGTTAGTTGCAGTTAAAAGCTAATGAGTAGAATAAGTTTTAAAATTACACTTTGTCCTGCATCTCAGGACAGAACAGTCTATGTTCAGATGATAGCACTTCTCTCAAAGTGTGATATAGAGACAGGATTGAACACAAGAGCTGGTTCAACTAGTTGGAGACAAGATCCACAAGACTGAGTGACAACAATAGTTACAGTAATGGAGGCAGGAGGATATGAAGGCATGGAGAGCTTTCAGAGCTCACAACTATAGACCATTGATCTTAGTTTGGAGATGATACAGAGCTGCATGAAGTTTCATTTTACTACCTGATTGATATGTTTCAACTTCAATCCTGAATTTAAAGAGACTCCAAGATTGTTTGCATGTGATTTAACAAAGGGAGGAAATGAGCCAAGATGAGGCGGCTGTGGCTCAGGAGGTACCTTCAGGTTTACCTGCCCAGGGTTAGGGACTGCAGATGGAATTTAGCCAATAGCCTAATCCGGTACAAAGCTCTTTTTTGAGAATAATGTATTTTGTACATGGCCCATGATATAAATGAATTCAAAAATTTATAAAATCAGAAGGTTGGCGGCTTGATTCCTGGCTCCTCCAGTTCATGATGTGTCCTTGGGTAAGATACTTAACCCCAAATTACTCCCTATGACTGTGCCAACAGTGCATGACAGTGTGTGAGAGTTAGCTCCCCCCTGATGAACAGGTTGGCCCCCTGTGTGGTAGCCTCTGCCATCAGTGTGTGAATGGTTGAATGTGAGTATAATGCTGTGGTCCAAATAAAACACCTTCAGTTGTTTTCTCATTAAGCTGCAGACAGTTTGCAGGATTCACAGGAAGTCATTGAGATCATTTAGTATGTTAGTTTGGGGGTTAGGGTAAAGAGTTAGGGGGTTAGGGTATAGAGTTAGGGGGTTAGGGTAAAGAGTTAGGGGGTCAGGGTTTAGAGTTAGAGGGTTAGGGTAAAGAGTTAGAGGGTTAGGGTTAGGAGTTAGAGCAGGGGTCTTCAACGTTTTCCAGGCCAAGGACCCCCAAAATGATGGAGAGACGGAGCTGGGACCCCCTACTTTTTATTGTTTAAAATTGTGTTTTATATTAAACTGGTCCTATAGTGCCATGTATCCATGTACCTTGTTATTGTGCATTCAATACTGAGATATTCAAATAATACCAGACATCCCAACCTGCAAAAAGTCATTTCAGGGAGGTCACTTTGGGGGGGGGGGGGGGGGGGGGGGGGGGGGGTCGGTCTAATAAGCGGCAACACAGAGCTAAGGACACTTTGCTGTCACACGCGCTGCATTTATAGTCACACAAACACCCGCGAGTGCGCAGTCACTCTCGCTCGAGCTCTTGCTCGCTCCAGATTCCGGAAGATTGGATCTTATTTGCGGGCGTCAGGGAGTCGCTATCAATATGCGGGAGACTCCCGGAAGTTGGGATGTCTGTAATACACAGGTTCATATATTCGTGTTTTTATTTTAAACATGTGCAAGGTACGGCCTCGTGATTGGCACAGCAGCGATAGGGGCGGGTCCTCCTTGTTGGCGGACAGGTGTGAATGAATCGGTGCCCAGCTTGAAAGAGCTCCTGTGTATCGCTGAATGTGTGCATTGCTGACTGAAAGACGTCTTCTGCCTCCATTTATCTGTTCACTACAGTGTGTTGGATTCATGTTAAAGACATGTTGTATTTAAAGACATTTCAATTTGTAGAAAAAATTGTGAGGGGGAATATAAAAAAAAAAGTCTAATCAACCAAAACTTTCGCGACCCCCCCTGCAGTACCTCCACGGACCCCCTGGGGGTCGCGGACCCCCTGTTGAAGACCTCTGAGTTAGAGGGTTAGGGTATAGAGTTAGAGGGTTAGGGTATAGAGTTAGGGGGTTAGGGTATAGAGTTAGGGGGTTAGGGTAAAGAGTTAGGAATTAGGGTATAGAGTTAGGGGGTTAGGGTAAAGAGTTAGGGGGTTAGGGTATAGAGTTAGAAGGTTAGGGTATAGAGTTAGAGGGTTAGGGTATAGAGTTAGGAGGTTAGAGTTAGGGGGTTAGAGTATAGAGTTAGGGGGTTAGGGTAAAGAGTTAGGGGGTTAGGGTATAGAGTTAGGGGGTTAGGGTATTGAGTTAAGGGGTTAGGGTAAAGAGTTAGGGGGTTAGGGTATAGAGTTAGAGGGTTAGGGTAAAGAGTTGGAGGGTTAGGGTATAGAGTTAGGAGGTTAGAGTTGGGGGGTTAGAGTATAGAGTTAGGGGGTTAGGGTAAAGAGTTAGGGGGTTAGGGTATAGAGTTAGGGGGTTAGGGTATTGAGTTAAGGGGTTAGGGTAAAGAGTTAGGGGGTTAGGGTATAGAGTTAGAGGGTTAGGGTAAAGAGTTGGAGGGTTAGGGTATAGAGTTAGGAGGTTAGAGTTAGGGGGTTAGGGTATAGAGTTAGAGGGTTAGGGTAAAGAGTTGGAGGGTTAGGGTATAGAGTTAGGAGGTTAGAGTTAGGGGGTTAGGGTATAGAGTTAGAGAGTTAGGGTAAAGAGTTAAGGGGTTAGGGTATAGAGTTAAAAGGTTAGGGTATAGAGTTAGGGGGTTAGGGTATAGAGTTAGAGAGTTAGGGTATATAGTTAGGGGGTTAGGGTATAGAGTTAGAGGGTTAGGGTATAGAGTTAGGGGGTTAGGGTAAAGAGTTAGAGGGTTAGGGTAAAGAGTTAAGGGGTTAGGGTATAGAGTTAAAAGGTTAGGGTATAGAGTTGGAGGGTTAGGGTATAGAGTTAGGAGGTTAGAGTTAGGGGGTTAGGGTATAGAGTTTGGAGGTTAGGGTTAGGGGTTAGGGTATGGAGTTAGAAGGTTAGGGTATAGAGTTAGAAGGTTAGGGTATAGAGTTAGGAGGTTAGAGTTAGGGGGTTAGGGTATAGAGTTAGAGAGTTAGGGTATAGAGTTAGAGAGTTAGGGTATAGAGTTAGAGGGTTAGGGTATAGAGTTAGGAGGTTAGAGTATAGAGTTAGAAGGTTAGGGTATAGAGTTAGAGGGTTAGGGTATAGAGTTAGGGGGTTAGGGTAAAGAGTTAGGGGGTTAGGGTAAAGAGTTAAGGGGTTAGGGTATTGAGTTAGAAGGTTAGGGTATAGAGTTAGAGGGTTAAGGTATAGAGTTAGGAGGTTAGAGTTAGGGGGTTAGGGTATAGAGTTAGAGAGTTAGGGTATAGAGTTAGGGGGTTAGGGTATAGAGTTAGAGGGTTAGGGTATAGAGTTAGGGGGTTAGGGTAAAGAGTTGGGGGGTTAGGGTATAGAGTTAGGAGGTTAGGGTTAGGGGTTAGGGTATGGAGTTAGAAGGTTAGGGTATAGAGTTAGAGGGTTAGGGTATAGAGTTAGGAGGTTAGAGTTAGGGGGTTAGGGTATAGAGTTAGAGGGTTAGGGTATAGAGTTAGAGGGTTAGGGTATAGAGTTAGGAGGTTAGAGTATAGAGTTAGAAGGTTAGGGTATAGAGTTAGAGGGTTAGGGTATAGAGTTAGGGGGTTAGGGTAAAGAGTTAGGGGGTTAGGGTGAAGAGTTAGAAGGTTAGGGTATAGAGTTAGAGGGTTAGGGTATAGAGTTCGGAGGTTAGCGTTAGGGGGTTAGGGTATAGAGTTAGAGAGTTAGGGTATAGAATTAGGGGGTTAGGGTATAGAGTTAGAGGGTTAGGGTATAGAGTTAGGGGGTTAGGGTATAGAGTTAGGGGGTTAGGGTATAGAGTTAGAGGGTTAGGGTATAGAGTTAGGGGGTTAGGGTATAGAGTTAGGGGGTTAGGGTATAGAGTTAGGGGGTTAGGGTTAGGGTAATATGCAAGTCACAGGCAGAGGCTCATACAATGGTGCAATACAATCTCTCCTGTGTGAGGTGTGCATGTTTTCTTTCCTGTTTTCTTGTTTTATTTCTGACAGGAAATGGAGGATTGGCAAATTTGTATCTGAGTGAGTGTGTTGAGAGAGTGGAACTCATTGGATGGGGGGGGGGGGGGGCATGTACTGAGCCGCGTCACAGCCTGAAACTGCTCACAGCTCCAGTTTAAAGATGTTGTGCTGTGTGACCTCTAACTTTGAACAGTGTGTCAAAGTCTTTCCAGCTTTAGCTTGTAATGCTTGTACTTGTGTTCAAGCTGGCAGTGAAGTGTGCATGGTTGAATGGTTTTAGCACAGTGTGTGTGTGTGTGGGGGGGGGGGGGGGTGGGTACAACATATACAAGTGTGTATATATATAAGCAAAGACACATATATGAACACACATCTTACACCGTACACACACACACACACACACACACACACACACACACACACACACACACACACACACACACACACACACACACACACACACACACACACTAACACCCCCACATGTACGCTTGCAAGGGTTAGCTGAGTGAGTTGACCGTTCCGCCACTGGATTGCAATTAGCAAGCCTGTAATGAGCTCTGGGACTCACATCATGCAGCAGTGTAGAGGCTGGGAGGGAGGAGAGGACAGCACAGCTAACTGCACTAGAGACGCACCTTTCAATCATTTCAATAATATGTTACTTAAAGTATGTTAACTATGTGCAAAAACTTCTGCTCTAATATATATTAGAGAATAGAAATATATAATGGCCTGATATTACTCTAATGTGAGGGTAACACTTCCTCCAGTGTTGTCCTCATGGAAAAGTCAGTTTAAAGCAGTTCTATATTTATTTGTTGGCATACAAAACTGCAAAGTTATCTTTCTTGTGCTGTATTGTATGTTATATTATATTAGGCTTTGTGTGGAAAAAACCTGCCACAGCAACATAAAGACAGCTTAATACATCCAGTTTGGAATGTTGTATCAAACATATGGTCCACGGGCCAGATCCAGCCCACCAAGCGGTCCAATCAGGCCCACTGGATACATTTGCAAAGTAGGCCTCATTTCAGAGGACCGGAACTCTCTGCCTGGATTAAACTCATATTTCTTAAGACATCTCAGGTTGTTCATGTGTTTTGTAAATAGATTGTTTTTTAAAGTAAAGTTATCATATGTATTATTTACGGAAGAGGATTAGGGCCACTGTGACCCCAATCCTCTTCCGTAATTATTTATAAGTTATTATACAATGGTTTTACTCGTCTGGCCCACTTGAGATCATATTGAGCTCTATCTGACCCTTGAACTAAAATGAGTTTGACCCTCCTGATCTAAAGAATGGAACTATTCCACTGCACCATTTCTCCTTCCAAAGTTAAAGCATATTCTAGTGCAGTCCTTTTGTGAAACTTAACTGAAGTCCAAACAGCCTTTGCATTAAGCTGCATCCATCATTTCAGAGGTTGTAGTATGTGTGACGTCACGGATGTTATTAATCCCATCATCTCTTGGCATCTTTAAGCTGTAATTCTTCCACTATGTGTTTGAAGCCTTCAGTCTCTCAACAATCTTTTACATATTGGATGATTTCTGCTATGCACGATTTACAACCAGCGCTGATGTCTGGTGCCAACACAGGAAATAGAGTGCACTTTATGTATAAAGAAGAAGGTCAGGGTGTTGGAGCTTGGGGTGGTGGATAGGTGTGTAGTGCCAGTGTTTGCATCTCAACACAGATCATAAACACAATCTTTCTAGGACTTTAATCGTGCATTTTAGTTGCCTTAAGTAACCTCAGGCCTCATTTGTCATAACTCCGATGTTTCTTAAAGCTGAACCATTCTTTGACATAAAAACTCTTAGTCAAGTCCTGCCTTGAGCCAAAACCAAGATTTGTCTAAATCATTTAATCAGCACTGTATGATTTGAATGTTGACACTGGGTTTGTAATGATGGTAAAACAGTTTTATGTCCATCATGCTGCTGTGTGCTTCATACATGAGAAAACATGACATCTTACATCAGGTATTCATTATTGTTTTGTTTTAAAGATGGATGAAGATGGATTTACAATCATAAACACATGAGAGGAAGAGACTAAGTTGAGACATAGAGACACACACACACACACACACACACACACACACACCAGTGGAAATATATAGCTAATGATAATCAAACAAGGTGACTCTTGTGATTGATCAGCATCACCACTGGTAATGGCATCAGAAGTGTGAGGATGTGTGTGTGTGTGTATGTGCTGTGGGAAAGGTGTTGGTCTGTGTGTGTGTGTGTGTGTGTGTGTGTGTGTGTGTGTGTGTGTGTGTGTGTGTTGTCTCCCAGGGGATGTGCTGAGATCTATGTGGCTGTAAAGGCAAAACGTGATTTGCTGTGCTGCTGTGGCAGAATACTACAATATTGTGTTCAGTAGGGACACAGAGGATGGAGAGACTACTGCAATAAAAGACACAGAAAGAGAGTCAGAGGGAGACTGAAATAAGAGGATGAAACAGGCAAAGAAAGAGAGAAATAGAATGATCCAGATGTTACAATATATCGTTTTACCTTTGTTAAAATGACAAGTGTGCTTATTGGCCTATAAATCTCCATTTAACAGATCAAAGAAAGCCTCCATGAGATAATACATTGTCATATGTTTAGCATTAAACTAAAAACAGCCAGAAATCCCAATCAGTGTGTATCTCACAGAGCATTGCTCCAATCTATCAGTCCGACATAAGCAACAGCTGGACCATCAGACAGTAAACTAGGGGGGGAACGGTTCACTAAATCCATGGTTCAGTTCATATCATGGTTTTCGGTGGTGGGGGGGGGGGGGGGGGGGGTTACACTTCTCATATTTTTAGACTGGATGACATCATCAAGGCAAGAGCACAATACAGATTAGTAAAACATCCTTATTAGTTTAACACTAACCAACAGTCATGTATGAAGGAAACTTTTAAATGAGTGCCTCAGATGAATGAACATTATTTTCTGGGATTCCCCCCAGAGAAACACATCATCAGGAGGGATTCCCACCTGACTGACCCTAACTGAAGGAGGTAAAGAGCAGTCACATGAAGACCATGGTGCATGCTCCAAAATACATTCATTAGTTTGATCAAGTCACTAGAAATGTTCCATGCTACTCTGTTTTTCTGCCGAACAATACACACGTGCCCCAAACGGTGACAAGCGAACTGAACGGGACAGATTGTTTTAATGAACCGTTCCTCTCTTAATGTAAACTGGAGGGAAATTGACTGAAATGGTGTGCAATGGTGAACAAAATGCCAGAGGAAGTAAATAGAACTGTAGAAAAGAAATTCAAAGAGGCTCAGGAAGCTAATGTGGCTAAACCTCAGCAACTGCCTCGTCACAACAGCAGTAGGAAGCTGTACTCTTAGGATGTCTGTCTATTTTAACTATAATCTCATTTCAAGTTGTTTCATGTATATCATGTTCAGTTGGAATGATGAGTAGATGGAGGCATTAGAGAACAGAAATGTTTTTTTTCAGTCAGTAATAAATAAATAAAGACAGTGGGAGCTACAGTATAAACTAGTGTTCACACATAGCTTTTCTCTTCCAGCAGCAGACAGTGCCATAGTTGATGAGTTGAGCACAGACTCACTCCCAATCCATGAATGAAGTGATTTAAACAGCATTATTCTGCTGTACAGCACTTCAGAGTATCCAGCCTTTTTGGACTCCTTGGAGGGGGTGCTGGAAAACACTCCCCCTGGGGATTCCCTCGTTCTGCTGGGGGACTTCAACGCCCATGTTGGTAGCGACAGTGAGACCTGGAAGGGTGTGATTGGGAGGAACGGCCCCCCTGATCTGAACCCGAGTGGTGTTCTGTTATTGGACTTCTGTGCTTGTCACGGATTGTCCATAACGAACACCATGTTCAAGCATAAGGGTGTCCATATGTGCACTTGGCACCAGGACACCCTAGGCCGCAGTTCGATGATTGACTTTGTAGTCGTGTCGTAGGACTTGCGGCCGCATGTCTTGGACACTCGGGTGAAGAGAGGGGCAGAGCTGTCAACTGATCACCACCTGGTGGTGAGTTGGCTCCGATGGTGGGGGAGGATGCCGGGCAGACCTGGCAGGCCCAAACGCATTGTGAGGGTCTGCTGGGAACGTCTGGCAGTCTCCTGTCAGAGAGAGTTTCAACTCACACCTCCAGGAGAGCTTCGACCATGTACCGGGGGAGGCGGGGGACATTGAGTCCGAGTGGGCCATGTTCCGTGCCTCCATTGTCAAGGTGGCTGACCGGAGCTGTGGCCGCAAGGTGGTCGGTGCCTGTCGGGGCCGCAATCCCCGAACCCGCTGGTGGACACCGGCGGTGAGGGATGCCGTCAAGCTGAAGAAGGAGTCCTATAGGGCCTTTTTGGCCTGTAGGACTCCGGAGGCAGCAGACAGGTACCGGCAGACCAAGCGGAGCGCAGCTAGGGCGGTCTCTGAGGCAAAAACCCGGACATGGGAGGAGTTCGTTGAGGCCATGGAAAAAGACTTCCGGACGGCTTCGAAGAGATTCTGGACCACCATCCGGCGTCTCAGGAGGGGGAAGCAGTGCACCGTAAACACTGTGTACGGTGGGGACGGTGTGCTGCTGACCTCGACTCGGGACGTTGTGGATCGGTGGAAGGAATACTTCGAAGACCTCCTCAATCCCACCAACACGCCTTCTGGTAAGGAAGCAGGGCCTGGGGGCTTGGGTGTGGGCTCTCCTATCTCTGGGGTGGAGGTCGCTGAGGTGGTTAAAAAGCTCCTCGGTGGCAGGGCCCCGGGGGTGGATGAGATCCGCCCCGAGTTCCTCAAGGCCCTGGATGCTGTGGGGCTGTCATGGTTGACACGACTCTGCAGCATCGCGTGGACATCAGGGGCAGTGCCTCTGGATTGGCAGACTGGGGTGGTGGTCCCTCTTTTTAAGAAGGGGGACCGGAGGGTGTGTTCCAATACAGGGGAATCACACTCCTCAGCCTCCCTGGTAAGGTCTATTCGGGGGTGCTGGAGAGGAGGGTCCGTCGGATAGTCGAATCTCGGATTCAGAGGAGCAGTGTGGTTTTCGTCCGGGCCGTGGAACAGTGGACCAGCTCTACACCCTCTGCAGGATCTTTGAGGGTGCATGGGAGTTTGCCCAACCAGTCCACATGTGTTTTGTGGACTTGGAGAAGGCATTCGACCGTGTCCCTCGGGGGATCCTGTGGAGGGTTCTCCGGGAGTATGGGGTATCGGACTCCCTGATAAGGGCCGTCCGTTCCCTGTATGACCGGTGTCAGAGCTTGGTCCGCATTTCCGGCAATAAGTCGGACTTGTTTCCAGTGAGAGTTGGACTCCGCCAGTGCTGCCCTTTGTCACCGATCCTGTTCATAATTTTTATGGACAGGATTTCTAGGCGCAGCCAGGGTGTAGAGGGGGTCCGGTTTGGTGACCTCAGGATTGGGTCACTGCTTTTTGCAGATGATGTGGTCCTGTTGGCTTCATCAGACCGCGACCTCCAGCTCTCACTGGATCGGTTCGCAGCCGAGTGTGAAGCGGCCGGGATGAGAATCAGCACCTCCAAATCCGAGGCCATGGTCCTCAACCAGAAAAGGGTGGAGTGCACTCTTCGGGTCGGGGATGAGATTCTGCCTCAAGTGGAGGAGTTCAAGTACCTCGGGGTCTTGTTCACGAGTGAGGGAAGGATGGAACGGGAGATCGACAGGCGGATCGGTGCGGCGTCTGCAGTAATGCGGACTCTGCACAGATCAGTCGTGGTGAAGAGGGAGCTGAGCCGAAAGGCGAAGCTCTCGATTTACCAGTCGATCTTCGTTCCTAACCTCACCTATGGTCATGAGCTTTGGGTAGTGACCGAAAGAACAAGATTGCGGGTACAAGCGGCCGAAATGAGCTTCCTCCGTAGGGTGGCTGGGCTCTCCCTTAGAGATAGGGTGAGAAGCTCAGTTATCCGGAGGGAGCTCGGAGTAGACCCGCTGCTCCTCCACGTCGAGAGGAGCCAGATGAGGTGGTTCGGGCATCTAATCAGGATGCCTCCCGGACGCCTCCCTGGTGAGGTGTTCAGGGCACGTCCCACCAGTAGGAGACCCCGGGGAAGACCCAGGACACGCTGGAGAGATTATGTCTCTAGGCTGGCCTGGGAACGCCTCGGGGTCCCCCTGGAAGAGCTGGACGAAGTGGCTGGGGAGAGGGAAGTCTGGGCTTCCCTGCTTAGGCTGCTGCCCCCGCGACCCGACCCCGGATAAGCGGCAAGAAGATGGATGGATGGATGGATATTCTGCTGTCATGATGCAGGCGTGACCCGGCCTTTAAACAAACCCACTGATTGTAAACACTCACATTTAAATAAATGAAATTCAGGTCATAAATGTCATAAATGATATTCTGAGCAGCTGAAACTGAACCACTGTACCTTGTAGCCAATTTGTTTTTTGTTGTTTTTTTATTTTATGAAAGGGCATAGGCTGTAAAATGCAGATTACCTTCCTACACAGCACAATGCATCATGGGACTGTGCTGTTCTTTATGTCAAAAGCTGAGCAAAGACCTTCAGGTTGGGCTATTTAAAGTCAGCTTTTTCATGTGTGAACTTCTACTTCCTATCTCACTATGTAAATATGAACCTTGTTCTGTTTCTAGTTATGTCTTCACCTCTGCAGAGACAAAGTTATTAGAATTTTAAAATGATGCTGTCTACATTGACAGTGTATTGGTGAACAGTACTGCTGTCTGCTGAGAAACAAGTGAGTGTACATACAGTATGTGTGTGATAGCTTGCTGATGCACAGTCACAGGGAGGATTATACATTGATACATTTTAGTTGTGGACTGTTTCATGTCAGCATTGACTTATTATAAATAACCCAACAGCTGTGAGCATGACATCATATGTTGTTGTTGAACTAAACTGTCATTTATAACACAGTTTTGGTGACTGTCATCAGCATCATTAACATGACATGAACTCAAGAGGGAAATCAAAACACTGTTTATTCCAGATGCTGACAGCAGTTCATGCTGCACATTACCATAGTACATGTGTTTATTTCTGTTATCTGTGTCAAAGAGCGCATGTAGAAATAAGTGATTATTAGTTGAGACACCAGTTAGATGTAGTATGATCTCTGCAACAATGTGTATTGTTTAGTTGCTGGTATTGTTCATTTGTTGTATGGTATTCTATTTTTCTCTGTACATAACTAATGAGCTACATCCCTTGTATGAAAGCTGCTCTATAAAGCTTATCATTATAATTATTACTCTTCCTCTTCTCTTACTATCATCTTTTTCTTCTTCTTCTAAGGATGATGATGATGATTAGTATTATTTGTATTAATAATGATAACACATTTAACCACTAATTAAAATAAAATAAATAAATGGATTAATATACAGCCCAAATATAATATAAAAAACAGTAATTAAATAGATAAGACATGTATGAATTAAAGAAAAGCATTTTAAAAAGATAAGTTTAGAGAAGCCTCAGCTCTTCAGGCAGAGAGTTTCAGAGCTGATGGACCTCGATTGCAAAAGCAAAGTCACTTTTAGACTTGACCAGACGGGTTCTGCATGAAGAACTGAGGCTGTGCTGCAGCTCATAGCAGAGTTATAACTTAACCATCAAGTGCTTCAAAGGTAATCAGCCAAGTCAAATCTATTCTAAAACACATACTCGGAGTCTGGCTGTAGGGTGTCACATTAGTATACTGGGACTCTGGCTGTAGGGTGTCATATACTGGGAGTCTGGCTGTAGGGTGTCACATTACTATACTGGGAGTCAAGAGGTTTCTGGAATATTTGTGATGACTTTAGAGGACCAAAAATAATGATTATGGTAATATAATGAAAGTTGTCTTCTTAACTGGTCTTCATTGGTATATAATGTGTACTGAATAAACCCGCCCCTGCTGCTGTAGCGGTATAAATACATTCAGCACACACTATTACTACTACAGTCTACAGTTAGCCAGTTAGCTGAGGAGCTAGCCGCCGAGTTAGCTGCTGAGCTAGCAGCCGAGCTAGCACCTATGTTAGCAGCAGAAAGCTCTCAGACCTAGCGTCCATGTTTCTGGTGTTTCTTGGTAGGGGGCAGGGTTTCAGCAAACTCGGCGGGCACTTGGGAGCAGAGAAAGAGGCTGAGTTTTACACAACTTTGAAGACTAATTTCATATATTTGGTGATTTTTTTAATCATTCAAATTTGGCAGGGTGGTTAACAACACACTTTTCTGTGGTATGTCAAACTCAGAACACATATTTATTCTATACTTTAAATGGACTTTAATATTTACTTACAACTACAGGGTAAGATTACAACTACAGGGCAGTGTCCCTGATGCCAACCCACTTTGTAAGGCAGTCTAATAGAAGGATCAGCTGGGTCAAAAGATCTGCTGAGATTGATAATTGTTAAAACAAAAAAATCTCTCTTTATGGTGTCATTTTCTGTTCTTTGACACGTGTGGAAACCTGAAACTCCTTCGGTCTAAAATTTTAAATCTAGAGGATCAAGACTACATATGCAGGACACAAGAAAAAAAGAATAGATGGTATACATCATCCCCTTTCAATGAATTGAAGTGGTTATTTCTTGTGTTTATTTAGGCTGGCTTACTAAAATGATGACAGAAACGAGCAGACAGAAACAGAAACAGCAACCTGCGAATAAGCGTATATACAAAAACCTTGATCTATTTCTTTAAGACTGTAGAACCAGAAAGTGGCACACTGTAATTTTTGATGTGCTTATCTTTGCAAATAATATGTGACCAAGCCAGGAACAAGCTAATTCTTGTCACTGCCAATACTGTAGCTTGTTCCTATTGTCTCTGTACTGAATCACTTACTCCCTGCTGACATTTTGTTCTGAGGACTGTACACCATTTCATTTAATGAAGAGTTATTGAAGGGGGAAATAAGAAAGCTAGTTAGTCCGGTAATTATCTATGGACCATTCTTGTCTTATGGAGCAGTTTATACTCCAGAAAGGTTAAATAAAACTGAATGGTGACATGCAGCTAATTAGCTATGATAGCATCCCTTAATTTACTGTACACTCTCTGGCTCTCTGTTTCCAGAAAGGTGAACACTGTCAACACAGTTTGCTTTTAGTTAACGATACAAATTTATCTGTCAAAGTTCGACAAAGTTGGACTCAACATGAAATCTGCACACAGTTTCAATCAAAAAGAATGGATTTCATGTCCATATTTAAAATGTAGGTGTAACTGGACTTCATGCTTCATGTTCACTCCCATGACAGTTAGAACAAATGATAGAAGGTTCACATACATGTTGTAGTTCTGCATTTGGATTTATTCACATACAGCACCAGTCACATGTTTGGAACTTACTTTCTCATTCAAAGGATTCAGTAGGTGTGTCCAAACATTGTCTTATGTGTGTCACTGGTCTCATTTGTTTCAACCACGAAAAAACCTCCTCTTCATTTGGTTGGTACGCATATGGAGACACCAGTCAAAACAAAGTTTGACTGAACTGAACCAAACAGGAGTGAAAGACACATTTACTTTAAATGTTGTTTTGTGCTGAAGTGGAAGTAAAGGTGCAGCAGACTAGATAGATGGATCGCTCTGAAAAGCCTTGTTAGTGGATGACACAGATGCAGGCCTGTTTCACTTTAATAGCAAGTAATTTGTTCATACCAACAACCTGATGGCTGTGATATGAAGATAGCGTGTAACTGTGTGAAGGTACTCTGATTCTATAGCAGATGTTCTCAGTGTCATCTCACTCAGATCAGTGAGAAGTGAAAAGAGTGATTCATATACTGAACATGAGAACACATGCATACTTACAGGTGGTGGGTTTGTTACAGTTATGTCCATGTCTGAAGTACTGGGGGTTTTCTATGACTGGGATTCTGGTCATTCCGATCACCACAGCATCCGGCCCTGCATCCAGTGTGCAGGGGCTGATAATCCCATGGTTTACATGGTGAAGAGGACTGGCAGAGTCTTCCTCACCGCTTATCACTGCTACTGGACCTGGACAGATACAGAGACAATATGGACTGGATTAATTCTTCTTAACCTTCAGTTCAGAGTCAAAGGCGGATTACCTGAAAGTGAAAGGAAAAGTCAAAACTTAAAGAAATGTACAACCTGCTCTTTGTTCAGACTGTAAACAGAAGTACATCTCCTGACAATAACTGATCAAATGAAACTTCATTGCTCAGCAAACCAGCTGCCAGCTAGTTAATCATCTGGTCAACCAATCATCTAAACAGCCAGACTCTCAGTCTCCCTGTCAGCAAATCGTGCTTTCATAATGCAGTCAATGAATCAGCAGGGTTTCTGCATAGTCAGCCATTAATTCCATCAGTCACTCACTCAGTCAGGATAATATTAACATCCCAGATATTATTGTGCTTACAAAAAAGGAAGAATAGAAATGCAACACTCGATGATGCTAAATGCAATTACAACAGTCACACAAATTCCTCTCTCTCTGACCCCTCTTTTTTCACTCAGAGGACTGGAAGAAATGGGTTAGGGAAACCCCTTTCTAGCATGTAGGAGAACCTATGGTGCTCACAAACAAACAAAATGCAAAGGGTCTTCTACATAGCTAGTGTTTAGTTTGTCCACTCTGGGCTACAGTAGGAACATGGCGGGTTCCATATATATATAGATTATTCTAAGGTGGGCCCTACATTGGTTAAATGGGGCTACGTGGGTACTGAGTGGGCATGGGCTTGAACTGGGCCAATTTTGCGTGTCCCACATGGTTTCAGTAAGATGGGCCCCATATATGAAGCCCACATGGGCTGACTGTATGAGCCCCATAAGGGATGTAAGTGGGCTAAGCGGGCATGGGCATAAACAGGACAAATTGTTTTAGAAACATCAATCATTCAATCTTTATTTGTATAGCGCCAAATCACAACAAAGTTATCTCAAGGCACTTTACACATAGAGCAGGTTCTAAACCGAACTCTTCAGGTTTTAACTAACATGGGCCCCACATGTGTAACTCACCCTGTTGGGCCCTACCTGAAACCCAGTCAGAACCCACTTGAAGCCCATATGGGCAAAGACAGGTGAGGCCACCATGAAAACTACAGACAAACCCGCCTGGGACCCGTATTGCAGCCCAATGTAACCCTTATGGGGTCCACATGGACATGCTGGCAGGGATTACTGTATATTCCATTTCTGCCAAGCGTATTCCACTAGATGACACTAAATTCTACATCATGCACCTTTAAATACAGGAATAAACACTGATCTGTGTAGATGTAGGTCTACTACAGACCTTACGATAGGGAATTTATTTTTATGATATTGATGAGCAAATGTACACTGTCCCATTCTATTATTTCCTGTATCACTCCATGATGAACTGTTTTCACTTCATGAATGGTCTTTGTGGGAATGTACCTGCCGTTAAATACACAATATTTTTGTGAAAGTTGTTGTCTGATATGTTGATGGCTGGAGGGATTCGTTATCCACACCATTTTACACCCTCCAAGGTAATTAGTGTTACTATATCAGAGTCAAGTGTAATCTGGTAGTGTAGCATCAACACTACTCAGTTTTAGCCAGCGTTCATGTCTAATCCTTACAGTGCTGGAATAACTCTGAGTGTGCATTCAAAAGTGTTAATTTGACAGTGAAAAGAGTGGACACATAGAGACACTTCTCTAGTGTTAGATTGAACACTCTCTGAATGAATGTAACACTGCTGATTTTCCTGTGTGCTTCCAGATGTAGAGGAGGAGGTGTGAAGATAGAGGAGGTGCTTAACAGGAGGTGGAGGAGCTTTAGAAGCAGAGCAGCAGTTTTAAAGTAGCGTGTGTCTCTGAGGGTTGTTGAAAAGATGATTGAACAGAGGCAGGCGCTGTGGTTTTAAACACACACATGCTGAACCACTGTGTGTAAAATACAGCGTGTGCAATTTTGACAAATCACAGCACTTGTACTGCATAAAAAGCACTCACGTCTATTCAAAAAACAGCTGGATGTGATGTCAAACACACCACTGCAATTTGATCCAAGCACACAATCATAACCAAACATTTGCCACCTAAAAATATCATGTTAGTGTTTTCAGATGAAAAATCTATATTTATCTATATCTCTATATTTACTCTATTTATTATATGATCTTAATCATATATTAAGTGTTTAATTACATTAATATTTACATTAATATTACAGCTATTTGAATAATGAATGTTTCATTATGATGTGTGATTTGCTTGTGTGATATATAATTATTATAATAATGCATACTATGATAGTCACAGGAGACCACACAAACACACACACACACACACACACACACACGCACACACACACACACACACACACACACACACACACACACACACACACACACACACACACACACACAGGAACTTTTAGTCTCAAATCAGGAGCAGCATGTCTTTGCCCACAGGAAAGCCTACAGCATGTACTTTTGGAACACACTACCTCCACATAGACAGGTGCAGAGTGGAGACTTCCACCTGTGCTGATATTCATGGGTGATATATATTCATGACAAAATAGTCTTTACAGCCTACAACATAAACCTCAACTGTTCTTTACATTACCAGTTCCAGGAAACCTCCAGGAGACCTTTTCCACAGTCAACTTGTTGACTTGTAATAGCAGTTAAAGCACTAAACACATTGACCGAGGCGGCAGTGAGCCATGACAGTCAGACCTGAACATTTACACCTCTGCTCTTCCTGGTGTGACATGTTAAAATGTCTGCTGTGAGGAAATTCTGTTGTCCATGCTGGCTCACAGTACGGATTTCCTGGATACTTCAATGGAACAAAGGAGTCATGATTAATGTTAGTTCCACCTGTGCTCCACCTGCCATGACAAGTGTCAACTGCTATAAAAAGATTCAGATTGGACCACGTTTGATCCCAGATGAGCAGCATTTCATTTTTTTGTACACATATATAGCACCATTATATTATTATTATTATTATTATAGACTTTTTTAAATTTTTAAATAAACAAAATAAATAAAGCTTGTGGTTTCAGTAATGACCAGCAATGTTTCATTAATGGAAGGTGTATTACAAAACCAGAAAGTATCACAGACACCTTGATGGAGGCAAGACAGACAGAAATGTTTGATGCTGAAACATTTTGTGACATGTTTGAATTTTGAGTTAATTAACTGTAAAATGTCTCTTAGACACAATGCTTAATTAACCAAATTAAAGAAAAGATGAGAAAAAACACTTTTATTCATGCTTCATTTATTTAACCTTCGTGTCGTCCTCCCGGGTCAAATTGACCCCATCTGTTTTGACTGTTCCTTCTTTCCTCCCTTCCTTCCTGCCATCTGTCCTTCCTCCCTCCCTCCTTCTCTCTTTCTTTCCTTCCTCTGCATATATATGTATGTATATATATATACATATATATATATATATATATATATATATATATATGTATATATATATATATATATGTATATGTAATCTGTTACGGTTGCTCTGCTCTGCTGCAGTAATTGAATTCTCCCCATGGGAATCATTAGACTTTTCTCATTGTAGGACTCCATAGACTGTGTATTGTATACACGTAGGCTTCCTCCCCAGGGACCAGGGAGTCCGCTGTTGTGTATAGACACACCAGCTGAGAACTATTGATGCAGAGTCCTCAGTATTCTCTGGTGGAACCGAACACAACGGCCTGCTGTTAATACGACTGACACAGTCAACCTTCACAGCTGACAGAAAGCAAGGATGCATTTAAGCAGTGAGATGGAGGGGGAGGGAGGGAGGCTGGTGATGAAAACGGGGACGACAGGAGGATGAGATGGGAGAGGAAGAAAGATAATGAAAGACATCAACCTATAAGAGCATGAATAAAGGGACAGATAGGGGAATGTGATGTGGAGAGAACGGGGGGAGGGGGGGGGGGTAGCCGTTAAACACCGGGCATAGCCGTTAAAGCCGTGTTCACATAGAGTCAAACTTTGGGTATGTCTGAATTATGAATTTTCACAGCTGGCCAACAACAAACTGACATTTATCTCATAAAAATGTGAGCAAAACTCAGATCATGTAGCAACAGACTCAAAGTCAGTAGTGACAACATGCCCAAGTTGACCTGCTCATGCATGGACTACTAAAACATCTACATCACCAATGAATTTAGCTGACTAAGGGCGCACTCACACTAGGGCCAGTTGTTCTGTACCGTGCTGAAGCATGAATGTCCCCCCCGTCCCCCGCTGGCCCACACTCACATTACCTCAAACCCAAATGTACTCAAGACACTCACACTTCACTCACTCACTCACTCACTCACACACACACACACACACTCTCACACACATACATACACACACTCTCACTCATTCACACGCACACTCAGCACTTGCACACACATACACACACACACACACACACACACACACACTCACTCACTCACTCACTCACTCACACACACACACACACACACACACACACACACACACAAACACACTTACTTCTGGCGGTAGTAGCGTCTTAATAGCAGTTGCCTGTTTTACACCAAAATGCCTTTGTGCAGATAAATGTAAGAGGATGACCCCTGAAAACATATGTTTGGTTTCTGGATAATGCTGCAAGTACAATTATTGTATACAGGTATACAATTATCATTTTTTACAAGAGGCTACATTCATGTTGGTTACCACTAAACTGCCAAGCATTAGCATTAGCATTAGCTACTGTGTGGATTGTGTTTTGAAGCAAAGTTAGTAGAGTTCAGCAACAGCAACAACTAACATTTCATATTTTTCATTGTGTGTTTAACAGTTTACAGTTTAACAATATAACAGACACTGCAGACTTAACCACAATTTCATTTGATGTATTAAAGTCTGTTTTTCAATCGTCTCCATCTCGTACCCAGCAGGACTGTCATTGAGTGAGGATTTGGATTTTTAGCTGACCGAAACTTGAAGACAACATATGAGGATTGATGGGCATGTTGGCTGCTGCAGGGATCAGACTTGTGACCCTTGTCAGTTACTGGACAACCTATGCTAATATTTAGGCCATGTATCTGACAGGATGACATGTAGGCTGAACGGTCAGCTGCTAATGGATAAGCAAGGACACAGAGTTGAGTGACAGAAAGGCGAGGGGGAATAATGGAGAAGGAAAGGAGAGTGTGAAGGGGAAAAGCAAAGGGACAGAAAGAGAAATGGTGAGAGGAACTGTGAAGTAAACACTTTTCATGTACAGTACAGAGGTCGTAGGTTGAAGGATGTTAATGGAACAATGGGAGGACAGACGGAGGAATTGGGAATAGAGTTTACTGCACTTTGACAACCAGCAAACATGTAGCTGCTGTCTTTCTACACGCCATGACCTATTTACACATTAAGCATGTTGAGGATACAGGGTGTCTATATAAGAGTGTACTCAACATGTGCATACTATCTGAGCACTAAATGCAATTAATGGTCTTGCAATTCAATAAAAAAAAAAAAAAGAATAAAATGTGATGAGTTTTTTTACTGTGTTCAGAATATATATATTAGTTACATCCAGAATAATTCATCATCACATGTAGTTTATTATAAGCTCATGTTTGAGCATTATATTGAGCTTATACATACAACATGACACAAAACAACAAGATGTCTGTTATAGTGTTATAGTGAATCCACCATGTTATCTTTATTATTTTAGATGAGATTCAACCATTGTCTTAAGTTTAGTGGATTCCATTGATGGGAAGACATGATTTTGTCAAAATAGATTTTTACATTATTGTACACAACATCAACTAATCTTTATTTATATAGCGTCATATCATAACAAAAGTCATCTCAAGGTACTTTACACATAGAGCAGATCGAAACCGTACTCTTTGATTTTAAATTAAAGACCGTATGAAGTGAATTCAGACATTTTCTTCTAAACACATTAAATAGGTCATAAATGTATTTATAAAAAAGGTGTAAAAAGCATTTCAACCATTTAGATTTGAATTGTGGAGCTAGGCTTCACACACTGTGTTTCAACATTTCTGTGTTCAGGATTTAGTGGGGGGGTCTGAGGTATAAATACATTCAGCACACACTACTACTGTTATAGTCTACCATTAGCCAGTTAGCTGAGTTAGCCGCCGAGCTAGCAGCTGAGTTAGCAGCAAAAAGCTCTCAAACGTAGCGTCCATGTTTCTGGTAGAGATGGTGACTTTGATTGACAGGTGACACTTAGTAGGGGGCGGGGTTTCAGTGAACTCGGCAGGCACTCCCACAGTGTTTGGTAGCAGAGAAAAAGGCTGATTTTTACACAACTTTGAAGACTAATTTCATATATTTGACGATTTTTTTAATCATTCAAATTTGGCAGGGTGGTTAACAACACACTTGTCTGTGGTATGTCAAACTCACAACACATATTTATTCTTACTTTACACAGACTTTAAAGAGACCCAACATTCCCACATGAGCAGCACTTGTTGACAGCAGCAAGGGAAGAAACCTCAGACAGAACAACATGTATGAACACTTGGCAACAATTAGAAAATTTAGAAACAGGAAATGATGTCATTAGGGACCGAGCCGAAAGGCAAGAGGGCAAGGACTCCAGAGGAGTCCTGCCCTTGCCTGGAGGCAAGGACCCTATTGTTTTTGTGTCGTTTATCATTATTCTACTGCCTCATGGAGCCTCAATTTGATCCCCTAAACCTGCTCCAAAACTCACCAAATTTGGAACGCACATCAGGTCTGGCGAAAAATTTGATAAAATGGAAAATCAACATCGAACTCTCTAGCGCCACCTAGAATCACTAAAACGGCCACTACGCCTGATAGGAACGTCATAGAACGATCAAACCAAAACTCAGTTTTTTGTCTTATCAAGACCTACAAATCACACACTGACACCCCTGACCTAAATCCAACAGGAAGTGCACATTTTGCAGTTACATGTGGGATTTTTGACGATTTTTGGCCTCCTACAAACGTTATCTTGTCCGAGGGCGTTCATTGTGGCGGCTTCAAACTTAAATAGCTGACAGAGCACACCCTGCTGCACAAAAGTAAATTTGACCACCTAAACATGCTCCAGGACAGACCAAATTCACCAAGCACATGAGGCCTGGCCATTGATTTGATAAAATGGAAAAATTAACCCCAAAAGTGCCGAAATGTGCTCTCTAGCGCCACCTAGAAACACTAAAACGGCCACTACGCCTGATAGGAATGTCGTAGAAAGATCAAACCAAAACTCTGTTTGTCTTATCAAGACCTACAAATCACACACTGACACCCCTGACCTAAATCTAACAGGAAGTGCACATTTTGCCTTTTAAATGTATGATTTTTGACTATTTTTCAGGCATTTAAAAATATATACATTATTCCTGCATACTTTCAGCTACAGACTCCATTCAAACGTTGAAATGTAGCCACATATCTCATCTATAGATGTGTGTAATTTGGTCTGGCTATGTTTTATACTTCTTGATCTGCGGACCCACATGTGCACCTTGTTCCTCTCCCATTCAATCCTAAATCTCCATGCTTTCTGTGCATGCTCTGTCCTCATGCTGCCCAGTCGCTGCCCTGTGTGTATGTGTGTGTGTGTGTGTGTGTGTGTGTGTGTGTGCAGCTAGCTCATTTGTGCTGTGCAGTCATCCTGATTCATTCAAAAGGTACCTCAGCTTTCTGTTTCTAGTTCAAGTTTATTATTATTATTATTATTATGTTTTTAGATATCTGTGCAGTCTGTCGGCTGTTTCACTGACATTGCTGTCAAAGTCTAGATCAAACACTAATTACAAGAGCATGACCTACAAACATATCTACAGGTTTCACTGGATATAAGTTCCTCTCCTGTTTGACTCATCAAAGTGTTGGCAGTTCATTTCAGTTGGTCAGTCTAAATGTCTACACAGAGCGAGGGAGAGAGAGAGAGAGAGAGTGTGTGCGTGTGTGTGTGTGTATGTGTGAGTGTGTGAGTTTGTGTGTGTGAGTGTGTGTTTGTGTGTGTGTGTAATGTATATCTACTTATTGCAGTGTCCGATAAAGGCCCGGGCCTGAAGACATCTAAATGCCCCTAACGGGAACCTTTCCGCTTCGCCTAGGCCCGACGTGCACAAGGGTGCGAGGTCCCGCCCAACGCTGCTTGGAGCTTTAATTTATTTTGTTTTTGAATTGAAATGATGTAGTCTTGTCAGAGGAATGCAACCGAGCTGCAGAGATGCAGTAAGCATCCTCAACTGAACTCTTCAAGGGCATCTGTACCCAATTACTTACTATTTTTCTGGAACACACAGACTCTAATGGCTTATTGGAACTAGCAGAGAATCCACTTGTAGAATAAAGAAAATGTCTTTAGGTCATGGTGATTTATGCTGCAGTTTACAACACAACCACCTCCTCCATTTTCCTTAGTGCCCAATTGGCGCCACAGTCTTTCAATCACACTTTATTACTCACATTAATCTAATAGGCCTCCTGTATCAATACCTGCTTCTCACTGGCTTACAGAGCAGTCAGTCAGACTTTATTACCTCAATAAATCACCCGATCAGCTGTTAGCGTCGCTATGCCAGCTCCAGCCACTGGAGCATGCAAGATGTTTCTCTGCAAGTCTTTTTATACCAAGCTAAATGGCCTCTCATCAACATGCTTAACAGCCTCCCTGCTTGTCTTAATGCTGCAGAGCATGGGGATAGATGACACATCACACTGCACTCTGGACATTCCAGGAGCTAATCCACATTAGGAGCAGACCATCGGGTGGCTTTTTTTAGCACACAGTTCACCGCTGGTGGCCTGGGGTCAGTTGTTAGGTTTGGCAAAAGGATCTTTGTAAATAATATTTTGACATCTATAAAGCTGCTTGGTTGATGTTAGCATTGTAGTAGACCTGAGGCCTGTTCTGTTTTATTAATTAGATTTATTTATTAAATCTCAGACCTCAGTAAAAGCTAGCCAACAGTGGATAGTGAAAAAGGTTTTTTTGTATTAACACAGATATTATGTTTTTGCTTTTTTGTGCTTTCTAATCTTTATCCTGTATTTACCAGTGTTAGTTGAAAAAAATCTATTTCCTATCATCAGTGTTGGGTGTAACGCGTTACTAGTCACATTACAATTACCTGTAACACAGTAATGTAACGCAGTCAGTAATCACATTACAGTAAGTAAACATAAGATATATGGCGTTACGTTAGTTCTTCAAATATTTGGTATAAATTGGGCGGATAAAAAAAAAATCAAAGATGCGTTTCATGCACGCTTGCGGTACAACTGCCTGACCTCTCATGCTAACACAAAGCTAATAGCTAAATAGCCATAGACCCACAGTGATGCTCAAGCTGAGTGTATGCAGACACCAACCAAGCAGAATCAGAATACTTTATTAGTCCCAAAAGGGCAATTAATTTCTACAGTCAGCCCATTAATAATAAATAGAATAAGATGTAAGGAGCCAAAGCTTGTGTGTTGCTCGTTAATCTCCATCTTTAAGAAACAAACTCAGTAAAGTACCGATAATAGTGAAAGGACAATATGATATAATATAATATAATAGATAATAGTGAAAGGACAATATGATATAATATATAATATAATAGTAATCTGACAGATTTTGTATAACTATATTTTTTGTATAACTATACAACAAGAGATTATGGTACATATTTCCCAGTTATCATGTTCAGAGATACTGGTTCATGGATCTGTACTGTGCTAGCATCAGGACTGTGATGACCACACCCACACCCACCCACCTGTAGATTCTTTCTACAATCTTTATTTCTTTATTATGTTCATTTAAAATCACCTTTTTTTCCTGTTTAGGTCTCTATTGGCCAAACGTTTTTGGTTGTGGGCCACATGAAGAAAAATATATGGAGTCAGGGGCCAAACAATATTCAGCACAGCAATTTTCAACCAATTATACTGCTGGAAAAACTACTATACAACACTCCTGAACAGTTTAGATGTTGACATTACAGCAGTTTATTGATGTGCTCACCAATTACAGTAGGTATGGCTGTATCTTCCCATTTTTTTCTCTTCAATTACTGGTTTCTGTGCCCAAATAATATCACCGAAATTCACAATAAAAATGTCCAAAAAATGCAAAAGTGCAAAATAAAAGCCTGGGTAACAATAATAAGAACAGGAGGAAAGATCCAGAAAGAGATATGTGTCCAATGTTCCTCCACAACTCTCAGTGAATATGTGTGAAGAACTCAGCAAAGTCTTCAAAGCACTGACTGATTTTTTTTATTAGAAATGTGATCATCACAGAAACATATTTTACCTTTCTGCAGAAAGGTTGGCATTTGGAAAAGTGGCCTTAAGTTCCAAAAGTGTGGGGAAGCGAACCACTTGCACCCATTTGTGTAGTTGTTTCACATCGAGTGCTTTCAGGTGTGTGTACAGTTGAGGCACAAGTTGATCTTTGCCTTGCAGGCTCTTGTTCAGTATGTTTTGATTGGCTCGTCTGTATTGGCTTCAACAAAAAAAGCTAAGTCTACAAATGATGGAAGGTCACTCACAGGAGCTCTGTCCTCTTTTTTTTTGTGATTAACATTTTTATTTTCATTATTTCAATAATACAACAGTAACAGTATTCCCCCCACCCTCCAACACAACAACCCTTCCCAAATCACCACCTCCTGTGCTGATCCCTTACTGGTTACCAACATTAGCTTGTTCGTGTACAGCTATTACAGCTACACAGCCTGTATCAATGTAGACAAAACACAAAATAACTATAACAAAATTAGGCACAGAATAATTCCAGACACGGTCAGTAAAACAAAGAGTAGTCACTACATTGAACAGATAATTGGTAAACAGATGAAAAAATAAAAGCAATAATAGATGAATAAAATGCAAACAAATAAGAGGCACTATTCTGTATATACCCACGATAATGACAGTTTACTTCACTCCACCATGTAAACCATATCAGGAGCCCTTTAAGAATTTTACATATTTACCCCACTTTGCTTCGTACAGATCCAGTCTATCCAATTGTCTATATGACATTTTTTCAAAAGCTGCGACTCGCGCCACCAGTACAGCCCACTCTTGTAGAGAGGGCACCCCCTCCGTCTTCCATTCTCTGACAAGTATTTGTCTGCCAATCATAATACTGGTTTGGACATAACTTTTGATATGTTTATCTCCTCCTACCAAAACTGAGTCATCAACCAGAATAAATAATCTAGGACTAAATGGAATTTGTAATCCTGTGATCTCACACAAATTATCATAGATATTGGTCCAGTATTGCTGGACTTTATCACATGACCATAAAACATGAACTAGATTACCTTCCTCAGATTTACAACGCCAACAATCTGATGTGGGTAAAAGCCCCAATCTAAATAACCTGGAAGGAGTCCAATAAAAACGGTGTATAATTTTGAATTGGATAAGACGAATTCTTGCATCCCTTGAAACATTTTTAACACTTTTACAAATTCTGTTCCAATCCTCGTCCCTGAATGTCAGGTTCAGATCCCTTTCCCACGTCTTCTGCAGAGCTGAGATGGGCCCGTTACCAAGAGTCTGAATCAAAAAAGAATAATAGGCAGCTGCCTCATGCCCTTTTCCATAACTCTTTATAATTTTATCTAGGAGTTCTGCATTTTGGGGAACCGCCACAGCAGACCCAAAAACCCCCACCAGCATATGGCGAAGTTGCAGGTACCTAAAAAAGTGAGAGGTGGGGATATTGAACCGCCGCGCCAGATCCCCAAAAGATTTCAAGGAGCCATCACAATACAAATCCCCCAGTGTCACCACACCCTTCTCCTGCCATATTTTCCAATAAATGGGGGATTTGCCAATTCGTAATTTAGGATTAAACCAAATACTTGAAGAGAGATTTAGAAAGGGATCAAATTTAAATATTCGAGCAATTTTAGTCCAAATCAATTTAAGATGAGAAATTATTGGATGTGTTTTTGCTCTGTTACTTAATTTAGTAGACAAGACTTGTATGGGCGACAGAGGGGTCATTACAGCTTGTTCCATACAGTACCATGGGGGGGCTCTTTCGGGAGGGAGAGACCAATGAGCCAGGTGCCTTAAACTAAAAGCATAATAATAAAACAACATCTTTGGCAGTCCTAAGCCTCCTCTATCTGTTGGTCTTTGTAACTTGCTATGGTTCAGACGGGGGAGTTTACCATTCCAAATAAATTTCTTATCCTGTCAAACTGGTGACCTAACAGCAGGAATAGTGGAGGCTGATTCCCTCTGTTTTATATAACTGGCAAGCAACTTCCCTGCTTTATCTCCTGACTCAAAATATGTTTGTCTAGCCCGAAATAAATTAAATTCAACCTTTTGGGTTACTATATTATTAAACTGATATTTTAACTTTGTCAGTTTTCTCATGCCATCCTGTGTCATTTGTTGCTTCAACTCTATTTCAGCCTGTTTAATTGTATTTTCCAATTCTAGCAACTCCTGTGTTTTAATTTTTTTATGGTATGACGTGTGTTGGATGATGCGTACCCTAATTACAGCCTTTAAGGCCTACCATGCGACACCTGCAGACGATACAGATTGCCAATTTATCTCCAAATAATTAGTAATTTCTGTTCTTAGCCATTCTACATTTACTGGGTCCTGTAAGAGTGACGAATTCAGACGCCATCTATAAGACTTTCTTCTCTCGCTCTGGGGTAATAGGTCCAGGCCAACCCAAGCATGGTCAGGAATAAGAATATTCCCTATTTCACAACCCATAGCAGAGGAGGAAAGTGCTTTAGATATTAGAAAAAAATCTATTCGGCTATAGGTCTTGTGTACTGATGAAAAAAATGTGTAGTCCCTTCCAGAGGGGTTCATGATCCTCCAGATATCTATCAGTCTCAAAGATTTACAAATTCTCTGTAATGTCACCGCAGCCTTAGGTACTTTACGCAACACTGTCCCACTGTGGTCAAGAGCTGGATCCATTACAAGATTAAGATCTCCTCCCAGAACAATTGCGTGATTCCCAGCGGATTGTAATTTCCTTTCAAGATCAGCAAAAAATGTTTGATCATCCAAATTAGGTGCGTATATATTGGCCAAGATTAACTTCTGCGACTGTATTTCAGCCAATATAATAATCATCCTTCCTGAATTATCTTTAATTTGCTTGATACATTTAAACTGCAAATGTTTACTAACTAAGATTATAACTCCTTTACTTTTGCTAGAGCCTGTGCTGTAAAAAACATGTCCAACCCATCCTGTACAGCAGGGGCGATTGCTCTGAGACAACAAGGGAAGCTCAGCTTCCCCTAAAATTTCATCAAATAAATTATCACAACTGTCATATTAAATTCACACTAAAATTATATTTACATCAAATATGCACTTGAATGCGTTCAATTTTACAACTATGACATCCTGTAACCAGCTGTTTATTGCCAACGCTGTTATTTTCCAACGTGATTACCCTATCACACATTGGCAGTCCGCTGCGGACGCTGAGCGTCAATGGTGTTCAATGAAGCTTCTCCCAACAGCTGTTTTGGCTAGGGCGGGACAAGCCAGGATAAGACGCTCATTGGATAATGCGACAAACTCGTCCCGCCCCTGGACGCTGAGCGTCTCTGGCGGTCAATGGAGCAGTGGGCGGGGTCGGACGCTCTGCTTCTGTATGATGATTGGAGGAAATGCTTTATAGGGCTCAAAGCCCTTGACAGACAGCTTTGGATAGGCTGACTTTTAGTGTAGTTTTGCTAATGTAACTTAACTTTCTCGCTAAATCTGGCGACTTTCCAACTCTTCTTGGCGACTTTTTTTCTCAAAGGTGACTATCGACATATCTAGCGAGTTTTTCTGGTGTTATTAGAGAGTTTTCTGATGTTTTGGAGACTCTGACATGAAAGCACGTATCACTCTGTCCTCAACGAGCAGCGGGTGCTGCTGCGAGTGCTGCCCCCCCCCCCCCCCCCCCCGTCCCAAAGCACTCACAGACAGTCAGGTTCACAGCAGCCTCGTACAGCAGTCCGAGCAGAGAGGAGAGTTACATTGCAAAATGTACAGAAAACAATATTATTGGTCTAATTAATTAGATTAGATTAGGTCTTATATATTAAATATGAATTAACACGTTTATGTTGAATAATTCAGGTGTTAAAGTGTTTGTGTGTTGATGTGGTTCTATGGCATAGATGAAGCATACAACAGCCTCAATTAAACACTCCTTTTATTGTAACTGCCTCGCTTCAATATGACACGTTTTATGATGAAGATGTAAAGTGAGCTTCCCCTGTTTAAAACACCAGCAGCCGCCACTGCTGTACAGAGCTTCTCAGACTCTTCTTTTGACATGTGTGTTTCTTGGAGAAATACCACGTCATAGTTTTTGTTCTTAAGCATAGTCATGACCTTTTTCCTCTTAATGGGATTCCCCAGCCCGTTTACATTCCAGGTGGAGAAACGCATTAAACCTATTTGTGTGAACATACCTGCCAACACATTAATAACACACAACCATTTATCAAAATTAGTGCCGTTACACAGTGGTGGTGGTGACTGAACACAAACATCCCCGTAAAACTAGTAAAACAAAGAATGTGCAGTTGAACCTGAACTTTGCACATTTGAACCCCTACAAAAGTCCCTCTGATTGAGGTCCGGCGGTCCGTGTCAGGTCCGCGAGGCTCCACGCGTTGTGCTTCCTTGGCACCGCTACCATAAAAAAAAAAAAAAGAGTCTACACCAGTGCGGCGTTTGGGTGCGTGAGGATGAGAATGACAACAAATAACTCCATCGGTAGTTACTCACTGCATAGCGTCTATGAAAGCCATGGCTCTCCGGGGGCAATCAAAAGCTCTCTCACCCTCGCCGGTCTCGATTCTCAGCTTAGCCGGGAACAGCATCCTGAAGCTCACTCCCCGTTCATGTAGTTTTTTCTTGCACTCCTTGAATTTGTCGCGCTTCATCTGGGTGGCTCTGGAGTAGTCGGGGAAAAGCATGATAGTAGTGTTTCCCCAGGTCAGCTTGCCTTTGTTTCTCGCTGCTCGCAGCACCGCATCCCGGTCTGACGATCTCAAAAACCTGGCCAGTATTGGTCTGGGTCTGTCTCCTGGCGCGGGTCGCTGGCCAGCGATCCGGTGTGCCCGTTCAATCTCTCGTTTCCCCTCGATGTTCAGCAGATTTGGCAACAGTTCTTCCAGAAATCTCACCACATTTCCTCCTTCTTTGCCCTCCGGGAATCCGACGAAGCGAACATTGTTGCGCCTGGAGCGGTTCTCCATGTCTTCTAGTTTGTCCCATATTTGTCCGACGTCTGTCTTGCTAGCTGGCGGATTAGCTTTCCACTCCTGCTCGGTCGTTTCCAAGTATTCCACTCGCTTTTCCATGTCGTCCATTCTTGTAATTAAGGATGAGAGTTTGGTTTCTACCGATGCAGTAGAGCGACGTATTTCTGCCAGTTCACCTAGGTCGCCAGAGATCTTTGTTAGTGTCGAGTAGATGTTACCAAGCTCTTGAGCTATTTCGTTAGCCTGTAGCGGCTCGGACTCGTTAGCTCCGTCTTCATCTTGCATCATGGCCTCGGCCGCGTATGACCGCAGGTGCTTTTTAATATCTCCACAGGCCGCAGACTTGGAAAGTTTCGACATCTTTGCACCCCTTTCAACTATGAACAAGTATATTGAGTGAAAATATCACTGGTGGAAATGTTTTAAAGGATAAAGGTAGCGATGCAGTGCGGAGCTCCCTTACTCCGTGGCTTCTTCTCGCATCGCGTCACGTGACTCTGAGGTCCCACCCTTGAGCTCTGTCCTCTTTAAAAAACTGGTCAATTTCGCATTTCAGGGAATAAAACTGCTGCAGCACAGAACCGCTACTGAGCCATTGCACATACAGTATGAGTGTTAAACCACGTGTCAGTATTCAGTATTGACTTCAGACAAGAAAGGCTGGAGTTGTCTGTGATTGAGTGCTCGGTTTCTCCACAACATTCATCACAACACTGAGCTGGACTGCCTTGGCACCGACTGCCTCTTGATGGATAATACAGTGCATTTTAACAGCCTCACCTTCACTGTCGTGAACCTTCCTGTACACCATAGAAGCTATCCCATTCCACTTGTCTGTCATTGCTGGAGAGCCATCTGTGGTAACCTCACACAGATTGTCTCAGGGTAGTTTTCTGTCATGGATGCAGTTGAAAAATAGATTCAAAAATGCCCTTGACCATCATGGTGCTCTTAAAAATCCTAAGATCAAGCCACTCCTTGGTGATGCAAAAGTTGCAGTCAACCTGCAAAAAAACGTAGCTGGGCTGTGTCCGTAGCATCTGTGCTCTTGTCACATGTAATTGAGTAAAAATGAACAAGACAAACAGGAGCTACCACACAGGGTAAACCTGCTTGTTAGATGGAGACTAACCATTCAGCCATCAGGAGCAATTTGGGGTTAAGTATCTTGCTCAAGGACACATGGACATGTGGACCGGAGGAGCCGGAATCGAACTGCCGATCTTTTGATTGGTAGATGACTGCTCTACTTCCTGTGCCACAGCTGTCCCACCCAATCAGACAGAAATACGTCCACATTTATTCCATTTTTAAAATGCTGGGTCATTTTAAAATGAGCAACAGGCTGCAATTGGCCTGTAATATTTGTAGTCAATTATTACATTTGTCCACCCCTCATGTTTGTAAAATGGTTTGGTCAGCCAGTATACGTGTTCCCTTCAAGCGTCATTGCTGCAGTCGGTTTGATATACTTTGAGTTCAACTCTATTGACCTGTTTTAGGGTCCAATTTATTTATTTATTTTTTTGTAGCATTTTGTCTGGCATAGACACCTTTATTCAGCAGTAGACAGACAGGAAACATGGGAGCGAGAGGGGGGTGTGACATGCAGCAAAGGACCTCCGACGGGGGTGGGCTGTGTATATGACATGCACTCTAACCACTGGACCACCTGTGCGCCAGGTCCAATTTACTTATTAATTATGATTCCTTTGTTCTTTTTGCGTTTTTTGGACAAATAAAATCCCACATTCTGAAACCAGAGAAAACCTGCGTCCCTTGCCTAACTGCCCGGTCCCTAACAAGGACACCATTACAATGTTAACTTAGTCTTTGTAAAATAATTGAAAAAAAGGTCTTCAGTTTAATACATTTATGGATTTGAGTTAGTGTGGAGGCAATATGTAATAGTCACATTTATTTCTGGTAGCCTTGAACTTGGTGAAGTAATTTAAAAATGTGCATATCATTTCGGTCCTTACTCAAACTTAACAGCAGAAGTATGTGTGCTACAGAAGCATCTATTCTTACCATCCATTACTATCCACACAACCAGCAGTCCTTTCATAACTTAGAAACACACATGGACGAGGGAACAGAATTCAACATAACACTGGCTTGCTGTGTACAACACTAACAGGTGGAGGGGGCAGCCTGGTGGCAGCGTTAAAACTTTCAAAGTTAAATATTATTGGTTGCATTTAAGGTGGGTGTTTTACACTGAATCACAGTAAAAAAGAAAAAGAAAGAAAGAAAGGTGTCATTGCAGCCGTGGTCTCGACTGGTCTTGAAAAAAAATCCAGAGTCCAGTTCGTCCGAGACCGAATTTAAGACCGAGTAAAAATGTGGTTGATTCCGATACAAGACCAAGACCTTAAAAAAGACTACAAGTACTACGAGTACTACAACACTAACTACAAGTTTGAAAATGAAAAATGTGAAAGAAGTGAGGATACCAACACAAGCTACATTTGCTGCTATTCGCATGGCACACTTATATCTCTGACTCGGCAGTCAAGTTGCATTGTGGGCAATGTGGGTGCTGGATTTTGACCCTCTGAGGAAGAGCTTGGAGTTTGCAAGGAGCTTAAAAACCGACATATTTTGTTTCGGTATTGATATCAGAAACACCATCAAGACTATCGGCCCATTCAATGCACAAACATCATTTTCAAATAGACTACACATGAAGTACACAGGACGCAAATGTGCTTTGTTTTTATTGATTTGTTTTGATTATGATTCATATTGTTTGGCCTCATCCAAGCTATATTCCTACAGTGAATCTGGAAGTCTTGATGGACCATTGCAGACATGTAGCTCATATGTTTACAACAGGAGATTAGTGTGATCTGATTTACTGTTTATGGGGATTATGGTTCATTAGGCACACAAGGGAGTGTAAAAGAGAGGTGGGCGTGTATTGACTTTGTGACATTTAATTTCTCAGAGACACTGTGGATTGATATATTTGTCAAAATACAAGCAGAACTGCTCTGTAAGACAGATGACTTCAGGAAGTGTAGAATGCTCCAGGAAAACCTAAAACCTTTACTAGTGTGACTTGCCCTATTTGACTACTGTATGTGTACTGGTTTGTCAAATATGACAGATGTTGCAGCTCAGGATTAAGTAACAAGCTGGACTGTCACTCACAGTGTCTTTTTATTTATATACCACAATATAAAGAAGGAAATATTCACTTTACAGTCCACCAGTGTGTCCTCAGCTGCTAAAGCAACTAGTGGTGTGTACACTCTCATGCTGGGTACAATAACAACTCCCCTCTTAGCGTTTTTTCAAATTGTCTTTCATTGCCTCAACAGCATCACCTGGTGGCGGAACTTCTACAGCGCTAAACTCATAAATGAACTAAATGCACACAATGGGAATAAAGGATGTCAGAAGAAAACACTGAACAGAAATACAAGCCAACTTTCCCCTCACACATGAACTGAAGGACTGTCCTCCCTTCTTCTTCTTGCTTAAACTATCCTACGAGTCATACATTTGAAACAAGCCCACATTCTTGTGTGTACTCTCCCTTTCTATTCACAATGAATGTCCAAAATGGTCAATATGCCAAATGTGTATTCGGATTTGTCCAATCATTGCAACATCAGTTATGTTTCAGAATCATCAAATTATTTGAAAATCACAAACCTACTTAAAAATTCTGATAATTTACATGATAAAAGTCACACCCTATTATAAATTTGCACAACAGAGTTCTGCTTTGATTGCTGTAGACCTTTCTTAAAAGCTTTGCAACAGATTAGTCCAGTCCATTTATCATTAGAAAATGAAGGCATTGATTTTAATCTGTTTTATTTGGTTAGTAATTATTGCAGTTTCTAATTGTGTAACTGACAACAGAAATGAATGAGTCTCCTATTGTAAGCACACATAGGAATAACATTTCCGCTTTAAATTGAAGGCCATTTTTTGTCTTCACAAAAAGGTATAAATTAGTAATCTAGTCTGCCCCCAAAGGAGCACTAAGATTCCTATTTCTTCAAAAAACACCTCCTATACTATAAGATATTTTTTAATGTTTGTCTGGAGCTTGCAGGCCACTGCTGCAGCCTCTTCCCTGTTATCCATGATGGCCCATTTGTTGTGTTTTTGTCATTCTCTTTTTCAATATTTCTGAGCTTAAAACTCCAGAAAAAAACTCCCAACTAAGAAAAAAGACTGCAAAGATGCCTGCACCCAACTGTCCAACCACTTAACGAACCAAGACCGGAACACACACCCCTGCTACCTGTACGTGTTTGGCTGTGCGGCCAGCTAGTCTGAGACTGGATTCACCCTCCGGAGAAGCACTGAACCACAGTGCTTCACTGAACCCGCAGTGCTTCTCATCTGGTTGTCTGCTGACCTGAGGATATTGGAGTCTGCTGGGCCATGCTCTGCACTTTTTGGGAAGTTCACCTCATCATCAGCCATCTATCACCACAGAAACAGTAGGAGAACTGTCTGACATGCATTCTGTCTGACAGTTGATGCAAGAGCTATATTCTATATACAATTTTTATTGGCTGTTAGGGTAAGGGAACTATTTCCCTCCTCATAACACTTTTGACTCATTTTGGCAACCATCAATTTAATCCAATCATTCTGTTGGTAATAACTTGTTACATGAATGCTCCCCATTCATTCATTCAAGTTGTATATAGTCTGTGTACATGCTTAGTTGTTCCTTATTCATTCTTAGCCCTTGCTAGTTCAATAAACATCTTGATTTATCGCAGAGTTGCTATATTTATGTGTTGTGTTAAAACAGAAATGAAGATCCCTGTATTCAGAGTTCACAGATTTCAAATGTAAGACTCATTCATTTAGTGTAATAGATATTCCTCCTCATTGATTAAAGAAGACGGTGCCCCTAAGAGTGCATCACTCATTTCTAAGATAGATATATAAGATAGATAGATAATATAGATAAGGCAGATAAGATAGATAGATAGATAGATAGATCTTCATTGTCATTGCAAGTATACAATGAAACTCTGTTTGAGCAGTCCAATTGCAGCATAAATATGCTATAATATATACACACAACACTAGTACACACACACACAAGCCCAAACACATCTCACCCAGACCCATGACCACATACACATTCATACCCATGCCCATAAAAACTTTAAAATATGTGTTGAATATTCTGATATATAAATAAATAAATAAATAAATAAATATATATATATACACATATATAAGGGGCAATGAGACACAACAGTTATACACAGATTGTGTGCGCCTTGTGTGTCTTCTTTTTCAAGTTAGCAATACTAGGACCAGCTCTGGGCTTGTATCAGCACCTGTTAATACACTGCTGTACATTGCACAACTGTCAGTCGTCATTAGTCTGGCATGAGTCAGGCCCTTTTGGCTTCTCGGGGCTAAGCTCAAAGCCCAAGGGCTCAGTGACATTTTCATTCATGGAGGCAAAGTAAAAGTGCCAAATGCTTCTGCTGTTGACCAGTTGCAAACTATCTTTGCAATGCAGACATTTGAGGGAACACAGTCTCACAGTATCAATGATGGAGGAAGTGGTCATACTAGCTGGGCTAAAAAAAACCTTTTCAAGCCAATAGAGCTTTCCTCTCTCCACAAACAAAAGAGCACACAAGAAACAGCTACTGCATGATCAGAAAGTAGTCACTACATCATCAAGTGTTCAGCTTGTCCACTCACTTCAAAACCAGGTCCTTACTCAGGTCTAAAACTCAACGTGGTTCCCACAAAGATAGAAATGCAGGAATACATACACACGCACAGGGGATGGGGGAGTGTGTAAATTGATAGTGTATCATTTATCCAGTGTGGAGCTCTGTGCAGTGTTACTAAATGATGGCTTATAATTACTTCACCTTTAACACCTCCCAGTGTCCCCGGAGCTGAGAGGCCTGAGCTCCCAGCAGACTCCCTCTCTCAGTAAGCTCACAGCCTCTCTTACCTTCCTTGCCTCAGTGCCTGCTCTCCCTCTAAACCCCCCCCCCCCACCACCACGCCCCCACCGCCCCGCTATTTCCTGTCTCTCTCTCCCTATGCTACATGTCTACCGCGTGTGTCGCTCTATTGCTGTGATGTTAAACGATAGAGGCAGGCAGAACATTGTTATCTGAGAGCCTTGGGTGCCAACCTGCTCCCTCAACCCAACATCCCCCCTTTCTCTCTCTCTTTTGTTGTCTCTCTCTCTGTCTCTCTTCCATAATTGGTTTGCTGCTCGGGGCTTTAGGGGTGGCGGGTGTTGGAGACAGGAGGAGGATGTCATGGAGGCTGACAACAAAGCAGTGCCATGTAGACAGACGTGAAAAAAACAACGAAACAAAAAAACAATTTGACTGGCTGGGTGGTACTGGCCAACATGCTGGATTGATGAATTCTGCTGGAAACAGCACTGTGTTTAAAACATGAGAGGGGCTACATTGTTGGGGGGGGTGCTCCTATATACTTAACAGTAATTTATGATAGTATGAGGAGTAGAATGACTTCATACCTCTGACAAACAATTCTACCAGTAATGCATGTTTACATGGCCAAGGTAGAGCATTACTGGGTGATATTGCCTAGTGGCCGAAGTTAAGCAAGAGTCAACCTTGTTGCTGGACAGTCTAGTACCCCTTTTCCACCGAGCTGGACCCGGTGCTGGTTCAGAGCTGGTGCTAGAGCCAGTGCTCAAACAGCTCTTACGAACCTGTTGCTTTCCCACCAACAAGGAGCCACACTCACTGTATAACGTAGCCAGTGCGCGCCTTTGAAGCACTTCCATGATTCACTAGTGAGAGGCAGCAACATGGCGCAAGGCATCTAGCCTGCCGGAAACGAAGAAGAAGAAAAGAAGAAGACAGCTCTGGCTAAAAATGGTAAAAAATAGTACTTTTAATCAACAAATATTTAACCTTCTCTAAATGACAGTTAGCCATGCTAGTCAGCTAATGAACGTTAACCCCGCTAGTCTGCTAATAAACGTTAGCCCTGCTAGCCATTTAATAAACGTTAACCCCGCTAGCTGGCTAATAAACGTTAACCCCGCCCCCAGTCTGCTGACGTAATTGGTTCTCTACCAGCAAAGAGTTGGTGCTCGCTCTGGCACTTGTTCTGAGGCTCGGGGCTGGAGCTTTGGCAGTGGAAAAGCAAAGAACCGGTGCTTAGTCAGGCTCTGGCTCCGAACCAGCACCGGCTCCAGCTCGGTAGAAAAGGGGTATAGAATGACACAGGTTGATCTTATTGAAACAAATGAGTATGTTCTGAACACCACTCCAGCTGATATTAGAAAATCCCATGCCAGATATTTGTCAAGCACGCAGAAACGAATGTTTCTGATTTAAAAGAGTAGCAGTTAGACTATGCAATGCTCACAATGAGACCTGTGGTATTCCAGAATAATGGTGCCTTCCAACAGTGGTCTCCAACCCTGCTCCTGGAGAGTTACTGCCCTGCATGTTTTAGGTATCTCCCCACTCTAACATACCTGATTCTAATAATGAACTTGTTGTCAAGCCCATTGACAAGTTTCAGCTGCTTGATAATGCGTTAATTATTATTATCAGGTGTGTTAGAGTGGGGAAATACGTGCAGGGCAGTAGCTCTTCAGGGGCAGGGTTGGAGACCACTGCCTTGCATCAATGAATCTAATGTGACAAATCTGGATTTTTGATGGAAGAAGATCTGACCTTTATTGAGAATGTCTATCCAAGAAAACAGCTGTCATGGTGTTCTTCATTTGTATGTATTTTAAATTGTGTAAATTCAGCAAGACATTTTGGAGAAAACTGACAAAAAGTTATTCCATTTCTTTAGTTTTCTTTCTATTAATCCAGGGGTCAGCATTAAGGTTCAACCATTGTTCAGCTTTTCTTTTTTTTTTCTTTTTTTTTAAGAAATGCCATTAAGCTCCAATATGTCTGGTTATTAACTGTTTAGGGTTGCATCTACAGGCGGATGTTATTTCCCCATTAATAAGTGATGGCTTACAGAAACAGCTCATTTTAATGGTCATTTGGCTAAAAAATGACACTACCTAAATAGTGTATTATGTTCTGTGTTGCACTTTGAGATCAGGGATGTACTTTATTGTTATCCACTGTAACAGTCAAATTGTGAAATGTGCCTTAAAGACATACTGTGTTGCCTACATATACACACACACTGTGAATGGATGCATATTATTGAGCTCCTGTTTTTGTTTTGGTTTTGTTCATATATGATAAAATAATAGTCAACAAACAGATACGGCAAGGTTGATGTGAATATTAGTAATAAACTACATTCACCATTTTTTATTCACTCAATTGGACTGTGTGCTGGTTGAGCTGCACATGTCAGCAAGTTCAGCGTCATGGACAGGCATGCATGGATGCTTTGCAGAGGCAACGCTTTCAACTGAACTATTTACCCTCAGCCGACCTGCTGAATTGTCATGCAACGGATAGAAAGATGGACAGTTACAGTGTGAGTTTGAGCTTTATCTCTGCTGCACACCTGCGTGGGTATTTTTCTTCACTTCCTCCCTGATGCACTCTGCCCTTGCGGATTATTGTCGCACATCCCTGGACTGTATATGCCACAGTTGCCAGTTATTGGGTAAACTGAGCAAATTCAAGACGCTTTGAGGAAAAGAATAAAGTACAGCTATGAGAAAATAACAGATGTACAGACTGTACACGAACTGAACAAATTTAAGGAAAATAAAAAAAAGTGAACTGTGTGGAAATGACAGCGATACTGACTGTACACAGACAAATTCAGAACACTTTGAGGGAGAGAAAAAAAGTTCACACAAGTGAACTCTAAAATATAAAGACTATAACTGTGAATGATATAACACCTTAGTGAATTGCGGATAATTTTTCTTACAGAGTGCTGTTTTTATTCCGGTTATATTGGAATATTACTTTTATGTTTGTGTCATTTAACATTTTCTCCTTGCTCTAGTTCTGGTGAGTGTATATTTCATTTACTTCTAGGAAACAGAGAATAACATCTTGATGCCCATACCTTTTCATATTATCTTATTTGCTTTAGTGGCTATATAAATCCTGGTTGCTGTTATTGATATGAGTAATACAAAGGATAACTGATATTAACAACTCACCATGGCAACTCATTGTCACTTGACAGATCTTAATAATGACACTGACTTGCTATCTCTTCAGTATCAGGATGCTCCTAGACACTCTACCACAGACCTTAAACTGACAGTTAAGAGTTTACAAGCTGAAGTCGGCGGAGTCTGCACGACTCTCTCAATCAACAGAGAAATATTTTAGGGCGCTTTCGCACCAACTAAACAGTCCATTCGGACCAAAAGCTCTTAGTTCGGTTCGTTTTCGTTGGTGTGAAAGCATCAATCACACTGAGGTGCGCACTAAATCAAGCGGAGCGAGACCTACAAAAAGAGGAGGTCTCGGTCCGCTTGACTCCGCACCAAATGCCAACCTACCGGAAGATGAGGGAACGTCAATTGGACCAATCTTTATTGGTTTGCAGGTGTGAACGCGGACCACACCGCAGCCTGTATGCTACATAGTAACTATTTTACTGCCTGGTGGGGACCAAATAATCAAACAAGTGGTGTGAAAATCCCCTTAGAAAGTTAGGACCCTTCTCAGCCTTCTAATCCTATCCCAGAGGTTGCTTTGACACCTTATGTGTCCAACCTTTCCAACCTTCCAACACCTGGTCATACTCAAGCTGCCACAACTGCCTCATGTCTTCAGTCAGATTATCTTGAACTGAGTAATACAACTGGAGTCTTTGCAGCTACACAGCACCAAGTTAACTGGAGCCTCCACCCAGAGGACTGGCTACAGTCTGTTAACAGGTCTTCCTTTTACTTGACGAATCCTCAGATTCTCCAAGAGCTACCACACTTCCCTGCTACCAACAAAATGGTCATCCTGATTATCGAGAAACCCGTACCCACATTAGTTGCCCACATGCTCAGTGAGTTCAAAAAACTAAAATAGTAGCTGTACTACAGTGATGTGAATATTAATAATAAACGATGAGCACTGTGGAGCCAGTATCAGCATTGACTGTATATAGAACAGACCATAGGTCTGTACTGATTTTTTATGTAACACACATTTAATGGTCTGGTGGATGCAGCTCTCCATATATGTTCAATAACAATGTTTTTTATGTAAAGTTTCTCCATTCTCAGTCTGTGGCCATCACAACATGTGGATACTTAGTATGTGTAATGCTTTGTATGAAGGTTTAATGTGAATCCATGGGGGTGACACTATGGAGAGGCAAATCACACAAACACTCTGATTTACACTGCACATTGCATAAATTGTAACAATTTCTTCAACAATCTCACTTATACTTTCATCATACTTTTCCTCTCTATCTTTCCTCCCTGAGTGATGTGGCTTTAAGAGGTGAAATCAATGGAAGATGAAAGCTTCCACTTTGATTCATCTCATCGCTCATGGTGATGAAAACAGGTGGTTGTGACACTTTGGATCTTTTTGGTGATTATTTAAAATGTTGAATTTATCAAAAACTCTATTAATGCTGACACTGGAAATGTAGAGCTATCATCTGACTTTCTTTAAGAACACCTTTATGATTTGACACTGTCCCTATAATCTGCAAAGACATAACAGATGTTTTTGAATGCATGACTACGGTAGTTTTTATAGGTCTAGCAGCACCATAATGGAAAGAGTGCAACACTATTCATATCTAGGCATTTGAGCAGATAAAGAACTCACTTTTATGGATTATCCAATCCATATTGACACAATGTTTAAATTCAAAGCTGAGATTGATATTGCTTTCTTTTTAGAAATAAATCTTGCTGTCATTTACTTACAAGAAGACAAAGTGGTGAAGCAGTTTTGCTCTGTATTGGACAGCAGAGATGTTATTTATGGACGGCTGGCTAGTTCCACTCTCACACTATTAGATGCAGTACATCACACCACATTAAGATCCATTAATGGAGACATGTCATGGGACACAACAGTATGAAAGTACTGCTCCTCAGTGAGTAGGGATCAGCATTTCTTTTCATTTATTTATAAACCCATTTTTACAAAAACTCCATCCTATCTCTCAGTCCTGCTTTCTTGGAATGTTGGTAGCTGCTCGCAGATATGGCTCAACCTGCAGGTACCAAACAAATGGGTACATTTGTTACAGGGACGGTCAGTGATAGTCTCTAGAATATTCCTGGATTTTATCTGAAATTTTCTGTAGAGGTCCCAGTAATATTTGATGCTTCTGCCAGTGTTGGACCCTCTGTGTCACTTTGGTTGGTAAATGTGTGTTTTTTAGGCTCTGCTGTAAACACGCCTAGAGGATGTAATAAAAAGAGTAACAGCCAATAGGGAAACTCCAACACTGGGCTTGCAGATCAATGGTGTAACTTCATCAGTCAGTCAGTCAGAACAGACATTCAGGGTTATATAGCTGGTCTGTGCCTGGTCCGGACAAACATAAAAGCTCAATGAGAGGAGCTTGTTAAGAGTGATAGAGAGCCTGAGGGTGCTGCATGAGAAGACAAGTTGTTGCCCTCCTGAGCATAGACACAAGGAATCTGGTTTGTGGAGTTAAGGGGCGATGAGCAGTCTTCCAGGTTTATCCTTAAAAAGCTCTGTCTATAACTACTGTTCTCTGATGAAGCTTTGGAGCTCAATGTTCTCCTACAAAACATACTCCTCTGATGTGATTGTATGGTCTAATCTGTTTTGTTAATCGTTCTGTTCATTTTCTCCTTTTGATTCTAATTCTCTTTTTATCTGGAGTACACACTGTTTACATTGTTATCTTGACTTGTAAAGCTCATTGTAATTCCGTCTCTGAATAATTGCTCGCCAAATGCACGGAGGAAGCGGGCTTTGTCTTCACAGTATTAACTATCCCCTCTATTTCTGCCCACCCCCCACCACCAATTCTAATATAAGAGACTATAGCTGAATGTTCACTGGCTAACACTCAGTGATAAGTCAGTGCTGTAGGGGAGTCAGTCTGTTGCTCAAAGACACTTGGACAGGAAAATTTGCAGTTTAAAGCTAGCAGATATCAGATGGTCTCGCATTTCCTGTTCAATCCAGACAGTTCTCCATCGCTCCTTTCTTCTTTCACTCACTCATCCATTTCTCAGGGCTGGACTGAGGCAAATATCAGCCGTGCCGTTTGATCTGTCCCCCAACAATTGGTTGAACACCACCCACCAGTAAATTAAAACCACTTAAAGTCTGTGTAAAGTAAGAATAAATATGTGTTCTGAGTTTGACATACCACAGAAAAGTGTGTTGTTAACCATCCTGCCAAATTTGAATGATTAAAAAAATCATCAAATATATGAAATTAGGCTTCAAAGTTGTGTTAAAAATCAGCCTCTTTCTCCCTTTTGCCCCCTACCAAGTGTCACCTGTCAATCAAAGTCACCACCTCTACCAGAAACATGGACGCTACGTCTCTTTCTGCCGCTAGCTCAGCTGCTAGCTCGGTGGCTAACTCAGCTAACTGGCTAACTGTAGACTATATTGGTAGTAGTGTTAGATGTAGTAACAATAGGTGGCCACTAGGCAGGTTAACCACTGAGGAGAGCAGACTCTCAGTCTTATATAATAGGGGAAGGACTAAGGTTATGCCACTACGTTACGGAGTAGACCTTTTTTTGTAGGCTCAGAAAATCAGGAAAAATGAGAGAATGAGAAACAGTTTAAGGCTTTATCTCCACAATTCAGTACTGCATAGTTATCAGCCTTTTCACATGTTTTCTGTAACCATTTTCCAACATGTATAATATGTTTAGAAGTAAAACAATGAATTGACTTTACACAGACTTTAAGTTGTACTTTATATACTGAGACTGCACTTAAAGCATGCTTAAATACATTAAATGCATATTTTTGCTGTATTTTTGGGTACTTACACCTACCAAAATAGTACACTAGTGTTAAATATATTTAAAGCAGCAAAAGTACAAATTTTCAAATGTAGAAAATGCATAATGCCAGTGTATTTATAGTGTATTATCAAAAAAAATTTACTCGTACTGTCACTGAATTTTTACATCTTCAAAATAAAATGTAAATTGTGTTAGAAATATGGGAACGATCAGCTCCAAACATTGTCCATGGTTAAGGACCATACTGTAGGTGGAGAAAGGTCTGGACTAGGCTGCATGTAACAGACAGTAACAGTAACCATACCATATATATCATACGTAGTACAAAATATACCTGAAAATAAACATGGGACAACTTTATTGCCTCTTTGATATGGACCCAGCTCACTGACTGCTTAGCCAACGCCAACATCAGCTAGTTAACATTAGAATAGTCAGTTGAAGTTAGTGAGCCAAAGTTGTGACAGGAATAGGGAACTATGTGTCAATGGCTGACTGAGTGAGCGCCAACACTAGCTGATGGTCAGACTTTATAATCATCGTCATTAATCAAATCAATCATCATTCACACCCACTTCATCCCTGAGACTCCCCGTTTCCCTGCTTACTGTTACTTTTCTTCCACCTGTTGCATCATAATGGAGGGTTGAAGCTATTGCTGCAGCCCCTGCAGTAAAAAAATACTATCTGGGATTTTTTTCGCATTTGGCAGTATCTACACCTAGATTCCGCTTTTTTATTTTTGGCCTAGAACTTCTTCAAACCCCCCCCCCCCCCCTCTTTTCTATTTTTGCTCATACATATTGACGATTGACAAAGGCATCCACCCCTCCACAGAAACCTAGGGGACAGACAGGAAGTGGTAAGAGATGTGATTGGGCCAGTGTCATTATAGAACATGAACCAAACGGCCGCTGACTCTGTTTTATTAGCAATTAAAATCATAATAATAATCATAATAATTAACATTAGAATTTGAAATGATATGGCCCCAAGATGCATCGGCCCTGCAGGAGAATGCTGGGAAGCCAGATTACCAGTGCAGCGCTGCCTCTCTCCCTCCAGGCCAGGACAGTAATTAGAGGAAGTGCAGTGAATGTTTGATGAGGGAAGAGCTTGGATTTTTCAGCATTGCACAGATGAAATCAAAAGTGGAGAAAAATACACCTCCCACCTGCTATCAGAATGAGCTGAGGTGCTGAAGCTAAAATAACATCAAACTGAATGAAACACTCAAATCTGTGCAAGAATCTTTTTAATTAGTGTTTTCAGGTAACAAGTGAATGTCGCAGTATCAAGAGCTGAGAGAACATTACTTGATAAGCCTTAATGCAAAACATTTGTGTCAATAAATTGAACTTTTGTGGTGTGTAGGGAATTGTAGTCCTTTATATAGGGGACTACAAGTTAAAGACACGGTCACAATACACACAACAAAATACAACAATGTAAACATCAGATTACAGTCATCATAACATAATCTATTATTATTTATTCATAACAAAACACTCATGTCACAATTATCATTTAAACCCAGTGGTTTCATGAGATTTTTAGGAGTGGATCCAAAAAAGGCTCTATGCTCTGGAACCTGACAGAGGAAGTGATTGGCTATGGGGAACATTCATATCTTTGCATCTTTTAGCAACATGATTTGATCACATGGGCATTTCAATAGGTAGACAACATTTTTCTGTAATGCATGTTAGAATTGGCCTGTCCTAGTATGTCTATAGTTATTAGTTCTCTAAGTATTATGGCATTGGGCACAGTTACCACAGGGGTAGTTTCTCTGTTTAAGGGGAGCAAGCAGAGATAGAATTAGGGATGGCTCTAACTCATTTATTATGCAGGTTAGGTCCTCTTAAATGTGAGTGAAACATAGCTTACTTAAAGTCTGTGTAAAGTAAAAATAAATATGTGTTCTGAGTTTGACATACCACAGAAAAGTGTGTTATTAACCACCCTGCCAAATTTGAATGATTAAAAAAAATCACCAAATATATGAAAATGTCAATCAAAGTCACCACCTCTACCAGAAACATGGACGCTAGGTCTGAGAGCTTTCTGCTGCTAACTCAACTGCTCGATCGACAGCTAATTCAGCTAACTGGCTAACTGTAGACTGTAGTAGTAGTAGTGTGTGCTGAATGTATGTATACCTCTACAGCAGCAGGGGAGGGTTTATGCTAATCACTGCCGGGTTACGTAACGCGGCGGTGCTTTTCAGACCACTAAATCCTGAACACAGAAATGTTGAAACACAGTTTGTGAAGCCTAGCTCCACAATTCAAATCTAAATGGTTGAAATGCTTTTTACACCTTTTTTATAAATACATTTATGACCTATTTAATGTGTTTAGAAGAAAATGTCTGAATTATACAGTGTTTAAAAGTCAGTTTTACAGATTAAGACACCTCTGCAATTGTGATGAAAACTTGATGGAGATGAAACAACACCTCCTAGAAAAGGGTCATTCTACTCAATGTAGAGATGAGGCTCATCGTACTGCTCTATCTAAGCCTAGATCTGACCTACTGAAAAACAAGAACATTACTCAGTGTTCTTGTAAAAGTACTTCAACTCCTTAGTTAAGAAAGTTTTATTGTTAAGAACACAATCTTGAAATATTGACATGTCTTGTCCACAGATCCAGTCCTCACCCAACATTTTGTAGAACGTACCTCTCTATCTTGATAGAACTATGCCATAGCCTGTCACTAATAACCACTCACACCACATTTCCTCTCTCAGGTTCCAGAGCACAGAGCAGATTACTCTTGGTAGAGAGGCTGATGTTGACAGTTATGCCACAGAGAGCCTTTTTTTGGATGAATCACTGCAACCACTGGGTGTAAATGAGGATTTTTAATGTATATGTTCTATGTTATATGATGGCTGTAGCCTCTATATTTATTCTATGTTGTTCTGTATGTTGTACATTTGGTACATTGGATGTGCTTAGTGTTTCTGACTTCACTGCTAAGCTTTAACTTGTACTCCACAATATCCACAACTGCTATTCCCATGATGTTTAACATGTTTAGTCTCTGACTGAAAACTCTAATTAAAAAGATTCTTGCATAGATTCGAGTGTGAGGGTGTTTTTTTTTCTTCATTCAGCACAGCATGGATAGAGTGGATCAATTTGTATTCACTACTAATGCATAGAAAAGCAGGACATTATTGTGTAGCTGTGAATTAGGCAATAGTCCAGAGTGGCAGCTAGGTACATTTCCCCCGAAATCTTGAAAGATGATGTCACCAAACTCTGTGGACCATAATTCCTTGTTTGTGCAAACATACTTGGCAATAAAGCCTTTTCTAATTCTGAACAATATGAATTTTGGATTGAGACAGTTATAAATAAGAGCATCAGGTTTCAATCAGTGATAGCTTAAGAATCTTTAAATATCATTTTAAATAAAGGGGGAAACATGTGAGTACCTGTATCAATGCTGCTACTGAAGAGATGATATAATAAGGCTACATGTACATCACTAAATAAAAGCAAATCATCCCATGCTGAGCTACTGTTTAAAGAGAAAGTCAAAATGTCTGGGGATGATATTAAATGAGGACAATTACAAATATAAAGGTAGTCATTTAACTATGTAAAGTGTAAATATACGGATTGGGCCCATAGCCCATATTTCATGGAACAAAACTGTGTAATTTGTTATGAAGCGGGCACCATTCCCAGAGGCTTCACTGTAGATCCAAGCCAAGACATTTTCTGTCACATCCAGTGTTTGCTGCCTTTCATTTACAAAAGTTATTAGCCAGAGGCTTATATCAAAAGGACAGAATCCCTGAGAGATTTCTATAAGGCTGTGGTATGTGCCAGAAAGCCAGGCTGAAGACAAAATGATTCCATATTCCCTCTCTCTGAACTCTGCTAATGTTCTCATGAGCCAGTCATGAGGAAAGATGATAACTCTTTATTCTGATTGTAATGAGCCACTTCCGTTTCCCATAGGCTTTCACTACTGAGAGTATTAACCAATGAGGGCTCTGTCTGGGGAGATACTGGAGAGTGTGTCTGTGTGTTTGTGTGTGTGTGTGTGTGTGTGTGTGTGTGTGTGTGTGTGTGTGTGTGTGTGTGTGTGTGTGTTTGTGTGTGTGTGTGGGAAAGAAGGCGAGAGTGTAATTATGTATATGTTTGATGGTCCCATTTAAATGGTAATGAACAGTGAGCATGGAGAGTGTTCCTTTAGGGAATGTGTATGGGATAAATACCTTCATTCATCCATTATGACTCATGTGGAGGAGCAGCTTCTTGTCCTCTCTTCATTTCTATTTGTTTTCTGCTCTCCTCTTTAATCTCAATTTCACATTACAGCATAAATATGTATGTCATGTATTTAAATATATACAGTCCAGTTTGCACAATTATTATTATTATTCTTATCTGATTATTATTGTTAAATAACACCTAATTAAGAAATGACTATCATTTGATTGATTGTATAAATAAGAAATATGTGTTTTTAAACTTGTTATAGAGCTTTTTCAATTTGTTTTTTTACAGCCAAATAAAAGTCATTGTTGCATTCCTTAGAATAAAATCTACTAATCACTACATGATTCAATCTGACTGGAACTAATCCTTTAGATAATTCTCTAATTAACACTTTTCTTCTGTAAAGGCTGTGCTAATACTGTTGTCTGTATGTATAATGTATAATGTATAGAACAAACCTGTCCACTAAGATTACATTCATATACAGCTGCTTATCATTTCAGCAGCAAATATGATTTGAAATAAGTGTAATGCTGCCAAGATGATGATTTTATCAACATAAGAAACATCTTCCTTATTTTTGTGCCAATGAACCCATCTGCTAACAAGCATAGTGTGTGTGTGTGTGTGTGTGTGTGTGTGTGTATCCTCAGCCTGATACAGTATATATGTTCTTCCTCATAGTGAGTCACGTCTTCCTTCATTATGAACTGTTTGGTCAACTTTGTAGCTGCACCAAAGATTGAAGATGACTGAAACACTGTTCTTTACACTATGTTGTTGTGCTATAGATCACAACCTCATGACTTTGTAGTGAAGTTCTTTGAGACATGTATAATGTAGAGATGGCACATTTTCCCATTCTCATATCAAACAATGATCAAATATGGGAATCTAAAGACAGAATGAAGAATAAAATAAACCAAATCATAAATAGAATGTAACCCTAACCCCTAACCCAGTCATAACATACAGAATCACGAGATAGAGCCTGAGCCTGTGTGTGTGTGTGTGTGTGTGTGTGTGTGTGTGTGTGTGTGTGTGTGTGTGTGTGTGTGTGTTTGTGAGTATGAATAAGTAAAGCAAACCCTGAGGAGACCATTTGGTTATTTAATAAAACACCAGAGCAGATGGTTGTGTGATCTGGGACATGGACAGGGACAGAGACAGGGACAGGGACAAAGACAGGGATGGAGACAAGGACAGAGACAGGGACAGAGAGAGGGACAGGGACAGAGAGAGGGACAGGGACAGAGAGAGGGAGAGAGACAGGGACAGTGACAGAGAGAGGGACAGGGACAGAGACAGACAGAGGGACAGAGAGAGGGAAAGGGACAGAGACAGACAGAGGGACAGAGAGAGGGACGGAGACAGAGAGAGGGAGAGAGACAGGGACAGTGACAGAGAGAGGGAAGGAGACAGGGACAGAGAGAGGGACAGAGACAGAGAGAGGGAAGGAGACAGGGACAGAGAGAGGGAGAGAGACAGGGACAGTGACAGAGAGAGGGAAGGAGACAGGGACAGAGAGAGGGACAGGGACAGAGAGAGGGAGAGAGACAGCGACAGTGACAGAGAGAGGGACAGAGACAGACAGAGGGACAGAGAGAGGGACGGAGACAGAGAGAGGGAAAGAGACAGGGACAGAGAGAGGGAAAGGGACAGAGAGAGGGAAGGAGACAGGGACAGAGAGAGGGAAAGGGACAGAGAGAGGAAAGGAGACAGGGACAGAGACAGAGAGGGGGAAGGAGACAGGGACAGAAAGAAGGACAGGGACAGAGATAGGGACAGGGACAGAGAGAGGGAAGGAGACAGGGACAGAAAGAAGGACAGGGACAGAGATAGGGACAGGGACAGAGAGAGGGAGAGAGACAGGGACAGAGACAGAGATAGGGACAGGGACAGAGACAAAGACAGAGAGGGACAGGGACAGAGACAGAGAGAGGGACACAGAGAGAGAGACAGAGACAGGGACAGAGAGAGTGACAGAGACAGGGGCAGAGACAGGGACAGAGAGAGGGAGAGAGACAGGGACAGAGACAGAGAGAGGGATAGGGACAGAGAGAGGGACAGAGACAGGGACAGGGACAGGGATAGAGAGAGGGAGCAGGACTAAGTAGAGACAAACATTAGGGAAAACTCACTCAGTCATTTTTAAAATGTGCTGATGTAGAAATGAAAGGGATCACTCCCTTATTCACTCCTTCACTACTCCCTGTATAATAAACACTACATACTTATCTGTTTACAGTTAAGATACAGTTCTTATCTGTTTAGGAGTATCAGACAGAGCTAACTCTTCTGTTAGCACACACATTGCTTTCATACTACTAGTAGTAGTTGTATTATTAGTAGCAAGATGTGGGCTTCTCCCATTATATTCTATGATACCGCCTCATATTCTCAAGACTGCACATGTAAACATCAAGCAGCGGTAGAGCTGGGTATCAGTACTGGATATCTTTAAGGTATCCACTGTAATAAATCAATACCAAGCAGAGATGGGAGTAAGTCACACATATGCAAGTCTCAAGCAATTCTCAAGTCTTAACCTTCAAGTCTCAAGCAAGTCCCAAGTCATTTTTGTGAGAGTCGAGTCAAGTCAAGTCAAGTCATAGCTTAGGTCAAGCAAGTCACAAGTCAAGTCATAGAAATATAATAAACTAACATTATTATTTTTTCATTTTAACATGATTAAAACTTAATGTGATGCAAACAGTAAGCTCTTGTCACGTTTGACTGATGGAGATGGGATGTTAGCTGCCAGCTAACGTTATATTAAAAAATAATGTGAAATTAGCTAACGTTAGAGACATTACTTACTTTTCTTTGTGTAGTCGGAAATGGCGGATGAAATTTGACGTGGTGCTGGATGTGTCGGATATTTTTGCGCTGCACACATTGCACACGGCGAATCGTTTCTTTTGTTGAGTTGAATAGTCTTTAAATCCAAATTTTATGATTTTGGGAACACTGGCTGCAGTAGCAGCAGAACTGGTAGCACTTTCCATCTTCCAAACCCCGACCGCTCTACTGTAGATGGCGGGCGCATCACCTAGTAGAGAGATTACTGGTTGCCAGGTTCGCCCACATGCAACAGGAAACATCCAATCGAAAATATATATATATTTTTATAATTATTCACCAATTAACCAAGACAGCAATGACTTGTCGAGTCATTGCATGCAAGTCTAAGTCAAGTCTCAAGTCATGAGTAGCAAGTCCAAGTCAAGTCAAGTCTTTTCTCACTGTTGATCAAGCAAGTCACAAGTCCTCAATCTGGCGACTTAAGTCTGACTCGAGTCAAGTCACTAGACTCGAGTCCCCCATCTCTGATACCAAGTAGCATCAAAACGTCTCCTGTCAAATGATACCTGCATCCATCCTTTGTGCACCCAGAGCTAGAAAATATGAAAACACAAGCAGTCAGTTACAGTTCTTGTGATCACTATGCGGTATCTTTGTAGCCTTGGTGTGTAGTTCCATTTTTGGTAAGGTGCGCATCACCTACTGTATACCTTTGGAGAGTAGACACATGGTTGCTGTAGCTGGCAGGAAGTCAGGTTTACTCAGGTGGTATCCCTGCATGCATTTCACAGTTATAACACTGAGTATGTGCTCGGCTAAGTCTGTGTTTCTTTTATCTTTTAGTATCTGTATTTGTTCTGAAAGAAAGGACATTAAGACTTTTTCTCCACTTCTTTGAACCAAATGACTCTCTGTGAAGCTGATTCTCCATTTTTTTTCCTTTTGAATGTGTTTTTCAGTTCAATTTTCAGAAAACTTTGTTGGGAAAAATACAGAGAGGCTGATTAGATTCTACTTAAAACCTGAATTAGACTGGTGCTGACCCTGGTCCTACAGCAAATGATCACCTGCACGTTGCCTAACACCTCTGCCTGCTGGATACATAGTGTATGAGACTGTCTGATGATCCTTTAAATACTTTACATAAATGTCTGACCTACTGTTAATTAGAGACAGAGCTAATTAGAGGCTTTGGTTAGAAAATCAAGATCTATAAGGCTACAAATCAGTCTGGTTGCACATTAGAAGACTTTTTTGGAGTTTTTTGAAGTTTTTTAATGATGGACTTCTCAGTGCCACTGGTGTATTCTAACGTTGCTTCCTGGCCGACTTGCCTTCAGCTATAACCTTAGCTAGTCTGTTTTGCCTCAGGCCAGCTGCTCATACAGGAAAGAAAAAATAGCAGTAACATTTCAGCTCTTCACTGACTGGAAGGAAGTGAGGCTCTAAATCTTTCCATCTCTGCAAGAAAAGACCAAAATATGTCATTTGAGCTGAAGCGCTGGTCCAATTGAAAAAAATATTGAGAAAAAAAAAGTCTAATTCCTGTCAAAGCATAAAAATTCTTTTTTTTGTGAATTCTCCTCCTCTTCACCTTCCCCTGTACCTTTTAATCTACCTTCTTTTTCTACCTTTTTTATTCAATTCACTGCAGTCCACTCAGCTGTGCTCAGTTCAGAGGTGCTTTAATAGCATGGTGCCGTGATGGAAAGGAATGTATCAAAATGAAATGGTTTCTCTCACAGACCTTGAATGGAGAGTCATCTTACAATTTATGTCTGAGGTTTGATCTTATCAAGGCTGAATTATCAACAACAAAAAGTGAGCAATTGCCTCAGGGCCCCAGACACCCACCAGAGCCCAAAGCCCGTGTTGGGTTTTTGCTCCTATGATTAAAGGAACAGTACCACCTTTTGGGAAATATGGTTATTTCATTCTGTGAGCTGAATGAAAAGATCAATATCAGTGTGGTGTGTATGGGTGGAGTGCTAAGCTTTAGTCATGGTTAGTTTAGCATAGCAGTGGACTGGAACAACTAGCATGGCTTTAACTAGTGTTCACCAGTACACCTAAGAGCATCTCAATGATTCATGATGTCTGTTTAACCCATACATACAGGAGTTATAGTGAAATAACTATGACCTGGACCAATGAGAACATTCACAGACAGTTGTCATGGTGAGGCTGACAGGTTTAGTATAACCATGCCTTTAAAGATACCAAAAATAACAGCTGTGCTCCCTGGTCAACACATGCTCAACTGCTTCTTTAACACTAACTTTTTGTCTTGAAGAGAGAGGCCATGTGTTAAAACCTTCATAATGTCAGCTGATGCTCATGGAGCATATTCTTAAAAGTGACCATAGAGGAAAGCTGGTGCCATGGAATTGTTCAGCACACTGTTCACAACATACCAGGAGTGGGAAGTCAGCAGAGTCAAGCATCCCACCAGCTCTTTGTTGCCAGGTAATGAGGTAGTGACTGTATGTACAGTATATGTTGGGGTTCCGTCTGGTTTTTAAAGGTTAATATGTGAGTTGCTGATCATTATGTGTACTCTCTGTAGGACTATTATAGAAAACTAACCCTTAAATTGTTGATGTGGGATTTGAATTTGGCTGTGAGCAGCCTTAGTGACCTTTCACTAAAGCTGATAATTGTCTCTCTCATGTAGAGATTTCCTTTCCCAAAAAGATTCTGAATGGTCAATAAAATTCTAATTAGTGGCAGAGCACTGGAACCACCAGTGATTAAATCTAAAACCATGCTTTTTAAAAGCCTTCAGACCTTTTCCACTGGGTTGGGCCAGAGTACTATGAAGAGACTGAGTTGTTACTGCAATATGTAGTTTTTAATACTGGAGTTTGTCTGATATCAGTTGTATTTTTGTGATTGGTGATTTCAGATGAAAACTGGACCATATTCAAAGTTTTAGCATGAAAAAGACATGAGTCATTTCTTCAAGCAATGGAATCAAAAACCAGTCATGAAGTCTGGTGTGTGGAGAATAGAGTCAGTAGCCCTAAAGCAGCACTGACAAGAAGTCAAGAATAGCCTGAAGCAAATGGAGAGTGCATGCTCTCAGAACAGCTGCTTCAGCACTTCTTTAATATTCCATCTTGTATGAGTCTGGACTACAGGTCCTTATAGGTACATGTTGGACCTCATCCAAAACAGACATGTAGAAAACCTTATGTGCAAGAACAGATTTTCAAAAAAGAGAGGCCTGATTGTAGAGGGACATGGAGACAGTCAGACCAGATCTAAAACAGACTTAGTCAATAGTCAATCATTTCACTGTCTCTCTGTCTTTGGGACACCTGCGACCAAGTGACAGATCCTGCTCAACTTGACCAGACTGAACCGAATGTGATCAGGTTTCAGAAACCCGGAAACCAATTATCATCATCACCACTATCATCCCTGATGAATTCAAAGAGGAAAGGTATCTTCCAGACTGCATTTATATATTGTTTCTATTCAGAACTCCTAACCCATGTACTGATGAAGCTACCATGCAAGGCACTGGCCAAAACATCAGGAACCTTTCAGTCTGCACAAAGAAAAAACGTCGAGAGAGAAACAGAGTGAGAGACATACATACATATATATATATATATATGTATATATATATATATATATATATATATATATATATATATATGTGTGTATATATATATATGTGTGTGTATGTGTGTTTGCTGAAATAATATAGGTAAGCCTTCAAATAGACAGGCAGATGTCTCTCTGTGTTCCAGACACAGACACACATCACTCAGTCCTTTCTAGACATTAACAGACTTTTGGATATAAAAGCAGATTACAGTGTGATAAAGATGACAATATTTCTTCTTAGGAGAAAACATAGATGTAATTTCCTCCTCTAGTGAAGGGACAGAGTGCATGGTGAGGAGGATGTATTGGGACTTAATGGAATCATCAGTTTGTTGCTTGGCTCCTTGTTCTTTAAAAAGCATCAGTTTTGAGTGCTGGAGACACCATATCAACACGCTTCATCTCTGTGTGCCTTGAGTCAAATGTCATCCTAATGTGTGTGTGTGTGTGTGTGTGTGTGTGTGTGTGTGTGTGTGTGTGTGTGTGTGTCTGTGTGTGCCCTACAGGCAGTAATGTGGATTGGCTGTAAGACAGAACTAAATGAACAGATGGATGTAATTAACAGATGGTTGATATGGTGTTTCTGTTTTCTGTTGTGCCCTTAATACATTTGGTGTGTGTGAGTGTGTGTATCTTAAGACACGGGGTGTATGAGTGTGTGTATCTTAAGACATGGGGTGTATGAGTGTGTGTATCTTAAGACACGGGGTGTATGAGTGTGTGTATCTTAAGACATGGGGTGTATGAGTGTGTGTATCTTAAGACACGGGGTGTATGAGTGTGTGTATCTTAAGACATGGGGTGTATGAGTGTGTGTATCTTAAGACACGGGGTGTATGAGTGTGTGTATCTTAAGACATGGGGTGTATGAGTGTGTGTATCTTAAGACATGGGGTGTGTGAGTGTGTCAACATGTTAGACCTCCTAGCACACACATGCTGTGGAAAGCTTTTAACACAGAACTACTAACAAGGCCTTTGAGTATGTTTGAAGCCTGTGAGCAGGAGTTCAGCAGGCTGTTTGAAAAAAAGCCTCTGGACATTTTTTTGGCATAAAGCGTAAACTGGCTAGTGTAGCCAATGTCTTAGCATTAGCCTTTGAGCTAGCCATCAGTAATGACTGAATGTTGTAAAAACACCATATACACTTTATGTTCACTTACTAAAATACAACTAAGACATTTCCCACAGCTTTTACAGTTGACACTCTAATTGTCAAATATGATCTTTCATTTGCTTCAAGGAAATGAAACCCATGAAAAGTAATTATTACTGCAACATGCAGGTTAAAATATCAGCCAGCCTGTAGATTCATGAATAGATATTTCAAAACAGAGAATGAATAAAGGTCATATTGAACTGTTCCATCTTCATGCTGGAACTTGTAAATGATAAACTATGAGTTACTCTACCTATGTGAGGTGTCACTTTGTTTATATCAAAATGACTTCTATTAGAGGCCCTGTGATAAAGAAGAGCATCATCTCCCCAATCATAGTTCCCCTGAGTGAAACTTCAGTATGAACTTTAACAGGAAATCATTTGCACTCAAACAAAGTAAAAGTGAAGAGCTAAATCCAAACTGTCTGCTCCTTCCAGGGTGAAGTTGACTCATCAGTGATGGATCTTTTCCCTCCCTCATCCCTGTTCTATCTGCTGGTATGAGTCATCACAGAGAAGTCGGGTTGGTAAACACAAATGTGCTGTGGGCAGTTTACTTTCACCATCTCTGGGTTTTAAATTCAGCAAACATTCACCTCATGCTGCCAGCTGGAGCTGCCAGCATGAGAGGCTGCATGGGACAACTTTAATCCTTCAGTGGAGCTGCTACAGCCACTCACAGGAGAATGTGCATCCTTACATGTCCACGTGTTCACTCTACTTCCCCTACAGATACACTGCTATGCTGCTCAATATATAGATGCTCTTTAGCAGGAAACATAAAGATACAGCAAATCAGTCAACATACACTGTTAGTGTTGTACAGTTGAAAACAGATATCGGAGAATGATTTCATGATTTAGAAATGACACACTGTTCTATTCTGTTATCTTTTCTCAAAACAACAATTCTTACTTGTGCTGCACGATTCATCTAATTGCAATCGCAATCATGATGTCAGCCTTTGCACTTATATAATCGCAAAAGTGTAACCCTGAGTTTGACATACCACAGAAAAGTGTGTTGTTAACCACCCTGCCAAATTTGAATGATTAAAAAAATCACCAAATATATGAAATTAGGCTTCAAAGTTGTGTAAAAATCAGCCTCTTTCTCTGCTCCCAAATGATCAGCCGAACACTTGACAAATCATCAGAAAGAAAAAAAGCAAATAAGAGATGTTCCTACCTTTCATGCCAAACTTGGAGCGTCGTCCATACTTGTTGATCAGAAGAAAGAGAACCACCAGCATCACACAAGCAAACCCTGCTAGTCCCACCGCTACGGACACCTGGATAATAGGAAACAGATGAAAACAGTGTTAGGTAAATTATCTCAGTTACAGTTTCCGTGCTTTTTCAACAGGATGTTTAAAAGCGGGTGATCGACAGGCGGATCGGTGCGGCATCTGCAGTAATGCGGACTCTGCACGGATCAGTCGTGGTGAAGAGAGAGCTGAGCCGAAAGGCGAAGCTCTCGATTTACCAGTCAATCTTGGTTCCTACCCTCACCTCTGGTCATGAGCTTTGGGTAGTGACCGAAAGAACAAGATCGCGGGTACAAGCGGCCGAAATGAGCTTCCTCTGTAGGGTGGCTGGGCTCTCCCTTAGAGATAGGGTGAGAAGCTCAGTTATCCGGGAGGAGCTCGGAGTAGACCCGCTGCTCCTCCGCATCGAGAGGAGCCAGATGAGGTGGCTCGGGCATCTAATCAGGATTCCTCCCGGACGCCTCCCTGGTGAGGCGTTCAGGGCACGTCCCACCGGTAGGAGACCCCGGGGAAGACCCAGGACACGCTGGAGAGACTATGTCTCTAGGCAGGCCTGGGAACGCCTCGGGATCCCCCGGGAAGAGCTGGATGAAGTGGCTGGGGAGAGGGAAGTGTGGGCTTCCCTGCTTAGGCTGCTGCCCCCGCGACCCGACCCCGGATAAGCGGAAGAAGATGGATGGATGGATGGATGGATGGATGGACGTTTAAAAGGTGGAGTGTTGTTGTATTGCCTTGCCAGGTCCTGTGCAGACCTTCACATTGTTCAGATTTGGCCTCAGAATAAAGCTAAAGATGTGAGCACTCCCTGACCGTTCCTTTGGTGCTACCATCAAGCCTAAACTCAGTGTTGATTGGGGCTGAAGACTACGAATCTGAGAATGAAGTGATGAAAAAGAAAGACTTCTGTGGCCCACCTCTCATCTCTGTATGAGGCTCCAGGTTATATTAGTCACTACCAGCATAACCTTAATCAGTGCAGTCAAGTGAATTGAGTCAAGTTGCATTCTGGGTAATGTAGGCATCAGATTTTGACAAAGAAGAAGAATGCATGGAGTAAAATAGATTACATCTTGGGTTCTGCTGCATCAATCTTGATCCCATTTTAAAAGCTATTGTGAGTCTAACAATGTTAGGAGAGCAATGCTGAATCAGTAGATGACTTAAATTCTAGAATAAATCTATAATAAATCCATTATCTCTAGACTAGGGGATGTAATCTGCCCATGTTGGACAATCAGCTTTTCTGTAGCACCACTCTCACATCAAACTGTCATACGCAATAGTTGAGACTGAAATGAAGGCTACTGTACAGTGTTCACGTCAGATACATTACTAATATTTAAATGTAAAGGCACATTTACACTGCAGAAGGGATGAATGCTTTAGCGCCACCATTAGGGCAAACTTTATATTTTGTAGCCCCACAAATGGTAAAAATCCTCAGTATGTTCAACATTTACAAATGATACAATGTAATAGAACTTGGCAGTCTTATTAAAGGTTGAATATGTAGAATATTTATTAAAAGCTATATATTTTTTAAAATAATACAGCCACGGGGCGTTTTGAGGGGTACAGAATGAAAGTATTGCTTTTCCATAAAAAAAAAAAATTAGTCTGAATTAATATTTTAAAAATTTTTTGACGGGTTCGACAATGACGTTCTGACACGTTCTGTGTACATTGTACCAGCCATTTAGCGGCTGGAATTGCGGGTTGCCAGGGTTGTCTGTTGTTCCGGTGCAGCTACTGTAGGCTGGCACTGGGTGAAATGGAGTTGTAAACAAGCAGAGCCGTGTTGGACTCACTAAAACCAGCGTTTTTTGCTCTCAAGTACAACTTTTCATCACAAAACTTCAAAGGTAAGGTAAGTGGTTGTTTACCTTTGTATTCTTTGGCTGCTGGTTCACTGTAATAATAATAATAGTGGTACTGTTGAACTAGCTAGGGTCTTAGCTTTCATATGAGATGCTATTTGTTTGTGTACCATGAAGTATCAAAACGGTAGCAATGGAAATGTGGAGAGTGGGTTGACTTTCTGACGCTATTCGGATTTTGATATTTGATCATTAATATGCTTAGTGTTTGAGTTGTGTTTGGTGTGTGTAAAAATGACGTGCTTGAAGCAGAGTTTCTCCTATTTAATTTGATGTGCAGTATGACTGTATTGCATTATACATTGTATTATGTAGCAATAATTAGTTCCCCGGGTCCTATGTTCCCCGCTTTGTATGTGACCGGGGAACATAGGGATGATCCCGTCTACAGTTAGTCAGTAAGCTGAGTTAGCAGCCGAGTTAGCCGCCGAGCTAGCAACCGAGTTAGCCACGATCGGGGAACATATGACCCGGGGAACGTAGGTACGGTCCCCAGGTTTAACTGCTACTCCCACTGGCGTTACAATGTAAGGTACCTCGGTGGTTTCAAGTCAGTTACAGCGAGGGTATGTTCGCTTCCTGTTTTCAAAATAAAGGCACCAACTCTATCGTTATGGTTTTCTTAATAATAAAAGGCAACGGGTGTTTTATTTTTGTGAAAATGACCGGAAGTGCGTTACTCGCTACGGCTAACTTGAGTGGCTCCGAATTCGCAGGAACAAAACTTTAAGCAGATGTTATTTGGACAAATTAGCATCACATTGTGCATCTAAAGGGATACTTTCTCGCCTAAAAAGGTTAGACATGTGGATAAAGTGGTATATTTACAGAGTTAGAGCTAAAATAAAATCTGCTTCAGCCTGCTGATTTCAGCTTGGGTAGGAACCAAATGCATTATGGGTTATCGTGTAGTTTACTGACTGGTCTGCTCACGCCGATCAGGCTACAGAAACAAGCAATCATTTTGAGTTGGGAGCTAGCTAGCTAATCGATTACACACCACTCAAAGAAAGACTTCCAGTTGAAGACTGGCTGACGTTAAATACTGTTGTAAAATTAATTGGTCGAAATGAGTCGTTACCCTGTATGATTCATCACGTGACATGACGCTGGCTGATCGACTGACACACTCAGCAACGAACCTGGCAACCCGACTGCTGGAATTATTTTTGGTTGTTGCGACTACGATCTCGAGACATTAGATGGCGTTGTTCTGCTCATTCTACATATTCTACCTTTAATGGGACTCTTAATGCTTTGGTTTTTGTTTTCATATATCCACCATTATATTAAGACATCCTTGGTGTGTGTGTGTGCGTGTGTGTGTGTGTGTGCGTGTGTGTGTGTGTGTGTGTGTGTGTGCGTGTGTGTGCATGTGTGTGTGTGTATTTAACATGTACGTATAGAAGCAAAGCTTGAGCACAGACATAAAAAAGAAAAATTGAAAACTAACCCACTCTGCTCTTAAAGAACCTCAGCCTCAACAGTTATCTTTTCCCAGTCAATTACAGGAAAAAGATGAACTCAATTACATTTCTAACCAACTCTCAGGCTCACCAGCCACCAGGGGATTTTAGTAGATAGAAGGAAAAGGCAGAGCGTGAACAGAGGAGAAGAAAAGGCTGGATTAAAAGGCTCTCAATACTTCCAACTTCTTGAACTACATTTTCTTTTTTTCTTCTTCTTCTGTGTTCTGTTACTATTTCTTCATATCACTGGTAATTATAATGATCATTAGGATGATGGATTCTCCCAGAAACATGGATTTGTGTAAACAGACAATGAACCAGCTGCTTATATAAACTGTATTTTAAAAACTACTGAAACTATTTTAATGTTTTTGTTGTCTTTTGTTGAAAACTGGAAGGAAATATGACATTTCTATAAATGTTTATAGAGCTCACACACAAGTAGTTGGTAGTAGTGGTAGCTAGTGATTCAAATGTTGAGAAAGAGTTTTGTGATTCAGGCTGTAGGCCTTTAGTGAATTGTTTGTTTGAATTGAAATGATGCTTTTATATTGCAGGTTTTCAAAGCATAAAGTTGGCAATATTTTATATATTTCTTATTGTCAACAAATTTTATGTGAAGAGCCAAACCAACAATGAATCGATCTCCCACACACACACACACACACACACACACACACACACACACACACACACACACACACACACACACACACTCCCCAATAAATGCTTTATTTCCTCCAGTTTGACTAACATTAACCAGCTGTTTTAGGAAATTACTGAGCACTTTAAAAATGAAACGATATATTTATGATCTGTTCTTAAATATTTATATCTTTACTAAGAACCAATGGCCTTGAGGCTGTTATATCAGCTGATCAATGACTCAAGACAGCAGTGATGCCAGTTTGCTATGAGAGCTGCCAGTGAACTATGAGATGTAGCCAAGTAGGACAGGTTCTTGGATCAACATCCATATTATGTCGCTGGGACAACATGATCAACCAATCACAGGTAGGTAGGTAATAGGCTGTAAAGATTAAGTAATAATAACTTCAAGACATGCAGGTAAGGATTTTGTTCAAGCGTACTAACTTCAATATGGAAAACGTAGCTTTCTTCTAAAGAAGGACAAAGCAAAGGAGCAGCACACTGATGATGTCAGAGGGCTGTGATTGGTTGATTTCAATGTTGGGATGTTGATCCAGGAACATGTCCTACTTGGCTAATTCATGTAGTGAAGCTGCCAGCTACCTGGACTCAGTCAAGACCAAAGATAGAAGCTAACAGAGGAGACTGGATCCAGTCCAAGTCAAGCAGCCATGAGTTTTTTCAGTCAGGGCTCATTTCATGTTTCTGTACCTGCTGTAGGTGATCAGAGAAAATGTAAGAAACACAATCAAAAATCTCAAGCAAACACTCATACATGATGAATATTCCAGTAACTCACCCCAAAAGGATCCTCCTCTGGTTTATGAGAATCTGCAGTCGGGGTAACTAGAGCAAAAACACAATCTGATAAACATAGGATTTCAAAATACCAGCAGTTACTGCCCTGCTGCTTCTACAGGAACTGTCTACATCACACATAAAACCATCAACTACAGAGCTACTCACATTAATAATAAACACACAGTATTGACAATGAGCAAGAGACACAAGCAGGTTAAAGACACATCATTAAATGACACAGCTATATATACAGTAATAAAAACCTATACAATCAAATATAATCCAGTTCAGCAGGCTGCAGTTCATCCTTAGAGAAGATTATACTGGAACCTTCTTCAACATAAAAGTAATTATCAATTCATTATTCATTCATTGGTAGAGGATATGTTCTTTCTAATTGTTTTAATTGTACACTTGTCAACATATTTAATATTTTTGCTGCCTGCTGATGCTATGCACTGAATAGAGGACTAGCAATTCATTAGTACTACAATCCAGTTGCACAGCTTTTCCCAGGAAGTATAAGAAATTATTTGAAAATTGTCAAAACATAAAATAAAACATTTACTTTTTAAGCTGCAAATGTATTCAGACTTATCTCCATAAAACATATCTGATGATGCATGGTCATAGTCTTATTATGCATATCAGCATTGAATCCAGTTTGACCTCTAGTGGAAGATTTAGAGGGGTGTGATTCAACTCTGTGCTCTTTTTGTAGTATTGCATTGTAATGTATTATACTGTGATGGGAAGAATACTCATTGATTTTTCAATATAAAATATAAATACTGTAATGTTAAAAAACAAAAGCATTACATGTGGGGGGAAACATGGGACATAGTCATATCATCATTTATTTATCATTATTTATTCCATATTTATTACTAAATATGAATATATAGTACTACAGAATGTATTACTATAAATAGTGTACTAAGGTGTAAGTAGCATGTTGACAATGTTGTAACATGAGGCAGAACACTGGAATTATTTGAGATACTGTTGGATGGGTTTATCTATAACAATGATTATTATAAGTTGTATATGTAAAGTCTTAACCCTTTATAGAGCACTCATTGAAATATTTGGAAATTCCTAAATTTCAACCCTAGAGAGTTATTGGGGATATTAAATGACTTTTTCTTTCAAAATTTTTAATTGTTATGTTCGACGAAGTTACCAACTATGGTTCCTCACCAGTTTAGTATATATGGTATATGTGCCGGTTGTTCAATGTCTGGTGGTGTTTGTGCAGTGAGTGTGTACTTATATGTTCTCAATGTTTGGTGGTGTTTGTATAGCTGTTGTGTGTGTATATATTGTTCGTGTCTGTAAGGTCTATGACAGATTGTGAAAATGAATTTCTCTTTGGGACAATAAAGGCTATCTATAACATTTCCCAAAAAGTCTATATATAAAAAATATAAGAGAAACGCATACAAACTTAAAAGGAATATTTATTTAGAATCATTTTTCTCGAGGAACTGATACTAGCAGACATGTAAAAAGTCATGTAAATGTTGTTTTTTATTTTTTTTTATTTTATTGTTTTTTATGTAGAACCATAGTATAATAAATTGATGTCCAGTACTATGCTTATATACAGTACTTGAGTAAATGTAACTCAATTTCTTCCCACCATTGATATTATAAAGATGTAGCTGTGATTTATCATTTTGTATTCTAGTATAGACTACAGACATGTAGACAGACAGTCAATAGAACTGCAGCTTCAAAGGTTTTACTGTAGATTTTACTAGACAGTAAAGGCAGCATCACCCAAAGCATTTTTATTTGTGGAGTCAAGTTTTGTCTGGAACCTGAATCATCAGTAACTTTTCTGTTCTGTTGACTTTTATATTTTTCCATATTAGACTCTATCACTATTTTATAAAAGCACAAATAAAGCTTTTTCAGATGAGTATTCTTAAGTATATTAAAAACTATTCTATAATAACATGTATACTGGCTATTCATTTCTATAACAGTAGAAACATTTGGGCTTTAGATTATTTAGAGTATGTCATAACAAATGTTGACAGTTCAGTGAAATCAAAATAATAATGCTAAAATAAGATACTTATGAAAAAACACTCACCATAACCATAATCATCTGGTTCTAGACATGTGAAAGAAGAAAGAGACGAGGGGAAGAAACAAAGAGAAAATGTAAAATGTTCTGTATGACATGGTTAAAAAGAGTTCAGAAAGGTCACAAGGAACCTGATAACACAAATGACTGGAGAATAGAGGACAGTAAAGAAGAGTAAGAGTAAGATTAGAGACAGACAATGTATGTAATATGTGAGCAAAACACCAGAAATAAAACTGTTAGTAAGATCATCACCTCTTGTCTAAATATACTTTTTTCTCCACATCTCATTTACACTTTGACTAAATATAAACTTTATTTCAGCACATCCTTCCACACAGACACAGATAGACTGCTGCTGATAAGAGGCTGAAATCACATGAGGAATCTGATCCAGGTGGAAACACTGTTACATTATGTTGACGTAAGGGTTAAACCAGGCCTGGGGAATGAAGTTTACTTCTATAGTGCCTGTGCATGGCATGGACAAGTATGCATAGGGTTAGGCACGGTTCAGGTTAGCTTAAGTATATATAATACAAAGTCTGGTGTCTGGCATGAAAGACAGATGCACTTATATCAATGCAATTATATCCTCATCCTTGCTTTCTGACTAACTGCTTCCTACATTCACTGCCATGATACAACCATGGTTTAAAAGCCTCTCCTCCATTTTAGTATTAGATGAAACAATGTGATATTAATTGGGATCTACACAAGCTTGAACTCATTTTCATTTTTTTCACACATCTATAGAGTTGATGTAAAAGATGTAAGTTTTTGTAAATAAAGAAAGTCACAACTTGAGCTATCATTAGGGGGTCAAATATATTAACTGGGGGCACCACTGTTTGCCTACCACTAAAATATAGGCTGCTCTACAACTAAGGAACAGTTTCAAAAGAGGAGTGAGTGGTACAAATATGTATCTTGAATAAACTGCTTTCTTGTTGTCCTGTTTGCAACCAAGCTAGCTAGCTCAAATAACTATTGTGACTGAATAGCACTAGAGTGTTCCCAGCTAGCTATTGTGTTAGCATTCAGCTAGCCAGTCAAAGATTACTTCATCACCAAGCTTCCGGAACAGGGGCATGTCTATGTTCCCATAGTCCTATGCTCCCATAGTCCTATGTTCCCACAGCCATATGTTCCCACAGTCCTATGTTCCCACAGCCCTATGTTCCCACAGCCCTATGTTCCACAGCCCTATGTTCCCACAGTCCTATGTTCCCATAGCCCTATGTTCCCACAGTCCTATGTTCCCACAGTCCTATGTTCCACAGCCCTATGTTCCCACAGTCCTATGTTCCCATAGCCCTATGTTCCCATAGCCCTATGTTCCCACAGTCCTATGTTCCCACAGTCCAACGTTCTCACAGCCCTATGTTCCCACAGTCCTACGTTCCCACAGTCCAACGTTCTCACAGCCCTATGTTCCCATAGCCCTATGTTCCCACAGTCCTATGTTCCCATAGCCCTATGTTCCCACAGTCCTATGTTCCCACAGTCCTACGTTCCCACAGTCCAACGTTCTCACAGCCCTATGTTCCAACAGTCCTACGTTCCCACAGTCCAACGTTCTCACAGCCCTATGTTCCCACAGCCCTATGTTCCCACAGTCCAACATTCTCAAAGTCCTATGCTCCAATAGTCCTATGTTCCCACAGCATGTTTGTCCCACTAATCTTAAAGCTTTAAGAACAGCTATTTCATCAGTATGTCTTTGTTCAATTCAAACTTTTCCCATTGTGAGAAACAGTGACTACAACTAAGGAACAGTTTCAAGAGAGGAGTGAGTGGTACAAATATGTATCTTGAATAAACTGCTTTCTTGTTGTCCTGTTTGCAACCAAGCTAGCTAGCTCAAATAACTAATGTGACTGAATAGCACTAGAGTGTTCCCAGCTAGCTATTGTGTTAGCATTCAGCTAGCCAGTCAAAGATTACTTCATCACCAAGCTTCCGGAACAGGGGCATGTCTATGTTCCCACAGTCCTATGCTCCCATAGTCCTATGTTCCCACAGCCATATGTTCCCACAGTCCTATGTTCCCACAGCCCTATGTTCCCACAGTCCTATGTTCCCACAGCCCTATGTTCCCACAGTCCTATGTTCCACAGCCCTATGTTCCCACAGTCCTATGTTCCCATAGCCCTATGTTCCCACAGTCCTATGTTCCCATAGCCCTATGTTCCCACAGTCCTATGTTCCACAGCCCTATGTTCCCACAGTCCTATGTTCCCATAGCCCTATGTTCCCACAGTCCTATGTTCCCATAGCCCTATGTTCCCACAGTCCTATGTTCCCATAGCCCTATGTTCCCACAGTCCTATGTTCCCACAGTCCTACGTTCCCACAGTCCAACGTTCTCACAGCCCTATGTTCCCACAGTCCTATGTTCCCACAGTCCAACATTCTCATAGTCCTATGCTCCAATAGTCCTATGTTCCCACAGTCCTACGTTCCCACAGTCCAACGTTCTCACAGCCCTATGTTCCCACAGTCCTACGTTCCCACAGTCCAACGTTCTCACAGCCCTATGTTCCCACAGTCCTACGTTCCCACAGTCCAACGTTCTCACAGCCCTATGTTCCCACAGCCCTATGTTCCCACAGTCCAACATTCTCAAAGTCCTATGCTCCAATAGTCCTATGTTCCCACAGCATGTTTGTCCCACTAATCTTAAAGCTTTAAGAACAGCTATTTCATCAGTATGTCTTTGTTCAATTCAAACTTTTCCCATTGTGAGAAACAGTGAGACATTGTGAATAGTAGTGTAATATGACAAAACGATTTCCATTTACAGCCCAAAATGTGATCATTTTGTCAAATTAACTATTGTTGCTAATAACAGCAACTCCAGAGAGGCCATTAGCAGGCAATTATAATCAAGACTTAATAGACAGTATTTAAGTATCAAACCCAAACTTGCTCAAACTCTATCAAGTTGGATGTTGACGTGAGTGGAGAGGCTTTAAGTATATTTGGGGTCACTTGCAGTCTGCTAGAGTTATAAGAGTTATGGAATAGCCTTCCATAACTCTTGCAGACTGCAGCAAATTTACCTCCAGGGTTTCTCTGCTCCATCAATTTTTATTCTTTCTTTATGAGTTTGCCAGCTCCTGTTGCAGAGAGTCATTCTCAGAAAGCCAGGAAAACACAACAGAAGTTACAACCTGATTGTAAGACTTTTTGACCATGACAAATGATTTTCAAGATAAAGTTAGTGGGTAGTGTGATACTGTAGTGGGCCGCGGCGTCGTATTCAAAACATTTCCCCTGGTTGAGCATCAGGCAGTCAGAGCTGTCATGACTATAATAAATATGTTTGGCTCAAGTCTGTGGAACAATCCTTAAACTGTCCCCTTCAAAAGATTTATTTCACACATTCTTAGGATTAGTTTTAAGGTTTTAATACCAATTGTACCACCCGCATGATATGGTGTATGCAATATGCATTGAGATCCAAAAGGTCAGTTCTGGTGTCATAGGTCATAGTCTTCTAGATACTGAATGAAAGCTTTGTATAGGACAATTGAAGAGTAGAGTAGAGAATAAACCACAAGAAAACCAATCCCTACATTCATTACATTCTGTTAGTAACTACCCAGCCAGCATGTCCATGTGGGCCACATAAGGGCTACATTTGGGCTGCAAAGATGGGTCCCAAGTGGGTTCGTCCGCAGTTTCCATAGTGACCCCACCTGTGTTTGCCCATGTGGACTTCAAGTGGGTTCTGACTGGCTTTCAGGTGGGGCCCAACTGGGTGAGTTACACAAGACCCATATAATTTGCTTTGTTTATGCCCATGCCCGCTTAGCCCACTTACATCCCTTATGGGGCTCATAAAGTCAGCCCACGGCTACACATCGGGGGCCCATGTTATTGAAACCAAGTGGGTCCCAGAAAATGTGCCCAGTTCAAGCCCATGCCCACTCAGTACCCATGTAGCCCACATTTAACCCATGTGGGGCTCACATGGACATGCTGGCTTGGTGCAGAGCATTTACAGATACAGACATTACACTACAGATATTTCTGTTTGTGGCAGAAAACTGCAACAGAGAAATACTATGTACTAGTTGATTTGAACTTCCACCATATGACATGAACTCCCAACTTACCATCGAAGGGGTTGTCGAGGAAGTGTCCGTACACACTGTTGGTGGCCACACCCAGGTAATTGGTGGCTTCCAGGGTGTAGTTGCCGTTGTTGTGGTGTGTTGGGTTTTTGAATGTAAGGCAGCCCTCTATGTAGTCCTGGTAAATATCCATATCAGGACGCACATACTCAGTGTGGGAGATTTCCTAAATGGAGAGTTAAATAGGATATGAACAGTGGCATCACGTTACAGCTGAGACATGGAGGTGGCTTTGTGACTGGAAGGACGGTGTACTATGTGGCTGCTATATGTAGCTATTATAGTAAAAAGTATGGGTGCTGGTATACACATTGACTGTCCTTTTATTCCAAAAGTCAAAGAAAGCAAGGCAGGGCAGGGATCATTTCAAAGGTCAACACTAGCCCTGGCACTCTACTGAAACAGCTCCAGAAGCAACCTGAAAGCGAGGAGAAGGGCTGAAGCTGGAGCAAGCAACAATAAATACGAGCAGTTTGCAGTTTGAGCAGAAGCAGAGCACATCTAAGCACAAGTAGGGGCTACTTGAGCACAAGGGCAGAATTTGAAGGAAAGAACTGCAAAATCTGAATGTGAAATCAATAACTTATGCTGTCCAATTGAAAGACCATACTCTTGAAATAAGATAGGAAAAAAAGTCCCATACATTGACAGGAAAAAAAACACACCTTATCCTTGTAGAACCATCGTAATGTCGGGTGGGGTGAACCTCGAACAGTGAACTCTATGCACGTGTCATGACGACGCTCTGGCTCGTTCAGCTTCACGATGGAGGGAGGAACTGAAGAGGAAGAGAGAACGTAAGGACAAATGAGCACTGTAATTGAAACAGAGGGAGGCACATAAAAGGATTTGATTGTATTACAACATTGCATGTACCTGCACTACAGTGACGCTTATACAGTCTGTCACAACACTTGATGTATTATTGCAGTACATGAAAGGACAAGAGAGGAAGAGAGGAAACACGAAGACAGAGGAGAGAGACCTTGATTATCATTTTAATATGCTGGTCTCATCACAATCTGTTCGGATCGATTTGGTGTGTCTGAGTGAGTGTGTGTGTGTGTGCTTCTGTTCTCATGTTTCTCTGTGTTGACTGAAAAAACTGCACACGAATGCAAACATAATTTGCCGTTTGAAGCAACAGAGTGTTATCGTCTTACTGCAGCCTCCTGGAAGAAACCCACACCAGCACAGCACCAAAGAAAGATGATCGTTGTTATTAGCTGTTCAATCAAATGCTTGTGTAATGTATCCTCTTATGTGTACACACACACACACACACACACATTCACACATATACATCTGCAGGCTGGCTTGGATGATGTGTCCTAACTTCAGACACCTAAAACTATTTATACAGTGTAATCTGACATATTAGAATCAGACAGTCAGACAGTAAAAGGAGCTCTGGGTGAAAATTCCCTTTTTCATAATCATTCAATAAAATGAACATGATATTGTGCTGGTGGCAGCTTGAGGCTACAGCGTTCATTACGCACACACACAATCCAAAGATGCTGCGCAGACTAAATAAACTGATAATGTTGCTGTTCCTAAAGTGAGTTCTGATTGAATACAAAGCATATTTTTGCCTCAAGTTACCAGCATTCATTTGACCTCTGAAGTGTTTTTGAAGTTTGTGTTTAGTCACCAACATAACAACCAATGTGCCAACTGTACAGGCAATACCCAAGTTGGATTTTTTTCTATTTTCACACGAGGGCTAAATATAAGACAACAACTCGTCCCTCTACTTATGAATTTTATTGAAGGCTTGTTGTGGTAGACTTGATAAAACCAGAACTTAAACAGGTTTTTGAATTAAAACCTGCAGGTTTGATATGGAGAGGCATTTACATGTGCACTACCTTTCAGTGTCATTTTGCATCATTGTTTGGTTGTGCAAAATAACAGAAACAAGTACAAAGAAAAGTGTCTCTCAATTATTTGCAACATGTAATCAAGACAATTTAAGAAATCCTGTATGGTCCTCTCTATACTTATCTTGTTTTTAACATAAAATTAAGTCATTCAGGTGATGTCAATGTAACACATTTATCACATTTGTTTTCAACTGCAGGCAGTGAGATACACAAAGTAAACACACAAATATGTTCTCTATAGGAAGCAGCATTATATTATTATTTATTATGTCCTGTCAACTCACAACACAGCAGCTATAGCTGTCTAACTGTGTGTATTCAGTGTTGAAGTAGGACCAGGAATGTGGCCTTATACCAGGAGAAATCACTATCAACACTATTTTAATGCACAGGCCTGACAATGTCCAGGGCCCTTGAAGCACGGGGGAAAAAATACATACAATAAAACCACATGGAGGACTGGAGGATAAACAACTACTGCCTCATTTGTCTGTTTGTGGTGTCTGGATTGAGAGCAATATTAGACATTTGTCCTTGTGTTTATTGTTTCTGCTGTCATAAGTGGAAACCTGAATTGTGATGTTTGTTTTGTTGTCAGTGACAGTTGTGGCCTTTACACTTTTAGTTTCACTTTTTTTTTCTTTCTGTTTCTAAGAAGCTTCCTTAACCCACAGAGCAGTGACCGACTGTTATTCAGAGTTTCTAACTGTCCAACAGCAGTTTCATTAATGTGTTACACCAGAACGGGATGTTTGAAAGTGCCTATTTGAGATTAGCATCGTGGCTGGTGTTTCAGCTTAACCAGTGAATGTGTTAACTGGTGACTTACAGGTGAATGTGTTAACTGGTGACTTACAGGTGAATGTGTTAACTGGTGACTTACAGGTGAATGTGTTAACTGGTGACTTACAGGTGAATGTGTTAACTGGTGACTTACAGGTGAATGTGTTAACTGGTGACTTACAGGTGAATGTGTTAACTGGTGACTTACAGGTGAATGTGTTAACTGGTGACTTACAGGTGAATGTGTTAACTGGTGACTTACAGGTGAATGTGTTAACTGGTGACTTACAGGTGAATGTGTTGTGGTTTTTGTTTGAAAACAGTGTGTAATGTAGAGGTCCTCCTAAAAGTCTTACATTATCATATGTTCAACACTGGTGCTTTTTATATTACAATATACTGTATACTTTGAATGCATGCACAGTCAAAAAGTAGGTTAACACATTATAAGAAGCACAGTTTAATGTATGTAAATGGTTAGTTCATATAATAAGCACAGATGAGAATGTATTGATTGAAGTAAGTGTGGTGCCAGGACTGAGTACACTCAGATAGGTAGTGAAGATGTGTGTGTGGAGGGGACAGCATGCTTCCTGTGGCTGTATGCTCTGAAGAATATGAACAACAAAGACATGATGAAGAACACATTCCAGTGGGGAAAGATCCATCAACAAATCAGATTTATAACAATAACTTGGGAGATGTTGCACTACGAGGCCATAAACAAGTGTTAACAGATAGCAATATAGAACAACAAGGAAACTATATAAACATATAAACATAAACAATTCAATAAACTGCACTGTTAGTACAAACTGAAGCTCATAGTGTCATGGTAAAAAGCCATCAGTGCTACATTGCATACATATTTCTTGCTGTAGTTGTCTGTGTGTGGACTCAGCTATCAATGTTCAAGACTGAACCAGGTTGGGTTCCAGATAGGAATGTACTATTTTACTTATTGATCATTTATTAGATTAATATAGAAAATAGCAGAACATTTAAACAAATGTCCATCAGTTTCCAAAACACAAGCTTGTACAGTCCATAAACGGTTTATTTCTGCCTACATGTGAGCTACATGTGTCTGCTATACTTAATGCTGGACCCTACTGAATCACATCACATCATGACATCATTTCATCATGTTAGAGAATGTGCCTGCTAGTTACACATGTCCTCCACCAATGTGGCTATACTTGGGCCATAACATTAGACATAACACAGCTAGAGATATTGTGTTTTTCATTCTATGTCTGCATTACTCACAAACATGCAGCTAACATCACTTGAGGCAGCAGATTTCTCTAGAGACGCAACACTGCAGAAATGAATTAGTATTCCAAAACATCTGGAAACACACTGATGTGGGACAGTTCCTTTTTTAAAAGATGTTTTTCCAGTGTACTGTAATCTTGCTGAAATCATTCCTCCTGTTCACACTGACTATTAAAAGATCTTCAAATGTGCTTTCAATGTAAAGTGATGGAGGACTAAATCCACAGTGTGTCCACACAGTCATTTAAAGTAGATGATCAGCTTCTATGAGTCTTCATCAGTGTGAGTTAGTCATATCAAGTGATATCTGACACATTTACAGTCTTTTTACCATCAAATCTCCTCTTAGTGTTTCCTGTTGAGCTGTGGTGGAAGTATAGTAACAAAAAGACTTTGACACTAAAAACACTGTAACGCTGAAACATAGAAGATGAAGATCCTTTTAAATCCATGTTTACACAGAAGGAGGACTGTGGATTTAGTCCTCCATCACTTCCATTGTAAGAGCATTATGAAGGCATCTTCTAATGCTCAGTATGAACAGGAGGAATCATTACAGCAAGAAAAACTCAGCTGGTAACAAACAAAACCTCATGTCTTTAACTCTCCAACACCAGGCTACTCTGTGTCATTTCTGTACTGACTGAGTTACCTCAGCAGTGAGAGATGAACCCACTTCACTCTCTGGCTGCTTGGATTTTGCTGTGGGCTATTAATAACTGCTGGATTTCTGCTGTCTCAACAATCAACAACTTACTATCAGATTTTTTTACTTACAAACTAATCATTTCATCAACATATCTTTACTGAGCGACTACTATCTAACTTAAGTTAAATGATGAAAACCAGTGTTTCAGCTAGTGTATTCAGGTTTCTCAAAACCAAGATATGATGTTTCCATACAAACATATAACATAACTAGGTAATCCAAAGACAAAATCATGATCATGATCAAGGTATGAATCTCACTACTGTAATATAGAGCTAATTCAAGAATCGGTATGACAACTGGTTGGTAACATCCAATCATATTGATGCAGGGACATTATAAACTTACACAAAATGATAAAGCTTGTGCAGCTCCCTCCACTACCCAACCTCCAAGATTAATGTTGATCTATGTTTATTTTGGGGGATTAATTCCAGTCACAGCCTTTTCTACCAAATCTGTGTGCAACCCTAACCCTAACCCTAACCCTGACCACTCACTGTATAGAATGACTTGCTATCAGTGGTCAATACCTTGACATCAGTATCTGTGACTGAACTATCATGTTATATCCATATTATGCTCTGAAGCATCTGTTACATCACATATTAATCCAGACACAGCACACTTTATGTTTGCTGATAAATACTGTAATATGACCCTGAAGAAATAGAAATGCTGATTTTTGGTCTTTACAGCCTTGAAATAAAGGCCAACAATTGGAACTAATTTAATAGGTGATTTTACAGACAGACATATCAACACTGTGCTGGTGGCAAACATGTTTATTCTTTATAGCTCACTTGTCATCCATATTGAATGCATCTCTGTTGCATCACTTTGTATTAGTCTTTAAGGCAAAGCTCACGCACACCCACTGCACCTTTCATGAATCCATAAACAGAGACACTTGGATGTGGAGGATGAGGACTAGGGTGTGGTCAGAGTCACCTATCCTACTGCTCCTTCCATTAAAACCAACCGTCAGCAGGATGGGGAGGTTCAGCACAGCTTTGCCTCATGTTGCTTACCCGCAGAAATTAAGTTCCAAGACAGAGTAACTTAAAATAGTTTCCTCAGTGGACTTGTGGTTTTAAATTCAAGCCTCTGGGTGTAGATGGATATATGCATGATGCTCGGGTGGAGTGCACGCTGAAAATAGATTGTGCATCCATGGGTGTGTTGCATTATCATACACAGGCTTGCAGGGATCGTTCTTCCAGAACATTTCAAATCTGTACACATTAGACACACCTCTAAACTGAGTTCATGAATAAATTGAATAGATTTTTGCGACATTAATCTACATAGCTTAACATGTGCTGTGCACTCAGTATGATCATCTACTCATAAACACAACACACATTTTGATCCTGTATTCAGGATGATATTTAATTCATTATCATTATTATTATTATTATAATATTCTGTTGGAGCAGTCTTAGTTGATTCAGAACATATGTTGCATAATAATCAGATGTATCACCTTGACAATCTACTGTCTATTTAGAAAGTCTCTGCCAGTGTGGAATAATCACAGCATAATCTGGAATGAACTGATAATTCCACTGCAGATGTGATGTACTGTAGGCTCATGGAATTAATCACTACATTTGTTGCATGATATAAAAGCTCATCGATTTGAATTGTGTACATTAATTTATCTCTATCTGAATAAAATTCAAAGTAGAGGACATTCAGTTTGGGCTGACATGTTTGTTACATACTGTTGCTGGAGTAACCAAGCTGATATTTCAATGATGTTGTTTAGTAAAAGCCACTTGGCCAATCATTCAGTCAGCATTAGAATGTTATTAATGATGATGTATTATATGTATATTGAAAAAACAAAAAACAAATCATCAAAAAGCTGTTCCAAAAACTTGAATTAAAGTCAATGAGAACCTGTTCATTCACCTGTTATCATTGACTTTAATGAGATTTAACTGTGAGTTGAACAGCTGGATGCAGCGTATCCTTTGTGATAAACTGTAGGTGTGATGCTATTATGGCCTTTTTAATCACCAAATGACAGGATCATTTATGAGGCTTTTACTTATGACAACACATTCATGCAAACGCCTCCTTTTGTAAGTCGCATGAATAGAAACAAACCAAACACTGGCATGCACACACACTAACAAACACACACCCTCTGTAGGTCAGATGTGTATTGGCTGTAATGATGATGGATGGGCCTGTTTAGCACTATGAAAACACTAATAAGTACTCTCCTAGAGAGGCCATTACATGGAAAATGTAACAGTCAGCTAATAGAAGAGCGTGTGTGTGTGTGTGTGTGTGTGTGTGTGTGTGTGTGTGTGTGTGTGTGTACTTACAGTGAACAGTGAGCTGGATGGAAGCGTTGGTCATGCCCACAATGTTGGTGGCAGTGCAGGTCAGCAGGAAGTTGTTGTCGTCTCTGCTCACATTGACCAAAGTGATGTTGATGGAATGAATCGTGTTGTTGCCGTAGACTGTGGCCTGGAGGGAGAGCAGGGCGAATGTGGTGAACAGGCCATGAGCAAATAGTGGCTGAACATGCCAGGTATGAGTAAGGTGTGGGAGCAGACAGGTTCACTAATGTGTTAGTTTGTCTTGTATTTACCTCTTGTGTGTTATTTGGTTTGGCTAAGCCAGTTTATATGTGTTCCCTTATGTCATTAAGTTGGGGCAGTTCTGTTCATGTCTCAGTTTCTTTACTGTTATATTGAGTATAGTTATCTTTTGCTGACCTGTGTTATAGGCCTAGTTATTAAGTTATTGGTTTTGTACAAGTTTTAGCATTTTGGGGGGTAAATAAAAACCCTATTCCTAAATACTCCTGTCTCCTCATTGCTTCATTGCTTGGTCCCTAACTTGGTGTGATTTGTTAATAATGGAAACCAGATATGAGGGATGAGGATGTCAGGGACTCCTGATATTTATTACATGGAGTTACAACTCAGAGAGTGATGTGAACAGTTTGTCATAAGTGTCATAAGTCTCAATGCGGCTTTAGCCCCGTTAGTGACGTTGGCCTTGTGTTAATTATTAAATGATCTAGTCACAGAGCACACACACTTAAGTTAATATGTGTATATGTAGCAATACAGAATTGGACTGAGTGTGAATATGTTATTTAATTTGTGTCAGAGGGACATCTGTTAAAAACATAACCCGCTACTAGATAACTGTTGTAACATTTTGATTTACCACAAAGTTTTGAGAAAGGCCATGTAGCTAATGCACTGACTGAGGTACACAGTACTGATGTCACATATGACCACGTCAGTATGACAGAACCATTAACACATTGACTGTATTCACATCATAATATACTCATATGTATACACAATGTAAAACAAACATATTACAGCTAAACAGCTTTTTTTTAAGTATAATTTTTGGGCTTTTTTGCCTTTATTGTATAGATTAGTAGAGAGAGACAGGAAACTGGAGGCAGAGAGGGGGGAATGACATGCAGGATAGGGCCACTCAGTGCGGGATTCGAACCGGGGTCGCCTGCAGCGAGGACTGTAGCCTCAACACATGGGGCGGGTACTCTACCCACTGAGCTATGCTCTACCCAGAAGGATTTTATTCTATGAGAGATTTCAATATTGTTTCTTTTTTATGAGTATATACTGCATATATGCAGTGTAACAGTACATTATGACAGTTACTGCACCAGTTGCTTTGCTGTTTAACAGGACGTGGATGTGAGAAACAGTATCATTTTTGGCTTGTTGCATTTAATGGACAGACCAGTCACGTGTTAGGTTGGCATGAGGACTGAAAGAGATGATGATCAGATTGGTTCAGAGCTTCTGGGCTGCCAGGCTTAAGCTAACTGTCTACTTAAATTTGTTTTTCATTTTTCATTTAGGGTTTTGGTGAGTTTGCAGTTGTTGAAACATCTTTGAGAAAATTGGTAGGAGTAAAATACTGTAAAAAGTTCTTTAACATTTTGCCAGCATCTTGACCAACACAGTTGATTCCAATTGCATTGATTGAATCCATTGATTTAATCTATTATGTCTTTGTGTTGACTAGCACTAAAAATATAACTGTGTTTCTTCAGTGGAATTCATGATCATCCATGTATTCATGCTTTATGAATAGTAAGTAGCCAGCTTTGACTCACATGATAAATTTACAACACTTGCTTTTGAGGATGTGGAAGGCAAAACTGTCGGTTTGTCATTCATGATCTGATCCAACTACATCTGATCAATAAAATAAGACTTCAACACTTCCAGTGTCAGAAAGACTGATGGATGCCAACAGACACACATTCATTATTTATCAGCTAACTGTCAGCAGCTTGCTTGTATCACGTGTAAAATGCAATTTACGAGTCTAGATGTTTTGTGTTTTTCTTGGTTGGTTGGATGGTTGTGTGTGTGTGTGTGTGTGTCCTCTCTACCTCTTGTGAATCGTAGGTGCGCAAGCCGTTCACAGGCCAGTCCACCTCGGGCAACGGGGATCCAGAGCCGTTGCAAGTTGCTGTTACCCGATCACCCTCGATAACTGTGAGGTTGCTGTGACTGACGCTGATATCTGGCAGGTCTGAGAGAGAGAGAGAGAGAGAGAGAGAGAGAGAGAGAGAGAGAGAGAGAGAGAGAGAGAGAGAGAGAGAGAGAGAGAGAGAGAGAGAGAGAGAGAGAGAGAGAGAGAGAGAGAGAGAGAGAGAGAGAGAGAGAGAGAGAGAGAGAAGAAGAAGAAATAATACAGTATAATTCCACACATACTGGCAGAACTTAAACTAAAGACCAACAGGTTTTCCACAAGTAATGGTCCAGTTGGTGAAGTTGCTCAAAACCTCCTCAAATAACAGAATCAAGAACTAAGTACACACTGATGTGCCCTAAGACATGATTAACTCCATACTATAGACTTTACAGTATTCATAGTACACTGTATTTTTTTGTGTTTGCCATTACCATAAAAAAAGACATTTTTCACCATTTGAACTAAAAGGAATGATGCAACACATGCACCAGACATGTTTTTTTAGTTCATTTACAGTACCATCACTTCCAATTTTTGAGAATTGCTCTCACTCTCAGCAGCTCCTCTATTTCTTATATGCATTACATTGTGAGACAATACTCAGAATTCATGCTTTTCTTTAGTTTGTATACTTCTTTGAGTTTCCCTAATGTTGTCACCTTTTTAACATCAACAGCCATACATTTCAAGCTTGCTTCAAAAGAAAAAATAATTCAGCTCAGCCAGCATGTCCATGTGGGGCCCATAAGGGTTACATTTGGGCTCCAATATATAACATAACTCACCATATGCTACTGTATATCATTCTAACAGCTTTAACACTAAGTCAATATCTACAGTCAGAATTTCCAGTCAGTGTATTGTACATGTGTTGATAATCATACTTAAACTTACCACAGTTGCTGATGTTCATATCCTGCAGTAGTATGTTGGTACTGCCAACAGCACAGTACAACTGCTGGCTGCTTAGCCCCGCCTCTCCCCTCTGTTGCCATAGCTGCAGCCAGCGGACCTCACAGCCACAGTAAAACACCACGTCCTCTAAATGACTGGAGAGACAAAGGAAGAAAAAGCATTGCAATAAAATTCATGTCTTCCACTGCACTAAACTGCACTCCAGACAAACAAAACATGTTTGTCACATAAGACCAGTGCTTACATATAATGAAGACCTTGTCAGCAACTTTTAGCAGGGATCCTCACACTAATAAGTCACCTGAGTGTGCAGAATTTGGGTATATTGTGATATTCTAGCCCAAAATACAAACTACAGCGTAGGGCTGGGCCGATATGCTTTTGTGCCGATTCGATTCTCTAATGATTTTTGGGTCCAGATTCGATTTAAATTGTGATTCTGATTAAACAAGTTTTGCTATTTTATATTTCAATTATTGTGATTTTCTTTCCTTAAACAAGAACAGGTTGAACCAAACACTTGATAATACATCATAATTCATATTTACAAAAAACAATACACACATCACATCAGTTTGTGAGATTTATTTTAAAAACTGTGCACCTGCCCTCACAAAAACATTCTCATCCGCCAACATCTTACAATAAACTAAACTGCTACATTTAGCTGCTCTTTAGAAAAAGAAAAGAAAATTAAATAAATAAATAAAAATTGATTCTTGTATGAGAATCGATTTTTTAAAATCGCCAGAAAAAAATTATATAAAATATAAAAAATGTTTGGCCCAGCCCTACAAAATAGGGCGAATTGAGAAAATAGAAGAAAGTGGATATACACATAAGTAATCAATTACAGCACTTCATCACCAACAAAAAAATAAAATACAATTAGATACAAGAAGAAGCTATTTTCTTTGAAATAATTCACTGTGGTCACTACTGTCAGCATGGTGAGAAGTACAAGGCTGAAGGAAACAGTCTTTATTTGATAAAACTTGAATGAACAGATCCAACAAAGACTGAACAGAAAAACAAGACTTAAATACAGAGAACAGGTGGCAAACTGAAAGGGCAGGCTGCAAGCTGATTGGCTAGGGATGACACATGGAGCAGGGCGGGGCTAATGAGGAAGATGCAGTGCAGGTGAGAAAGCTGGGGGGAAAAACAGTGAGGGCAGGGCTGGGCTAATAAACTTGACGCAGGGTAGGTGTGAGGAGGAGCACATAAACACACATATGGGAAACACAGAGTGGACAGAAAACACACTTATATAATCCAAAATATAGGAAGAACACACTGGATGGAAACCAGGAGAACACAAAGAGTCCCACAACCATGAGTCCATGATAATCACTATATGCTGATACTTTAGAAATCTGCTTTCAGAGATGTTTGATGTAGCTTCTGAACATCACTGACGAGATGTTTCAAAAGACCTGGCTTGTATAATTGAAACAGTGCTTCTGTAGAAAGTCTGTAGATGATCCTGAATAAGTTTTGGGATGATTGGGAAAACGTGATTATTACAGTGTTACCTTGAGGAAGATAGATGAGAACAACAACAACAGGGTTCCGGAAGTGAAACTTCACTGCTTGGATCCCTCAGCTTACAGATATGTGATTATGTAATACTGCAATCCAATGGGGGAGTGGGGGAGGCTTTTTCTGTGAAAAGTGTATTTTATTCATTCTGGTGGAATGAGTCAGGCTGGTAAGCAGCATACAGCCTTGTCATCAGCTGGCATTTCACATATTTGTTAGAACCTTTTCAGCAAAGAAAAGCTTTCAGAGGGTTATATAAAAACACAAAAAATTAGCAATGGGAGGGCTATATTTAACACACACAAAGAAACATTGTTCCTAAATGTGAGGGTACATAAGTTATTAGAGATGTGCCCACAGTCCATTTTCTAAATCATTGTTAGATAGGCTGACTGATGTGTCACGCATCTGAGTCAAATAATCTAGCCTCCAAGTTTAAATGGATTTTATTTCAATTCCATGATTGTCTTGACAGTTTACTCATAACTTTATATAAATGATTTATTGGTAAATGTCATTGTAAAATTAAAGCTATCACGTCACATGATTGGTTACACTTGATAACCAACACCTGTTACTTGGATTACTTTTTTGATTTAACGATTAATTTAACGCGTTAGATCTGCAATTTAAGTTGCACTGTTACTACTTTTTTTGACAAACAGGCACCTGTGCTACGGTTATATACCGCAGCTCAGCAGACGGAAATATTCTCATTATTTAGAATTAGTGGGAGGAAATAAGAGCAAGAACATTACAGTAACATGTAAGTTGTGTGTGTTGGTCTGTTGCAGTAATGTAGATGTGTTTTGTCTGTCACTCCTGCTATTAGTGTAAAGATTTACAGTAACTTTGTAATGTAATTAGTTACTTTTAACAACATGTCAAGTGAGTCCAGACATTTTCTTCTTAACACATTATAGGTCATAAATGTATTTCTAAAAAAGGTGTAAAAAGCATTTCAACCATTTAGATTTGAATTGTGGAGCTAGGCTTCACAAACTGTGTTTTAAGCTGTAGAGGTATAAATACATTCAGCACACTACTACTATTATAGTCTACCGTTAGCCAGTTGGCTGATGAGTTAGCCGCCGAGCTAGCAGCTGAGTTAGCAGCAGAAAGCTCTCAGATGTAGTGTCCATGTTTCTGGTAGAGGTGGTGACTTTGATTGACAGGTGACACTTGGTAGGGGGCGGGGTTTCAGTGAACTCGGCGGGCACTTCCACAGTTTTTGGGAGCAGAGAAAGAGGCTGATTTTTACATAACTTTGAAGCCTAATTTCATATATTTGGCGATTTTCTTTAACCATTCAAATTTGGCAGGGTGGTTAACAACACACTTTTCTGTGATATGTCAAACTCAGAACACATATTCATTCTTACTTTACACGGACTTTAAAAAGATACATGTCCACCCCACTCAGATCATCACATGGTGGTAAGCTCCAGATGACGGTGCTTGTAGTTACTTCAAAGCTGCTTATACCCACGTATGGGCCACTTGATCAGCCTGTGACGGTTTTGTCATGGCAACAGCATCTCCATCTTCACTGCTCTGCCTCCAGCTTGTCTCATTCAGTTCTTTCCAAGAATAACATGCCTCCTCAGTTTCTTCACCTGCCTCTCTCCTCAGCAGAAGGATGGAATAACCCAATGTACCACATGGTATCACTCATTTTGAAATGCCTGCCTGCCATTCCATTAAATTAATTTCAATTGGTAGGAATTTATTGCTGTGGAGCTGTCAGTGTTGTAGCTGTTTATTACCTGCCTGATTGCTACCTGTTCTGACTGCCTTCACTCTCTGCTAGCTTTGCTTGTCTGTGTTTGGGTCCCAGTGCTGTCATTACTCATTATATGTTTTGTTGAGTAGAAAGCTTTTCTAAAAAGTCAGGCCATGCTCTGTGCACAAATACTGCTTTAGCTTAAGAGCAGCTCAAGATATACTGTACTCCGAGCACTGTACGCTTATCTTATCTTATCTAGCCTTATCAGTGGTTTCATACTAATTACCAAACTAATCAGCATCACACCATCTGTGCAGTTCAGACAGCAAAGGACTAGAAGTTCCTATTAAGCTCAGCTATAGACCAGCCTTTGCTTCACTTTTTTGTTTTTCAGTTAAATGGAAATTCTTGTTTGTCATCCTTGCTATTCTCATATGTGTGTAAAGCAGTCACTAGTAGAGATTGCCCTTATCATTTATTTTTGTAATTTGGAAACTTGTCTTTTGTCCGTGCTTGAACTGGGCTGGTATCTGGGATTTTTGAAACTGACACTGATTTTAGAATGGAAAAATTAATTGATAACTGATATAATACATTTTGAACTGGAATGAAAATAGACCATCTCTATTTGGATTGTTCAATTTTGCACTGATATGAGGCTACTTTATTAATCAAGCGACTAATGGAGTATATTTAACATTGTTTAGCATTTTGTTGGAATTAACACTAACTATAAACAACAACAAATAAAATAATCATCAGTACCATATCAGCCATTATTTTAATTGAACGTTATTCTGTTACACATGTTCAGAGGAAACTTCAACAGTGAAAAACGTCAATGTCAGATAGATAGACAGACAGATAGACAGACAGACAGATAGATAGACACGTTTTTAACAAATCATACCGTTTGGAAATCGGTCGAGATTTCAGTGAATAATCCTACTTTGAGATTGTGGAATACCTCTTACCTCCATAGATATACATGCACTACTGCCTCTGCTAGCCCTGTACCAAGATGGCGGCGCTTTAGGCATGCCTCTCCACAGTCAATGCATAAACATGCCCTTATTGAAATGGATTCCAAAAGCAAAACGGAAAACAAGAATAGATCAAAATCTATTATATGGCTGGACTGACCATGTATGGTCAATGTTCAAAATCTTTGAATTGTGGAGGTGTATACAGTGCCTGGATATTAACCTGCAATCTTCTATAGTGGGCCTATTAATGCTTGTTTTCAGATGAGACCAGTTGGTCATCTCAGCTGTTAGCAGCCAGAGTCCTGCTTCATCATCCTCTGATAAATATGATCTGATGAACTTATCTATGCAGCTCTTTGGTGATTCACTGCATGATTCACTGCCATGATCCATCGACATTAGAGCCAAAGGCAGCTGAGATGACTGGCAGGTCTCACCTGGCCAGTGGCTCCTCACATCTCCAAAAATGTCAAAGCAGATTTACAAACACACATTACTTGGATAAACTGACCACATATTGGGAAACTACATCTACTTTCTCGCCTGAGAAAATATTAGAACATAATACAGTGCAGCAGGTGCAGTGCACTTCATGCTCCAGGAAGAATGGCTGGTCTGTTGTGCTGGCTCTCTATACAAATGAATGAACTGCATGATATAGTAAACTGTGGCCTGGGTATATATTGTCCATGTCCCACTAGGGCAGGAATGTCCAAACTATTCCAAAAAGGGGCATGTGCCTGCAGGTTTTTGTTCCAACCAATCAAGAGCACATGATTCAAGCAATCAGCTGTCTGAAGTCTGAGATCAGTTGATTAAATGAATAAAGACTGGTGTGCTCCTGCTCGGTTGGAATAAAAACCCACGTTGTCCTTTATGGAACAGTTTGGACATCATTGTTCCATAGGTTCTTTTGTTTTCCACCAAAATGTCTGTACACTATAGCAATATTAGACTGTGATAGTAAATGGTGTTAAGACACTGGCAGCACTTGGTTCAGGTTAGAGAAAGATAATTTTCTTGGTTTGATACAGAATCTGGTCTGCTGTGACTTTTCTTTTGTTGTCTAAACCTAATGACATGTGAATGCCACTCTGTGGTTTTGTAACATTTATGCTCCTCATCAACACCAACTTTTCCCTGGCACTTCAAACACTTCATTCATTTGGAATGGCAGTGATAGTGTTTGTGATGACTGCACACCTTGTAACAAAGGTAACAAGGGATTTTCCATTAGAGCCCTGCAGCTGTGGAACTTGCCTTCTTTTAAATCACTTGTCAAAACTTGCTTTTCTTTATAGTAAATCTGTTCTTTGTCAATTTCCCCCCTCTTTTATCATTTTAATTTCATTTGTCTTTATTTGTTTGTCTATACTTGTTTTATCATGTGTTTTCATTGTTTTTGTGTTGCTCTTATCCAGAGTGTGTGTAATATTTGATCTTATTCAGTAAAGCACTGTAATTGTGTTTTATGTAGTTCTTTTAAGTTCTTATTAATACAATGAAAAACATCCTCTCAACTTTAAATTCACTCTGCTCATACACGCAGTACAAAAGAAGGTGGACAATGTTATCATGACCAATACTCATGATTGACAGATAACATTATATGTTTTCATTCTTCTCATGCTGTCCTGAGTTTCTGTGTAGAGGCATTATTTTACCATCACCTACCTTCAGAAATGGATCCATCTTATCAGACTTGTCACTTTTACTTATGGCCCTTGTATTTTACTGAATTGATTTACATGCACTTCAAAGTATTCTTCGTCAGGTATCTCTGTTCTGTGTTGTCACATACATCATTTGTGGACAGCCATTTCTCCTCCAGTGCTCCATGATATCACTGTTTGTAGCTGATTTGTGACACAGCTGCTTCTGGAAGATTCATAGAGGCATGAAGGACACAGAGTCGGAACAAGTGGGTTTCTTTTTGTACTGCATTGAAACAAGTAGTTTCACTTGAGCTGATAGTGCCATTGAGACGGAAGAGACTGACACATGTTTTACTGAAGACTCCAATTAGAAAAACTATTTTAACATGTAATTTTACACTTCTGATCCTCTTTTCTCAGCATCTGCTGGGGACATACATATATATATATGTGTGTGTGTATATTTATAGACACACACACACACACACACAGCTGAGATGGAGGATTTATTTACCACCCTGCAGGCGTGCTGTGATGTATGCTACCTATCTAATGTGTGTGTGTGTTGGTGTGTTTGCTAAGGGGAAGGGGGGAGAGTAATGAACATTTGTTGATCTGAACCCCGAGCTGATTGCACACACACACACACACACACACACACACACACACACACACACACACACACACACACACACACACACACACACACACACACAGTTACAGTGCCCTGCTTATACCCAACCTTGCGATCAATAGGTGCATTATTACAGCCACAGCCACAAGTTTGATAGAACAAACTGGATTTGTCTGCCTGAGGACTAAAACACAGGCTGAATTACACTGAATAGAAACCCAGACTGAGATAGACCCAAATAACAAGCATAAGGGTAACTTGAATTTCCCAGTAAGCAGGGAAATGTTTTATTTATTTCTTTTTTTTCATATAGAAAATGTATTTTGCAGAGGAGCTGGGTTAGATGAAACTGTGTGATTGCGATCAATTTCCACATATGCCCTTTCTCCTCTGTTAGCACCTACAGCACCATCCAGGAACTGGATCTCTCTCTCTCTCCCTCTCACTCACTCACTCACTCACACACACACACACACACACACACTTACTTCACACTTCTCAGTATACCCCTGCAGGTTGTGTAGCTGTGAGCTGAGGTGTTGCTGATGATGAAAAAAGAAATCGCAGTCCAGACAAAAACTAAAACAAACTCTTGTCAGGATCACTGTGTCTGTGTGTCTGATTGTTCTCAGTCTACTGGCTCATATTCACTAGCTCTCATTAGCATGTCTGAAGCACAGCATGGTGTGCCACTACTCAATTTTACAATTTCATGCCAACCAAAGAACAGTGGGATTATAACATGACAAAGGGAGATAGATTTGATTCAGTTTCAATTAGAGATGCCTCAATGTTATCTGTAAAAGAGGGATCAGCTCTGCTGTCCTGATATCTTTATTGGGATAAATAATCTGCTATGCATTTCTTTACCAATTATGAAGCGTACTCTATCTGAATGAGGCTTTGTCATCTGTTCATTTAAACTGAATGAAGTCATTTAGCAGAGGAGGCAATCAATCAGCGACCTTCTTTCAGTGTTCACATGGTCGCACCACACTCAAAAGCTATTTTTTGTGTGTTTTGTGTGTGTGTGTGTGTGTCCTTTTATGCCATGGGAATGTCTATGTATATTGATAATTTTGTCATGGCAATTCTGCACAACTGTGTTAATTCTGTTATTGATTTTAATGTATTGTATGTTTCACCAATACCTGCTCAGGGACTACAGGTGGAAAACAGTAACTTGTTAAAAGCTGGTGCAATGCATTCTATTGTGCATTGTCCCTGTTTAAATAAAATAATAATTACAAATTATTACAAGAAAAGCAAAATGCTTCATTATCCTCCAAGACATCAGGCTCTAGGCTATATAGCTACTAACTTCACTTTATTTATTGTTATTGTATTTATGCTAGGGCTGGGCAATTAATCGAAAAATAATCGAAACCAACATTTAGAAACTGTAATCGACTTAATCTTGCTCATGTCAATTAATGGTGGTGTTCACTGTTGCCATGACAGCAAAGGTTGCATATCTTTAAGGAATTGTAAGACTTGTCTCCAGTGATCATTTGAACCCAAACCATGATCTTTACATAGTTCTAATCAAGTAAACTAGACATTAACCACAGCGTCACACCTTAAAACATCTTTATTTTACCTCCCTAAAGATCCTCATGTGTGAGGGCAGCAGTGGAAAATACTAAACTAAAGAAACTGTGAAAATACATCATTGTTCATCAAGAGTGGAGATAATCCTTCATTAATCTTACTCGAGGTTAAAAGTTCAATTAATCGTGATTTAGATTTTTGCCATAATCGCCCAGCCCTAATTTATGCTATATATGTATTATTTTTACAATTGAATACATCAGCTAAATCATATGTATGTTGTATCATGAGACAATAAAAACATTTAAATCAAACCTATCAACCAAACTCAAGAAGTGCATGTCACTAAACCCAGCAGCAGGAACACTATCCTCAGGCTGAAGAGTGGACTCTCCTCAGTGTTCTGCAGCATACAGGCAGCAGGTCAGCATGTACAGCCAGTCTGGTCTGCTGCACAGTCCAGTCAAGTGTACAGGTTTGTAGTGCTGAATGATCTCAGCAGAGTACAGCTACAGTAACCCAGAAGGACAAACATGTATAATTCACCAACTGCACAGCCCTGAGTGACTCTCTGTTAGTTTGATAACATATAAAAGCAGAATAGGCGGGAGAGATTTACAGTGTGAGCATGTGGCTATTTCCTGGAGGTAGTACATACCAATCTAAGCCCTGCACAACTTAAACTCAAAAAATAACTGTACAAAAGAATAATCTATTCTGCTTTCCTTAGACAAAAATATGTGTATAGGCTACGATACGACCTGAAGATATTTGGTCAGAGAATGAGTTATAAATACTGCAGGTAGGAACAGAACAATGAGATGTTTCGATGAAGAGCTGTAGAAAAGAGACTCTTACTGGGGATTTCCACCGGGTCCGTCAGCGGCGCGGAACGGCTGTGCTACGGTTTAGCTCCGTCCTCTGCCCGGCGTCAACTCACACCGGGAGCGTTACAGCAGCGGACCGGAGCAAGCTCTGGTAGAGAAAGCTGCCTTTTAAAATGAAGTTGCACCGTTAATACAGTAATTACGCAGCCCAATCAAATCCGAACGAGTGCCTTTAGTCTACAGTAATTACTGTAGTAGCAGCACAACTAAACGGCCCGATTTTGTTAACTTGCTCAATTTTGGTTGATTTGGTAATTTTCTTTGATTTTTGTGCTTATGCCATCTGTCAGTAGGCTACGTAGCTAGATGGAGTCTTTATCTGTCTGTTTTATTCCTGTTTGTTGCTGAAATACGATCGGGAGGCTGCACGGGTTGTTTTATTTTGAAAAACGGAAGTTTTATTATGCCGATTCAGTGTCGGACTTCCTGTCTGGTGCAATCTGCTCTGTTGAGCTTATCGCGAGTTGGAAACGGCTCCGTCAAAAATAGAAACGCTACCTATTGATAGCGCTGCGGTGCAGAGAGACGCTGCTGAGACGTTCCCGGTGGAGATACTCTCATTGATTATAGTGTTACCTATCAGCTCCGGTGACCGCGGCGCAGCTGTAACGCGCCGCTGCCGGACTCAGTGGAAATTGGGCTTTAGTGAATTATCTGCAAACAGCACACCTCCATCACATTATCAAGGCTGACTGCTCATGACAGGGCTCAGCATGACTATATCCTAAAACCGTGGAAACACTTATTAATCCCAATAAGTGAAGTGTAAATTGGCTGATTTTTACTGTAATAAAAGTCTTCTGTAAGTCAGAGCTAAAGACAGAAACAACTTCATGTTCTGAGCCTTCATAGACTGAAAGTAGCACTCCCATTCCTACTCCAAAATAGTGTACTTGTTAAACACTGTTGAACTCAGGATGGACAGTTTAAAGTGACAAAGATTAGAATTGATACAACAGAACTTGACCCCTTGACAATTTGGTATGAGATGCAGTCATAGTCATATGCTAGTAGCAGCCCAGCTAGCATGTCCATGTGGGCCTCACATGGGTTAAATGTGGGCTAAGTGGGTACTGAGTGGGCATGGGCTTGGACTGGGCAGATATTGTGGGTCCCACATGGTTTTAATAACATGGGCCCCTCATGTGAAGCCCACATGGGCTGTATGAGCCCCATAAGAGATGTAAGTGGGCTAAGCAGGCATGGGCATAAACAGGGCAAATTGTATGGCCCCCATATTGTTTCAGAAACATGGGCCCCACATGTGAAACTCACCCAATTGGGCCCTACTTGAAACCCAGTCAGAACCTGCTTCAATCCCATATGGGCAAAGACAGGTGGAGCCACCATGGAAACTGCAGACAAATCCACATGGGACCCATATTGCAGCCCAATGTAACCCTTATGGGGCCCACATGGACATGCTGGCCTGTGAACAGCCTCGCCTAGCCTTGAGCAGAGATGAGGAGCGGGCTACGGCCTGGTAACATCACCTTTTTGTAGTCTTTATCCCCAACTGACTCAAGTGACATCACTTTCGAGCATCTCACTCTGGAGACACAAAAGACTTTTCCTTTTTTTTTGTAGTAGTAGTAGTAGTACCCCCCACTAACGACTAGATACACTTTGACTCTCATTAAATTCTCATTCTCTCTCATTCTCTCATTCTCATTAAAGGAATAATATACCAATTTCACAAATCAAAGTCTGAGGCTGTAAGGATGGTTATTACATCTGAGCCTCTCTCCTACAACCACAAAGAGACTTTTGGACCTGTTATCAGACAGATACTTCTGAGAATAGTCCTTGCTCATTATAATAATAATTTTAGAATAGTTCTTGTTAGTGTTCACTCAGTAAATATGTAAAAACTTTTTTTTGTACCCACAGGAACTTATTTAATGAGTGTACAGTGATTCATTTTGTTTAGGGCCAGTTTTGGTCTGGCACAGTGCATGTTTGGCATCCTCCTGAACACAAAGGAGATTCTGGGAGTGTGCCAAGATATACACAGCCATGTGTCCGAAATATATTTGGATTAATTAGAATGAGTTGAAAGTCATGTTTGTGTTTAATCTCCACTTTTTGTACATTTGAGCTGAATTTGGAGCCGCAGCAGAGTTCAGGGCACCATGTGTTTGTGTTGGTCTGGCTGGATTCTGCCTATTTAGTCAGCAGCTTGGCAGACTTTGGCTGGTAGCGCCATATAAAATGATACAATCACTATTCATCTTTGGAAAAGTAAGCAATAACTTACTAGCAGAACAAATTTCACCACTTGTACAGTATTCATTTATTGTCAAACCTTGCAACTCATAACCAGGGGAGAATGGCCTCTAATGAGACTGCTTTTCAAAACAAACGGATACATTTGTTCTAAAGAAAGAAAAAAAGTATTACAACGTGCTATGACTGGAACTAAATATCACCAGCTTCTGCATGGTCATTAAAGTGTACTCGATTAGTATGACATATAAATAAATTAATATATATATATAAATAAATATTCAGATCATTATTGGATAGTTTCATGATTTTTCAATTGTGTGTTAAAGCAGCAGTCATGTGCTCATATGAACAGTGAAAGAGTTTTTCCTCTCTGTAATCATTCCTCCTGTTCATACTGACTATTAAAAGATCTCCTTCAAATGTGCTTTCAATGGAAGTGATGGAGGATGGTATGCTCACATAATCCCATTTAAAGAAAAGGATTGAGAGAGTCTGGACAGAAGTAAACTATCCAAAGGTAACAAAAATCCACCTACCAGTACCTATAAAGATCACTATTGAACACTTAATATCAACTTTGTGCAAGACTGATTTCTCTAAAATCTAAAGGGAGACCTAGAGCTTACTGCTAACTTTTACAGGGTGTTGCAAGATGAGAGCATTAATCTTATTTTCTTCGCTTTGCGCGCGTGTGTGTGTGTGTGTGTGTCATTCGTTTTACAAAGCACAGTGTGACTTGAAATGAAGCTTATAATTAGTCATTGTTCAGAGGTTGCAGACAGTATCTGGGTAATTACTGCTGACTACTACTACTATTAGTACTACTGCTGAGCCTTACCAACATATTAATATTGCACTCAACACAGTCCACTGGTGATTCATCCAACACTACATTTGTCTTCATGTGGCCCCCTGTCAGCCAGGCCTTTCATTAATAGGTTGTTTAAGGCCTTAAAATCATCCTGTTACCCCCCAAGGTTGATCTGAGTTTATCCGATGATGTAGAAAATGCAATCTTTGCCCCTCTGACACAAAGTTAATTAAGTCCCTCATCTACCTGGCTAGGGGAGCCAGATGTAAATGGGTTGTTCAACTTTGTAGTGGAGATAACCTCTCTCTCATTAATGTAGCACAGATAACCTCTAGCTTTCATTTAAAGTGTGGAGAGCAGACAGAGAGACAGGCTGGATGTGAGAGAAGAAGAATGGAGGTAGACAGAGTAGAAAAACATCATGTTTCACTTCAATACTTATAGTGCTTCTGCTCACTTTTCCATTTACTGGATACTGTTCAGAAGAGATGATGTATGTGACCAGGAGGCCACCTGACTTGGCTTTTATTGATCTTTAAATCATACTAAATCAAGCATTAGTTTCAATTATACTTACTGGAGCTCATCTACAACATTGGAATTAAAACGCAAACTGATGGTGTTAAATGTGTCTGTGTTGTTTGATTCCAATATAAACCATTGATAGAATCTCAAGCTAAAAAGACACAATGAACTTTATTTAGATCAACAACTTTATCCAAATGATATCTGACAACAAGCAAGTAGAAACAGAAGCACAGTTTTTTTTGCTACTACTCCACTCAGCCACATGAAAGAACTCACTTCCAAAGCAGATTTTGTACAAGGCCACAATGAAATCAGTCATGCAAGCTCAGGCATCATTGTTGTGGAATCACTTTTAAGTATGTTAAAAAGACAAAGAACATCTGTCCACTAGGAACAGACAACATACAAGCACACACACACGCAGAGCTACATATTCTGCTGTGTATCTGTGTATGTGTATGTGTGTGTGTGTGTGTGTGTGTGTGTGTGAATGCAGCATCACACTCAGCTCTATGACAGATGTGGCTCAACTTTTATCTGAAGCTAAGGCTATGAGCAAGCTACAAACATTAGCATGTCAACAAATAGTAGATGTGGAGATGTTCAAATGTGCAAAAACTGCCAGAGGATCTCACTGGATTTTAAAGATGACCATGAAGATTTGCTGCTTGTTGGGTAGCAGTAATGTGTACAGTGACCAGAAGCATATATTTTCATGTAAAGTCTGCTTTAAAAAATATATGGCTTAAATCAGAGGTGTCTAACTCATTTTCATTCAAGGGCCACATACAGACCAATTTGATCTCATGTGGGCCGGATCATTAAAAAGATGGATGGGAAGTAAGGAAGGAAGGAAGGAAGGAAGGAAGGAAGGAAGGAAGGAAGGAAGGAAGGAACAAAGGAACGAAGTAAGGAAAAAGGAAGGTAGGAAGGACAGACAGACGGAAGGAAGGAAGAAAAGAAGGAAGGACAGAAGGAAGAAAGGGAGGAAGGACAGATAGAAGGAAGGAGGTAAAAAAGGAAGGAAAGACAGACAAAAGGAAGGAGGGAAGAAAGGTAGGAATGACAGACAGAAGGAAGGAAGGGAGGAAGGACAGGTGGAAGGAACGTACGAAGTAAGGAAAAGAGGAAAGTAGGAAGGACAGACAGACGGAAGGAAGAAAAGAAGGAAGGACAGAAGGAAGAAAGGGAGGAAGGGCAAACAGAAGGAAGGACGGACAGACAGATGGAAGGAAAGAGGGAAGGACAGAAGGAAGAAAGGGAGGAAGGGCAAACAGAAGGAAGGACGGACAGACAGATGGAAGGAAAGAGGGAAGGACAGAAGGAAGAAAGGGAGGAAGGACAGATAGAAGGAAGGACGGACAGACAGATGGAAGGAACGAAGTAAGGAAAAAAGGAAGGTAGGAAGGACAGATGGAAAGAAGAAAAAGAACACAGGAAGGAAAGTGGGCCGGATTGCACCCCTCGGCAGGCCGGTTCTGGCCCATGGGCCACATGTTTGACACCCCTGGCTTAAATAGATGATCTTTTCAACACCTATAAGAATATGTTGGAAAACATAACACTTAATATATAAGTAATATATAAGAGAATATATACAGTACCAGTCTTATTGAAGGGAATAGGAAGGTGTGTCCAAACTTTTGACTAGTAATGTATATAAAAATGTTAAAAATTGAGGAAAGGCCTCTGCAGGTGACATTATTCATAGGGTTCAACAAAACCATTTGTCAACATATCGCAGGGCTATCAGTCCTGTAAATGTAAGAAAATGTATTTATTATAGGTGAGATATATGTTGGAATTGAAATGGAAGCAGAGAGAAGAGAGGAATGTGGAGGGATTAGGATGGAAAATGGATTTACAAGAAGGAGGACAGGAGAGCAGAGGGCAGAAGAGAGGACAGGGAGGAGGGGAGGAAATGAAGAAGGGGGAAAAGGGAGGAGGGAGGAGGGAGCAAGGGAGATGGGCAGGATGGAAGTATTTGAAGCAGCAGCTGAACATCTGTACTGAATCTGTATTGTTTAGAAAAAAGAAAATGAGTAGATGAATGAGGTTCAACACAAAGGTCAGGTGATGACAGCTGAACAATCTCCATTCAGTGATGAGGATTTTTATTTTGTTTTGTTAAACTAAACTAAAATAATAGATACTCAAGAATCATTACATCAGCTGCTGGATCGAGCATGTATAGAACATTTCTAACCTGTTACAACATGACAGCAAGATGCTTTGGACAAAGGTTAATGCTAGATTGGATGGGCCAGAGGGATGAACTCTTTCAGGTTAGGGTTAGTTAAAAGTCAAGGTTAGTGTTAGCTGAAGGTTAGGGTTTAGTAAAGGTTAATGGTATGTTTCAGTTGCACTCAGAAGTCGCAATTTCCGAGTTCCCCTCCAGAAGTCAGATCTCTGACTCGGAAAGTCGGACGAACCCTACCAGCCCCGATCTCAAAGTCCAAGATGTTAGTCCTGTGCATTAACAGTGTGAAAGTTAGTTACATCCTGTTTATTAGCAGTTTTGTCTTGTTTGTGTCTCATTAAATCACACGTCGTAGACACCACACCGTCCAACTTCTATCTGTGGACATGTTTACTACGATGTTTGTATGAACAAAATACAGAAAATGTGTTTTTATCAACTGGTTTTGCTATTAGTGGCTAACCTTGCTAAAACTGGTTTTCTGACTTCTGCTGTGGACAGTTCTAACAACTGTATGAAAGGTTAACATGATTTAAACACAATATTTAACACATATTCTTGAGATGACATTAATCAGGTTTCAATCAATCAATCAATCTTTATTTGTATACTGTAGCACCAAATCACAGCAAAGTTATCTCAAGGCACTTTACACATAGAGCAGGTTCTAATTCCATTCCATTCCATCTTCCATTCTTTCAACAATTAAAACCTTGCTGAGTTTACCTCTCACTACATGACTGAACAAAACCAAAATTGTAATTAAAAGATAAACAAACAAAAATAAAGCACCACAATGTCTGTGTGGTGTACAGCTGCATGCATGACGGGAGGAGACGTGAAAATATCCAGCACAGAGTGAGTTGTTGGTGTTTTTGTGGAGAATGAGTCTCAGAACTACGTCTGCTTCTGGAGGAAAGACGCTCAGCTGCTACTTAGTGATTTAATCAACAAGAAAAGCATCTGAACATCTGTGGTTACAACATCTGTATTAATCTGTTAATGAATGTGGGTGATTCTTACAGTGTATCTTATCCACAGCTAGTTATACTGTAGGACTGATATGTTGAGCGCAGTGCCGTTACACACAGCCACTCACTGTTTATTAAATCAGCTGATTACACCAAGCTGCTGCAGTGTAACTACACACACCTCTACACTCATCAGACAGGTTGGTTATATCTCCATATTCTTCCATTATATGAATTAAATGTGAGGTTAGCAGCTCATCAGCCAACTTTCCTTTCAGCCAAAGTAACTCATGTTATATTATTGAAACACATTGCTGAGTAAATGTGCTGTTATAATAGCAATCCACCAATGTGACAGCGCTCCTGGATATTAAAATATGAAATGAAATGAGAGATGACACACTGATTGGTTTACCGTGTGTTACACCTAAAACACACCTATGATTAATGAGAGGACTTGAGTCCAACACTTCTGGACCATACGCCTGGTGCCTTGACCATTTTCCCGCCATTAAAATAGCAGAAGTGGATTCGGACACGCCCCAAAAGCACTTCACGCCTACGCTATAGATCATTAAAATGGGGCCCATCACATTGATATCTATCCTTGAACAAAAAGCTTGTTATTAATATATTATATATGATGAAAGAGATCAGCATATTCAATGAGATCATTTTCAATTTCTAATCCAATTCAAGAAGACACACATCCATACATCTTATCACCTGAAATCACACTGTGAAGAGCAGACCTTTTTGAGTCTGAACACATCCTCAATGGAACGATAGCTCAATGACAAAGAAATGCTGTGTGTGTGTGTGTGTGTGTGTGTGTGTGTGTGTGTGTGTGTGGCACATAAAGTAATCACTGTCTGACCTTTTTTGTGGATGTTTGTCATGAGGTTTTCATCCAACAAAACACAGCAGGCAGGCTTGCGTGCCACATCATTGCCAGGAAATGTAGAAAGGCAACATGAATCAAGCACAGCCTGACCTTAAGGTTCCATGTCGCTGGCAAACATTTTGACATTTCATAGATTTGGATATGATAGCCTGCACCCATGTTGAAAATCAGTGTAAACATATAACCAAAATGAAAGCAGAGGTGGAGGCTGTGGTGATCAGAGCTGCCACTTCAAGCATGTTTTTCAAATCTCGTTACCTTAATTAACATTTCTCCAGCCCAAGTTTCCCACAACAGCAAACATTGCCATACATGCAGCTAAGTCAAGTGCTCATGTCTTTTCACTCCATATTTAACATTGACTTTAAAAGCACACATTGCCTTTAATTCAAGCTGTTTCCACAAGAAAACACTAACTGAATTACATGTATAATTTGATTATGAACTTTGTTTAGTCTCTGCGTGTTTCGGTCTTGTAAAAATGAGGAGGAACATTAAACGTTTGACCAATCACCTTCAATCAACACCTACTATAGCAAATCCAATCGGTCTAGCTGCTAACTACAAGATCTCAGATGGACCACAGACTACTACAGTCTACAGTTAGCCAGTTAGCTGAGTTAGCCTCTGAGTTAGCCGCCGGGCTAGCAGCAGAAAGCTCTCAGACATAGCGTCCATGTTTCTGGTAGAGGTGGTGACTTTGATTGACAGGTGACACTTGGTAGGGGGCGGGGTTTCAGTGAACTCGGCGGGCACTCCCACAGCATTTGGGAGCAGAGAAAGAGGCTGATTTTTACACAACTTTGAAGCCTAATTTCATATATTTTGCGATTTTTTTAATCATTCAAATTTGGCAGGGTGGTTAACAACACACTTTTCTGTGGTATGTCAAACTCAGAACACATATTTATTCTTACTTTACACAGACTTTAATGTAATATAAATTGTAATTATAAATAATAATATATGAATTCTGTTATGCGAGTTAACATCCCATCACAGAAAGGCAGAATTGTCCTGTTTAAAAAGCCTGAAGCCTGTGTTTTGTGACAGTGTGTGCATGTGAACACAGGTAAGGAGGGAGGATGTGTACACACTTCGTGGGTGGTCTTTGTTGAGTCAGTCATTCATAATGTGGCTGCGAACGAGAGTGCTGAATAGATATTCATTATCAGGAGTCATCACAGAACCAACAGGCGTCAGTGTGGGCTGAATGGAAGGAATAATCTGCTGAGAAAGAGGCTGCTGAATGGCTTACAATGACTGCTCACAACAGGAGGTGATGGAAGGTTTGTCAGATTTTAGTGATACACCACCCACAGCCTATTGTTCAACATTCTGAGGCTTCAAGCCAGACATGCACCCAAACTTGGTAGATTCATCTCATTTTATGAACTGGGCTCATTTAAAAACTATTAATTGTTTAATCGTTCCATCTCAATGTTACCTGTGCGCAATATATAAAGGTTTAGCACATACTAAATCAGGTTCTCTGCAATGAATTAGTAGTTGCATTACTTCTTAGAGTCAGAGCTGAGAGTACTGTAAGTGATGACAATGATGTAGTGTAGCTATTATGTTGAGGTGTTTTTGGAAAAACAATTAGATATTTGATGTACAATATGTTTGAGTTAGAGAGGCTTCATGGGAATTTTCTTATTGAATTCAGAAGTAACTTTTTCCATTTAGTTGTTAATATGGAACAATATGAGTTGGCCTAGCAGCTCTTTGTCTGCCTGCTGAAAACATCAATCTTTGTCTGCATAGTTTTGGTTAATTAGGTAATTAGTGTAAATACCTTTGGAAGTGAACTTTTTATTATAAATCTTAATAGCACAGGATTTCAATGGTGCATTGTACTGGGATTTTTTTCTATAAAAAGATGAACTGTCTTTGTTTCTTGTTGTACGTTTTTGCTCTGTCTCATTAAGTATTCTTATCTACTTTTTTTCTGCTTTAGCCCTCATTTCTTTGCAGGTCTTACATTTGTAACTGAAGTGAATTAAAGTTTTCATGTCAATCATGTATATCTGTATAACCATTGAATGTAGAACACTCAAACAAGAGAGAAGAGCCATGAGCAAAGGGGGTCGTGAGGGAATTTCCCAGCAAATTTAATTAGTGGAGTAATGCTAAAAGCTAATAGACGAGGAATGGACTGGGTTTGCCTTCATGTGCAATGGTTGGTTGGGGATGTGTTGGGGATTATATGGTATTGTAAGGTCATTTGTGTGTTAAAAACAGGATGGTTTGTGCCAAGTCATTTTGGGTAAGGGACTGGGAAACAGGAAGCCAGCCTGATGTGTGTATAAATATGAGACGTATGATGGATTTCTTGGGTTTTCTTGCAATAAACCACTTCAATTCTGCAAGTTGATGCATAAGTCTGATCTTTAACCCCCCTGTGATACGTCACTAGTGTTTACCCCCAATTATGCCTCAAATAATCATTATATAAAAAATGTCTCACTGTAGCTCTAGATTGGCCTATGACTAGCTACATTTTCATCAGATGCACTTGGACAAGTCTTCAGCGTCCTATGTTGTTTGATCAAACCATCCACACTCTCTGGTGATTCAGTTGTCCTGATGTTCTGATGCCATACCACTCACCTCAAAAACTTTTTAGTTGGAATTTAACATCAAACACATGAAACATCAAGCACAAATGGCTCTGCTGGCTATTTGTTGAAGATTTTGTCTTACTAGTGTGTCTCAAGCCATATGTGTGCACCAAATGGCCACTTCCAGTCACTTTGCCAGTGTGGGTATTTCATCTCATGATCTCATCAGGGCTCAACATGTTGATCTGTTGACTAAACAATAGATTGCTGAGACATGGGGAAACTTTTGGTGCATATTTATACTGGTTCTAAATTTGACTTTAGAACCAGTTATGAGTTGAAAAGTTGTGAAAGGTTCCAGAGCCTCAGTTCTCCTGCAGGTATTATACAGTCATATTTCAAACTTACAGCTATTGATGGTTTCATACTCAAACTGAGCATCACTTTAATTCTGAAGTCCCTTTATAGTATTTTTACAACATGAAACTCTAGAAAATCCTTGGAAATATGTGAAGGGGTATGTGTGGGGAAATCAAGCACTTCAGATCTGCTAAAATGAATTTATAGATGTCCCTTAACCCTTAACCACATCACTGGTTTATATGATCAGAGTTTCTCAGGTCAGGACAGATCAGCAGCTCTTGGCTAGCATCATTGGCTACTGATGTATTTGCTGGTCAGGTTTGTTTTTGTTATTTTGTGTCAACTTGTTAGTCTGATGGTGCATTAACTCATTACTTTACAAAAATCCTATTTATCAATACATAAATAAAAAGTTGAACTTTTGACTTGTAAGTTTAAGTTTCTATATACATCCTCCTTACGTTTGTACATAATATGATCCAGTGTTATAATTCTTGTATTCTATTTACCTTTATGTTCTTCTGTGTTTCACCCTCATCTTAAACTAATTATCCATCTAGGTCAAAATACAGAGAAATATGCATTGGAGTAATGAGTGAATTAGATTGCTTCTAGGTTGCTCGTTGCCACAGCAACCTGTCATGCACTCATAATATAATGTGGAAACACAAATCAATGTTACTGTTTGCTGGACAAAACCCCATTTTCTCTGCTTGTCTTTCTTCCAGCAGTATCCATTTGTCCTTATTACAGTTGGGTTTGTTTTTGTGTCTAAATACAAATAGCAGTGAAAATGGTTAATGTGTAATAGAACACTTCACAAACATCTATGAACCCAAAATACAAGCTGCTGATCTGCAACACAGCACACATAACACAGCCATAATAACTACATAAAAAACAGTCTGCAGGTAAATATTAAGAACATTTCCTAAACAAAGATGTATGTGGCAATCCTAGCAACAGGTGGCTACTTCCAGAGCTTAGGGGAAATGCCTGTAGGTGTGTGTGTGTGTGTGTGTGTGTGTGTGTGTGTGTGTGTGTGTGTACTATTGTGTGAGAGTGGCATCTTTTGCAATGTTTCGTCCATCTCTGCTCTGAGGAGGATAGCATATGTTCTTCTCTGAGGACCTGTCCCGCTTCCAAAAGACTTAAATAAATAAACACACACACACGCACACACATACACATACATACACACATACATACACACACACATACTGCAAGTTATCGTTGGCAACTGAACAACTGCTGCAGCTGTATGGACTCACTCTGGTCAACGACTGGTCCACTAAATGGTCCAGCACATACCTGATGATATCACCATCACTTGCTCAGGTGGCTGATGTGAAGGGCCGGGACTGTCTACTAATGGCAGAGACTGACTGTTATTTTAGAATAGAGATCAGTAGTAACCTAATGCTGCTGACAGGACTCAAGATTGTTAATGTTACTACTGATATCCTGCTTTGTCTGGTACTGACCCACTTTATTCAAGGTTTGTCTTATTCTATAGGAATGTATGCACTTTAACTCAAAGTAATAGACTGTTGACTGTTGTTACTGACAAACTATTGATGAATAGAGAGTCTACAATAGATTATCAAATTCAAATATTACTCATAAATGGAGTAACCTGGATGATAAAGTCTGAATACAACGTCAAGTCTTCAAAAAGTCTCAAATCACTGAGCTTCATTTAAGTTTCAAATGTCATGTTTGTTTCATACCATTTCCAAATATGTAGAACCTTTTCCAAGAGTTTGCCTCATTATATTTGTAAATACTCGTGAATAATTCACATCTTCTCCAATGCACTTGCAGATAAAGTCCAGTCATGCATATGTGTTCATCTTTCATCACTCTGTTTTCTGTATTTTGACTTGAAGTTACATAAAATAAACTGTACCACAGTGGCAAATGAAAGAATGTTTTGTTTCTTGATGTAGAAAAATAACATCCCACTATGCTAGCACTTTTATCTGTGTGTAATGCACTAAATTTTGCTTTAGAAATGTCAACTCCAATTTCCAATACCTGTTCTACCTGACTAAAACTACAATGAATCTATTAAGAAATAAAATGACTGATATTGTCATTTGACTGAAGATGTGGCTGAAACTATCAATCATTTTAATCTAAAGACTAAGACTAAATCTAAGATAGCTGCCAAAATCAACACTGATGTGCTGCATGTTAAACTCGACTCTGCGTTTTATAGATGCTTCAGGTATCAGCCGCCAGAAGATAAGGTTCTTTTTTTCATCCCATGATGGGGAAATCTGCAGTATTACAGTAAAAAAGGAGAAGAGCATCATTAAAAAAAGGAAACAAGAACGATAATAACAAATAATAAGTCAGTACATAACAGGCGGGGAGTTCTGGTCCTCTGAAATGAGGCCAACACGGAAGTAACTTAGAACTGCATTCTATCAAAAGGCCACCAGGGGGCGACCGTCTCTATACAAGTCAATGGAGAATTCACCAACTTCTCACTTGATTTCTAACCTCAGTAAACGTTTTCAAAATGTGTTTATGGTCTCAATCGCTAGTTTAAAGCCTTCTTCAATGCAGTATGATGTTCATTTGGGACATTTTGGCCTCCCTGATTTTATATGTGATGATAAAGCAGGGTATGCATTAGGGGGCGTGGCTACATCATGATTGACAGGTTGATTGCACACTGTCCTCGAGATCCAGCCCTCGCAACCATAGCAACCTCCCCACTCCGCCCATGGCTCCGTCTCATGCCCATATAAGTAGAATCTGTGTGTTTTTTTTCCCAGCATGCACCGGAAATTTTCAAGATGGCGCTGCCTAGATTCGAAACTATTGGCTTCTGAGCAGCAGTCCACAAACCAATGGGTGATGTCACGGATGTTACGTCCATTTCTACAGTCTATGGTACAAAAGCAATAAAAAAATGTATGAGAAAATATATATATATATATATATATGTGTGTGTGTGTGTGTGTGTATGTGTGTGTGTGTGTGTGTGTGTATAGATATATACATATATATACATATAGCTGAATTGAAACCAGATGTTTACCAAAAAATACTGATATTGTAACGTAGTGAAAGTGCAGTTTAGTGTGTGTCCATTTACAACAGGAAGAAGCTGGAGAAACCATATTCTGGCATGTTAGCAAAACAACTTGAATTCAAGCACTTGACTCTAACTTGAATACAACAGAGAATATTCAGTAAAATGAAAGTCATTACTCTCTGGAGTGCCTAAGGAAACCTTTCTACACCCAAGCAGCATTCCATGCATCTACTTGTGAATGCAGCTCCCCTAATGACCAGAAATCTACAGAGAGGTTCTGGGAACTGTCCAATCAGAACAGAGTGGACTCACCAGGTTGGGGAGCTAAAACAACCTGTTCGAGACAGAGGCTGAGCTGATTGGCTGCAGCAAGTCATGCAGCAAGTCATGCAGAGACATTCCCAGCAGTAATAGTAATATATACAGCATCATATGTCCTCTTTAACATTCTCTTTACTTTTTCTTTCAAAAATGTCTTTATTGATTTTAACACTGGAGTGGTCTCGTAATACATTCAGATGCGTAGTTGAGGTACAGCAACAGTAACAGAGTACTGAAGGAAGGTTCCAGCTTAATTCCCACCCACCAGAACACCCTAAATTCACCCACCCAAAACAGAAAAAGAACCCACAGACAGACAACACATCCACACCCAGGCACACCGAGGGACACGCAAACAGCAAACAAGAGTAAGTAAGCAGGTTAACAATTAATGTAGGGTAAACACGTAAGTAAGTGCTCAAAAAGGGAGAGCGGAGAATAAAATAAATAAATAAATAAAAATAAAGAAAAAGAGAAAACATTTAAAAAGGGGGGGGGCAGTTAGACATTTTCAGCATCAATAGTTAGGGAGTCAACGTGGTTTACAAAAGGTTGCCACATCTCATAGAATTTACATACGGAACCCTTGAGGGAGAACCTTATCTTCTCCAGGGTGAGACAGTGCAGCATTTCATGGATCCATTTATTGTGAGTAGGGGGGGGGGGGGGGGGGTATGAGTCCATTTAAGGAGGATGAGCCTTCACGCAAGTAAGGAAGAAAACGCAATAATGTGCTGTGAGGACACATTTAGACAGGCCATGTGTGAGGGAGACTCCGAAGAGGACCACAAGGGGCTCAGGGTTGATGGTTCGGCCTATAACATCACGAATTGTTCTAAATACTACAGACCAATATTCCGATAAGCGTGGGCAGGTTAAAAACATATGGACATAATCAGCAGGGGAGCCTTTACATCTATTACACTCATCTGTTCTGTTGGGGTAGATTTTGGCCAGCCTAGCATTAGTGAGATGGACCATGCCTTGCACATATAGAGGAAGTGTGTATCTCTTTACTTTTTGAGTTTGTACTGTCAATACATACACTGTCAGAGCAGGTCAGAACATATTTCGGCACCTAAGCATATACAAAATTAAAAAGTTTTCGATTTTGCACAGGCACCTTTGGAATTTGCAGTGATGATCTCATTAATTCAGAAAAATAGAGCTTTTTAAACATGTTTCAAGTGAATGCAATACACCTCTGTAAATGTGCTAACAACATTTTACTGAACTTATCTGTTAGCAATTACATTCTATTACATTATACATGTATTTAAGATTAAAAGTGGTGTGTGTGTGTGTGTGTGTGTGTGTGTGTGTGTGTGTGTGTGTGTGTGTGTGTGTGTGTGTGTGAGTCACGTCTCTTGCCGTGTGTTAATATTGTGAACCACACATTTGTCCTCTCACAAAGATGAACAGTGCTGTCCTCACACTACAGCTCTATAAGTCAACAGCAGAGTGTGTCAGGACTTATCAACGCACACATTTCTGCTGGATGTCCTTTTCCTGACATTTGCTTTGCTCTTTTTTTTTTCTTCAACCCTTTGCCGATGGAAACTTGCATTTCATTTCTTATGACATTTTAAAAGGCTTGACTCAACTGAGGTTGGCAGTGGGATTTAAAACACAGAGTGACACACACAGATTGAGGAGAGAGAGGTAGAATGATTCAGTATAATGTACATATAAATGGCTACATAATAAAGGCTATAAATCACCAAGCACTGCAAGAACTGTTGCTTTGAAAACATGAATTCCACCTGTCCTAATATCAGTAATAGCAATGAATCACTTGGTGTGAAAACATTAATCATGTATGATTTCTGATACCTGAAATAGCACACGGAGATTTTAAACAATACACATGAAAGCAGTAACTGATTGTTGACCTGTAGTAACCTGTGTTTCAATGTGCGTGTGTGTGTGTGTGTGTGTGTGTGATTGTGTGTATGTGTCTCCCACACACAGCGCTGCAAATAGTCCCAGCAGCCTGAACCAGCTCATAGCTTGAAATATCACGCTATTAGCATCCCAGCAGCCCTGCTTTAAATATTCCTGCCAGAATTGCTAGCAGCACTTTCACAGACTCATGCTGTAACAACACGCTGTAACACACACACACACACACACACACACACACACACACACACACACACACACACACACACACACACACACACACCTCCATGTGATTCACATACTGCGACACTTTAGTCACAACTAAAACTGACATGCTTTAAAACCCACTGCTAAAAATCACTGAAACAATGTGAAGCAGAAGGAGACCTGATGTCAGAAAATGTCAAATCTAACATTTAACAGAGTTAAATTCCAAAAACAATGTCACTATGTTTACAATGACACAATAAACACTAGTGTTCACCCTTAAATACTATTTGATGACTAATTTGATGACTTTTCCTAAAGTGGCCCAAAATGCACAAAAAAGAAAATATTTGAAATGTCATATTTTTGTATAGATGCTACAAATGTTTGTCCATTGAGTCTGTTCTGGGTCAAATGATCTCTGTATCTATTGCCATGTGTTTTAGTGAAATGAATAGTTCATAGTTTTAATAAGATAGTAGTTTTTATGATGTAGCAGTGAAGACTGATGGCTCTAATGGTTCTACAATAAACCCCACACTTCCATAAAGTTCTGATCATTTTACCTTTACATTAAATACATTTCCATCATTATTGCTATGTTATATTTCCATGGACATGATATTGTGTGATAGCAGCAGTTTTTTCTCCATAAATGAGCTAAAAATACACTCTCTCTGCTCTCTGAAACATTCATCAAGGTTTAATCACACATTTATTGATCAGTCAGATCGACTATTGATGCTTGCTAAACACACCTGTGGTTAAAGATTAGGTGAAGACACTTTTTATGAGGAGATTCTTAGACCAAGTCAGAACATACAATGTAGAATATGGACCGTATGTGAGGGTTAAACTTGGCTATTAGAATCCAGTAGCGTTCTCACTCTATCATGTTGAGTGATAGTTGGCTTTGCATTACATGAATATATAAAATGATTATTGAAGCTTGGCCAATGACAATGAAGGAATGATCAATAATCCCTCTAATGCATCACAGATAGTACCACAAATACTCTATGTCCATAAATGGTACTCAACACATCTACAGCATTTGGAATTAGCCTATTAGTTCGTTATACAAACAATGAAACATAGCTACCCATCTGTGGGTTTAGGGATTTAGACAATCCTCTGACCTTGGTTGCCACAGCAACGCTGCGTCACTGTTATCAAGTGACTCTCACTTTCCCCAAAACACCACAGTCAGCTGCACCGCGTATTAAGACAGAGAAGACAGTGTCTCTCTCTGCTAAGATTAAGAACTGTCTCTACTGTGACCTCAAAGCCCATGCTTGACCCTAAGTATGAATAAGAAGCCAGCTGAGGTAGTTCAGGTATCTCATCATTGAGGTATCTTATCATTCTGGACGTCTCCAACAGGATATCCAGCCAATCCGAAGTTTGGATTGGATATTCTCGCCGCTGTTCAAGCAACAGCTGTGCATTTAGAAATCACCACACTAGTATCATGAGACTAATGACAATTTGACACTAACCCTAACTCTACAAGTTTTTTCCCTTTTTAACATCAAAATTGGCTGAAAATAAAGACTATTTTAATGCTGCCACTTTGAGTCTGGGATTTTCTTTGATTCATTCTACTCCTCACTCATTTTAACCACTATATATTGTATAATGCATAATTTGACCCCTCCTTCCTGCATTCTGTTATGCCTTGCTCCAACCAAAGCCTCTAATCTGCCAAGCGAACGTGAACCTTTCACACACTCTCTCTTTGATTTCCTCTCCACTCCTATGCTCTGCCTCTGATGCCATTTCCCCTGGCATCTGGCCAGATGATGGGACATAAAAAACATTTCAGCCCAGTATGTTCTGCTGCTGTCCTCATTGACTGTCTGAAGGAGCAGTGATTTAGGTCATGAATCATGCAGGACACATAAAAGATAGTATTCTTATGAGCTTCTATGATCATATTCACAGAATAAAGCCTTGGTATGTTGCTTCCGTTTAGTCTGGGTGTTAGTAACAGTATTATAGATTCTGGTTTGCATGAAATGGAAAGATAGTGAAAAGAAACAGTCATAAGCAAGAGCTTTCTAATGATAACAACATATTAATAGGGGATTCAGCACCATGGACAGCAGCCATGTGAGAGATTTACACAGATGAACGGAAGGAAGTGGGAATCAAAACACAGTCATGATACACAATGTGTGTGTGTGTGTGTCTGTGTGTGTGTGTGCATGCAAGTGTGTGTGTGTGTGTGTGTGTGTGCAGCATTATATCAAATATTTCTAAACAAGGCCACAGTAATCACAAGAGGAAAAGAAAAACAAAGCATTTCCCTGCATGCTTTGAAATGGAAATGAAGTGAAGCATGTTACCTAACTGAGTGCTGCTGCTGGAGCTGCTGGAGCTGAGCAGGGAAGCCCTCCTGCTTTGTAACACAATCCTTACAGTATTACCATCAACATGATAGTTACAGTATTATAGTTGTGATTAGCATAATCTACTACTGAATGTTCATTCATTAGTTTTACTGTTCAACACTCTGATGGATTCTTACTTACATTGACATCAAGTGCTTGTTTTTCCAAGTTTCAGCAAAGTAAAACATGATTTTCTGCACGTTTCCATCAAATATTGAAGAGGACGATACAGTATAGAGTGTATGCATCATTTCTTGAAATTAATTTGTCTTTTTTGGATTGGTTTTAATCTCATCTGTCAGCTGCTATACTGATAGAGACAGAGGTCTCATGGACTTAGAATCACATCAAGGATTTTGTGGTAAAATTCACAGCAGAAGAAGAAACAGCAGATACTCTGACATCAAGGCCAATTTAAAAAAACAACAAAAAACATAACTGTCAGGCTTTATTTCTACATTTTCCACCTCACTTCATTTTTGTCCCTTTCTGTCATGTTGTGTGCCAGTAAAAATGCATGATATAATGCCAGTAAAGTTGAGGATGTGTCTCTAGTGGTCTCTCCCCTCTCTCACAGCCACACTTCTTTTAGTGTGATAGCATTATGAGCTGTGGGTGTATTGAGGGTGCTTTGGTTTATGACTCAATATCTTTGACACATTCATCAGTCTCAGATGTGATGTATGTTTAGTGCTAATTGGCACATGATAGCACACTAGCTTGCTTCACTAAGATAGTGAAAATGGTAAATATTATACTAGCTTAGCATCAGCATGAAATATCACTGTTCATGTTAGCATTTAGCTTAAATAATAGCCCATTCTCATTCTCAGGTCTTTGTCACACCCCTCTGTATCTGATACTGATACACATGGTGCAATTTAGAGTGTGTATGAGAAGCACCTGGCTCTCAACTAAAAGTGCACACGGGCTGGATGTGATGACATATGTCAAATTGTTAGATTGTATTCATTTTCTATGCAGAGCAGGAGATAAGGCTGCACGGTGCATGATGGATACGGTGTGATGAGCTGACGGACCGTTCTCTGTGTCTTTATTTGCATAAACATGACTCGACTTCAACTTTATGCTAATGAGACCATCCTGCACAGTGAACCTCAGATCAAACTGTCCAACTAGACATTCTCATCAAATATGAATCACAGTTCTGCTACTGCATTGCTTTTTTCTCAGAAACATATTTTAGTGCACTGTTCAACTGCCATTTTTTCCTGCTTGAAAACTGATGAGCCATAGCCAAGCATCACCTAGCTCGCAGTATGTCACTTAGCAGCCAGAGCATTTAGTGGTGAGGTGTGTCCAGATGCATCCTCGCCAGATGTGCTCTCAAAGTGCTTGGGAGGCTCTTTCATACCATCAGCCATCAGACTGTACAACACCACAGCTTTTTATTGTTTATTTAGTTTTATGTATATAGTATTTTTATTTTATTTTTTATCACTAAGTATAGGCTACTGATGTGTCAATATTGAATTTCCCCCTAGGGGGATCAATGAAAATTCCTCCCTCCCTCCCTCCCTCCCTACCTATCTACCTACGCTCACTGTTACACAGAAAAATAAAAATAGACCAAAGCATGGTCATATGTGGCTGAGAATGTTTAATACATATTTAATGTTCTTAATATATTCATGGATTAATATTGTCATTCTTAAAACAGAGTCTTCCTCAATTAATATTGAGATACCTCAGACATTAAATTAAATGAAAGAGTACAGTTTAGACCTGCTCTATGTGTAAAGTGCCTTGAGATGACTTTGTTGTGATTTGACGCTTTATAAATAAAGATTGAATGATTCATTTGATTGATTGATTGATTGAATAAGGCATTCAAAAGTTTGTGTCTGTATAAAGGGGAACACAAAAAATCTTAATCAGTTTGAAATAAATTACAGTTTTGTATCAGGTAACAAAGTGGACTGTCTTCATCTCTATATCAAAAAACAAACTGACTCAAACTGATGGCTGTAAAGTCTGTGTAAAGTAAGAATAAATATGTGTTCTGAGTTTGACATACCACAGTAAAGTGTGTTGTTAACCACCCTGCCAAATTTGAATGATTAAAAAAATCGCCAAATATATGAAATAAGGCTTCAAAGTTGTGTAAAAATCAGCCTCTTTCTCTGCTTCCAAACGCTGTGGGAGTGCCCGCCGAGTTCGCTTAAAACCTCGCCCCCTACCAAGTGTCACCTGTCAATCAAAATCACCACCTCTACCAGAAACATGGACGCTACGTCTGAGAGCTTTCTGCTGTTAGCTCAGCTGCTAGCTCAGCTGCTAGCTCAGCTGCTAGCTCGTTGGCTAACTCAGCGGCTAACTCAGTTAACTGTAGACTGTAGTAGTAGTAGTGTGTGCTGAATGTATTTATACCTCTACAGCAGCAGGGGCGGGTTTATGCTAATCAGACCCGCCCACTAAATCCTGAACACAGAAATGTTGAAACACAGTTTGTGAAACCTAGCTCCACAATTCAAATCTAAATGGTTGAAATGCTTTTTACACCTTTTTTATAAATACATTTATGACCTATTTAATGTGTTTAGAAGAAAATGTCTGAATTCACTTTACACGGTTTTTAACATTAACATATGGTATTGTTGAAGTTATCACTATGTTTGTTTTGAGGACATTTAGACTGTGACAGTTAGGTAAATACTTGTAGGCAGCAGGTCCTCTGGTCTGCTGACATCAGCACAGGAGGCTTAACATTGGAGTGAATGGACAGCAGGAGCAGGTTATATGAGCATCTAATAATGATGTGGATGGGTTTACATTGGAGGTAAATGAAAGTCTGCTGCGCGTCATACAGATACAAAATAATGCCTATCAAATGCAGAGAGGCATGAGAACAGTGCTGTGTCTGATTACTGTCTAACAGAGCTCTATGCTGGCTTTTTTCAGTGTGGATTGTTATCATGACACAGGTGACACAACAAGGAGTTCACCAATCTGTCATGACAACAAAGCCCACCCAACAACAAGGAACTGTCTTTTTCACTAGGAAATGCTTCACTGAACAAGAGCACTTCCTGGGGATATATTTATTTAGACTTTTGTTTTGATCATCAGTTTGAATTTCAATGATTAATGTTTGTTTGATTAATGTTAATTTGTGAGCGTAATATGCTCAAATGGGGGAATGTAATGGAAATTCTTCTTCTTCTTATTATTATCTTCTCTGACACAAATGAGCAACTATGTCATATAATTAGGTGCCATAATCTGCTGACCATGACACCACTTATGTTACATGAAATGCTGATTGAGTGAACATCATTGAACATTGACTGAACATCATGTATGTTATAATCTACTGACTAACCATTGTCCTGATTGTACACACATTATGATGTGACTATTGTGCTTACATTGTTCTGATGGTAGAACAAGGTCATCCTTTTAACAAGATAATGTATTGTATATAATCTGACTATTGCCTCTGCTCTGGGCTCATTCGTGCCATCTCACGCTTGAGACGGCAAGGAGTACGTCTGCAGACGACTGAATAAACTATCAGAAAGACAATGAACAACGTTGTGTTTCTTGATATAAAATTGCCAGAACAGCATCAACACACTAAGAAAATACATAGCTTATAAACATAAAATGATTTCATTATGAGCTGTGTTCCACACATATGACTATAACACGTTACAAGGAGCTGGATCAACCAGGCAGAGTGCTTGACTCTCAGGTCAGGTATGCATGTACATATAACACCCTTCATTGTGCAGATCATCCATAAAGTCTGTTATATAGAACAACAATCCCTGCCTGAGGACTCCTAATGAAACCTAAATATGCTCAATTTGCAGATTAAGACCATTGAATGTATTGTGTATCCCTCTAGCCATCATGGTGTTTCTGTTGCACTCATCAGGGTATGTATTTATATATTTATGTATTGACAACCTACATCATTCCACTATGACAGGAACAGCATGCAATACTCATCACTGATCTCTATTCAAGCCACCAGTATGTAATAATAATCATACTGTTCTCTCCCATGTTAACACATTTTCAAATTTGCCACTGGCTAGTTTCATCTCCTCATAAAGCTAACTTGCTCTTTGAACTCCCCCCCCCCCCCCTTTTCTCTGCTATGCCTGAAGGCGATTAAAGTGTGAGTAGCATTAAATGAGCTGTGTCTCGAAGAGGTCACACACAGGTCAAGATATACAGTAAACATGGCTGGAAGGATTTTGTGCAGCACAGCTTTATTCACTTTCCTATACTGGAACATATGGTTAAACCTGCAGACATTCATTAAAACCATCTTTTAAATAAAGCTCTAAAGGAAAACATTGAACCAGCCACCTGTGCTTAGTAGACTGACCCAGATCTGATGAAAGGTACAAAAGAAGCATTTTGTAGCAGCTGTGGAGAAGACTCTTTACTGTGATAGTTGTGGTAAGAGTGAAGGACAGTGTGAGCATGATGTTTCAGCTAGAAGACAAGGGGTCAACTCACAGTTCCAGCAGCTGCAGATGTTCAAACACCTGCCAGGAGAATGTGGTCAGATTGGGGTTCTTGGACAGGTTTCTGAAGGAGAGAATAAGAAAGAGACACATGTCACAAACAGAGTTTATTATGGCAATAGTCTCTTTCCAGTCATTATGAAAAAGGGAAACATGTTCCTGGTGTTTATGATCCATATTCTCTGATCATCTTTACAACTTTACAACTTTATGGTCAACAAACATGGAAAATGATCCTTGGCCCATTCAGCAGTTCATTAAAACATTAAAATACATGTACACACCACATGACACAAACCCAACACTGACACAGAGGAAAATACACAACATGTAAAAGCACCTCAATAGGTGTGTAACGGTATGGGATTTTACAGTATGGTACGGTGACGGTGTTAGTGCAGTATACCGCGGTATTTCACTGTGACGGTATTTTATTTTTTTAAAGATTTGTTTTGGTACTAGGGGCCATGAAATAACCAACAAAACAGACAAGTATCATTCTTAGAAGAAAAACATTGCTTTATTTAAGCAAAATGTGTGTGTGTGTCTGTCTGTAAATCACCAGACAGTCATTTAACTGAAACCAATTACGGTCATGGATCATGTGGGTCTCGCGTGTGTTTACCAAAACTACATTTTTTGATTGGAGCAACATGAGCAACACTAGCTGAGCCCTGGTCATTTCAAGCTACACTAAATGCAGTGAGGAGACATTATGCATACGGGTTCCCAATCCGACCATTTATTGTGTATTATTTTATCATTATTAAGGCAAAAGAACTGAATTTATGTCCATCCACATTATAATGAATAGGATATAGGCTCAATATTAGTTTACATCCAGCGTGCTGCGTGGACATTACATCTGCTGCAGGCTGCTACCACAATTATGAAATGCTAAAGCCCAATTTCCACTGAGTCCGGCAGCGGAAGGCTCAGAACATGAAGTTGTTTCTGTCTTTAGCTCTGACTTACAGAAGACTTTTATTACAGTAAAAATCAGCCAATTTACACTTCACTTATTGGGATTAATAAGTGTTTCCACGGTTTTAGGATATAGTCATGCTGAGCCCTGTCATGAGCAGTCAGCCTTGATAATGTGATGGAGGTGTGCTGTTTGCAGATAATTCACTAAAGCCCAATTTCCACTGAGTCCGGCAGCGGCGCGTTACAGCTGCGCCGCGGTCACCGGAGCTGATAGGTAACACTATAATCAATGAGAGTATCTCCACCGGGAACGTCTCAGCAGCGTCTCTCTGCACCGCAGCGCTATCAATAGGTAGCATTTCTATTTTTGACGGAGCCGTTTCCAACTCGCGACAAGCTCAACAGAGCAGATTGCACCAGACAGGAAGTCCGACACTGAATCGGCATAATAAAACTTCCGTTTTTCAAAATAAAACAACCCGTGCAGCCTCCCGATCGTATTTCAGCAACAAACAGGAATAAAACAGACAGATAAAGACAGGAAATCCCCAGTAAGTTTATACAGTCTGTGACTGTGACCCTCATAAAAGTAATATTTTACATTATATAAACTAACGAAATTTGTTAAAGTAAGTCATTCGGTGATTTCTAAGTCATTAAACTAAGTCTGACTGTTACTGGAGTAATCTACCTCGTTCGCACCTGTCACTGTATTGTCTTGTATTGGAAAACTTTGAATTAAACTTTACTTACTGAGTGAACTCTCCCGTTCTCTCCTATGAACGAGTCGGACAACAAGGTGTATCAAACATGAAGCAAAGTGAAACAATAATAAAGTACGTAACAACGCTGACCAGCAGCCTGCCCTGAACTAAACTGAATGGATACATTTGAGCAGCACACAGGTAGGAAACACTTTTTCAATCTACTGCTGCAGCTGTAAAATTAGATTATAATGTGACTGAGTGACGACTGACCACTGATCTTTATGTGAACGTGAAGTGAAATGTTTTATTTGTGAGTTCCCTACTCGTGTAAGTGGAGTTGCGCCGGCAGCACCGCATAATATTAAAATAGCCTAATTAATTAATTACCGTCACCGTGAGCTTGGAAAACTCACGGTATCACTACCGTGGCTTCACACGACCGCGGTATACCGAAATACGGTATACCTTTACACCCCTACACCTCAAGATAAAAAACGTTTTGCTAGTAGAATTGAACCCTTAATCATTTACTAATGATCAAATCAACATGTGATATGAGCTGGTATCAATGAACAGCACTATCATTGTCAACCATACTGTACTGCCTGCTATTACAACTCTGTGGATGTGTTAGTATTCAAGTTTGTGTGGATAGTATTAGCAAGTGAACATTTCCACTGACATAAAAAAGTTTGTATTAAAACACTTAGGGTCTGATTAATAAGATCCCAAATAAAGGGTACTAAACTACATGTGCAGTGCAACAGATTGCATGTTTGGTTAGCGTTTGGTGTGTTTTGTGGTTGATCTACTAAGAATAACTGTGTAAATGCCAACAGGTGCAGACAGCAGTATTTAAATGAGAGTTTTGTGTCTGAGTTTGGATGAGCAGGAAGCCTACGAGCACAAAATCGAATGTGATCACATGGAATTAGAGGTTATAGTGGAAGAGATTAACACATATATTGAGTTATAGCAACAAAAATAATAATTACAAGTAAAAAAAGCCATATGGGAATCTATTAGTGACTAAGTCAATGCTGTTAGTAAAAAAAAAAATTCCACTCCAAAATATTAACACAGGTGGAAAAAACGCTCCATATTACATTGATATTGATATTAATCATGGTAAACATATTAAATGGACAGTGTATATTATCTCAAACCTCTGTGCACTGCGTTAGTACATCAGCTTGCACATGTTTCTACACACAGACCTTTAGTAAATCAGTCTTTATTTCTATAGAAATCTTAACTCAGTGCTAATAGTGTTTGGTGCAGCAGCAGATTGCTGTTTGGGTTTAGAGAGCACAGTTTAAGATATGACATTAAATAAATGTTGCTTATTTGTAGACATGATGTGTACTTCACTGATGTCTGCTTACTTTGATTTTAATAACGTGCCAGTTTTGCTAAAAGCTTAATTTGTTTCAAGTCATGAAGAGTCTACTGCACAAAGCACAACTTGGTATCTATGCATCTGTCATGTTCTTTGTAATTTTCTGTTTTGATTCCCTCATGGTTTTTGTTCCTTCTCTTGATGTTGTTCTTGGTCTACACTTATTATTAGCGTGTCCATCAACCTGTATGTACCTGATAACTAGAACGTTTCAGCAACATCGCTACCTCACATCAGGAAGCTTTATAGAGACAAGAAATGGGGAGGATTGCCAACATTATGAACACACACACACACACACACACACACACACACACACACACACACACACACACACACACACACACACACACACACACACACACACACAGTCAGGAGGCCTTACAATCTTATTATGATAATAATGAGGTGATCTAGATTCGAGTGAGTGTCTCGTTCCTTCATCACAACCAAACACGGTGTCGTTTCCATGGAA